>NC_039507.1:8735747-9058455 GCF_003672135.1 Ooceraea biroi
AAAATTGAGGCATCTCCCACATGGCCCCGTCTCTACCTGCCTCCTCTCGTTTCTTAGTCATCGCCTTATTATTACGTAACGCGCGTAATGTCTGTCTGAGGAGCGGTGTATGCGTGACACACCGTCGTCTGGTAGACGCTCCCTCCACAAGATCATAAATGTCTCGGTGACTTTGCAAGGGTCCGTTGCCGCCGTAAAAGTTGTAACCGCGGCTTATAGGGCAAGCGCCATGAATCTGCGAGGCTTTGGGGAAAAATAGCAGAAAGGGTGGCGCGCGCGAAATCTCCCCGGTAAAAAATGGAAATCCACCGATGATTAAAAAATAACTTTCGAGGATAAAAGCTGCTTCGGGCTTTCGAGCTTCGATTCGGATCTCGGAACGGTGCACGGTGTATAAATATATCCGACTGATATGTTTGATTCCAGATTCCAGGCTCCAAGAACGACTTCCAGTCTCCCAGATCGCGTTGAAAGTAGTATCGCAAAGTGCGCGCATGTCCGATATTGGCGGAAATGAAGAAAGCAGAACGCGATGTAATACGGAACGCCCGCACATACCCACATTTATTCTAGACCTGTATACGCGAGCCGGTTATCCCAACAAAAATACGTCACGACAATGTAACTGATCGAAACACGATAGAAATCGCAATACAGAAATAACTTAAAATAAAAGCAAGCTGCTTCAGTAATATCCTGATCCAATGCAATGATAATATCCTTAGATAAACCAATAAAATAATATATACAATATGTATATATATACAATAGGTCGTTTAATAAAGGAGATATTTAATCAGATATGACGGTGAATTTCGTAAAGTATTTTCATTATTTAATTCGCGAGACGTCTAGCGTCTGAGAAAAAGAGTGCAAGTATGCTAAAAGAAGTATCTTGAAACATTTATTAGCATGTTAATTAACTCAGCTTATTTTCTTTTATTTTTCGTAACCTGTTTTCTCAATTAAGGGACGTGACTGATGCCAAGTACACGCGTACTTACGTAAGCATACAAAATAATGGCCCTCATCTTTCACCTTTCTTACGTTTAAAAACGTCGTCGCAATGAATAATTTTTGTTACAAGGTACTACTTCCGCGATACTCGATCAGAGTTTATTTAACCGTGAGCTATTTTTGTTGACTGATCGAGATGTATTGAAGATGTAGGTACATATAAGCACATGAGAACCACTTATCTAGAAAATGGAGTATATCTGTTTTTAGAACATTATCGATCCTGAAGGAGAATGAATTTCGAAGGTAAAATACGAACTGCACCGCACTGCCGTATCAATTCTAGCGAGATTCACAAGATCTCTCTTTTCATTAGTTCTGACACAATTATTACTTATATTCTTATATATTAAATTATTCGAATCGTAGCATGAACTAATTTCAACTTATTCAATGTAATGTATGAAAAGTCTCGAATTTCTAATTATTACATTCGTTTCCTCATCGATTGCGCTTATCATAATTACCTGTCGCTTTTCGAGTCCTTCAATCTCTCTTTCGTCTATCTATCAATTCCTTCTTCTATTTTTTTCCTCATTATCATTATTTCCCAAAAAGAGAAAGAAGTTCACACGCTGTTGACCAGCCTGAGAACCTTTCATAAAACGCGGGGGCGCCGGCGTACAATGTGATTGCCGATAACGTCAGAGAACAGATAGTTAATGGTCTCGGTTCGTTCGCGTTCGTAGTATCCGATATTTAAGATTATTACTCACGCCTAGCTCATAAATTTTAAACGAGCGCTGTCTCTGCCGCAATTGCCGCAGTTACCCTGCAGTGGCTGCCTCGCAGCGCACCCCGAACCCGAAGGAACTCCGTGACTCCTTCGTGCCTCCGGAGTTCCCGGCAGGCCGTGCGATCGGCGACTCGTGGACACCGAGAGCACTTCCCCAAGTTTGCCCCGTAGTCTTAACGAGGCAAGACCTCCCCGCAGCCGGGACGACTCATCCAGCGCCGTAGCTTACGGGTTAAGACGCTCTTTACAAACCGGATTCCACACGTGCGAACGTCCGCCGCTCGCTCGAATCCCCAGTTACCAGCTGTTCCAGAGTAAACTGACTTGGAACAAGCGATTAGTTTAACCCTTTAAGAGCTGCGGTTCGTCTTATTTTACTCGGAACTTTTTAATCGGACGAGAACTCGTGATCATTTGCTCGTTAATCGCAACGAAAACCATAGCAGCGAATCTTCCAAGATTTTTGTCGCAGCAGTAATAAACAACCGTGTTTGTGATAGTAATGCATTACAAACGAAAGGTATTCTTGACAAATGGAAGATTAATTTACACACAAAGGCCAACGCAGAGCGTTATTGAATCACAAAGTGCGTGGAAACCTGGATGATGCCTGGATTATTTTCGCGGTTCTAAACGACACTCGAGCCGCAAATCAAATTACAATTTCGCAAATTAAGATTTACGGTCTCCATTAACATTAACGTAATCATGTTACGTTTTCAAAAGATATATATATATATATATACCTTCAGAAATGCCGGCGTTGATTGCTATTGTATAATAAGAACGACGAGATTTCGTCGTAAAAGGAACTCGCGACTAATGAAACGTTGGTCTGTTTAAAATTTATCCGCACTCACATCCACGTGCCAAGTCCTTTTTTATTGCGTACAAAAGTTAATAGTCTCTCTTTTTATACCACCGCACCTACTGCTATTCTTTACCGGCCATTCGCGACGGAACTTTCTTTCGCCAATATTACCGTATTTCCTTCTTCAATATCGCTTCGTCCAAGCCACGTACCGTGAGGCCATTACGGGATGTTTAATTTAAAAGACCACGGTCACACACGTGCTGCGCTACATCATTGCACATTTGTGCAACGGGATTGTAAAGCTTCGCACAAACGCCATTTCGCGTATTTATCACGGCAGAATTAATTACAAAACTCACGGAAAGCGTACGCTCGTCCTCTTATCTCAAAATTCGCAATTTACAGCGCGAAAGAAGTTAATTCAGTTTACCTTTAATATCTCGTACACATGCGCTCGCATTCGCATAATCTAAAAATATTTCGAATCCCATACAAGCGCGCGCGCGCTTCACCCTCCCGTACCGTATTCACACCCACATTACATGCGCAAATCCCAGCTTTGTGATGCGCCAACAAAGCAGTTGCATTTTATTTACCGAGAGCGTTCAAGTTTTTAGCTCATGGCCTTTTATTGCCCGGCCTTCGCCATTGCGTCCGTAACATCGTTGACGTAGCGAGGAAATGGAGAACGCGCACTAATTGTCGAATGCACAAGAGGGAGAGAATGAGAGAGAGAGAGAGAGAGAGAGAGAGAGAGAAGCCGCTTTGGATATATGATGCTTCGCATTAAAATTTAACTCAACATCGTTGTTTCGTATCGCGGTTGTATTTTTGTCTGTACAATGATTGTATAAAAACCGCACGGATCGCGATCGCATCGAGAGCAAACTCCGTTCCAATTAAAATCGAGATTGCGCCACGCGGAAGCGATATCGATTTGTTTCCCTTCGCTCGGAGCCGGGAACTTCGCGGTTCCGCTGAACTGATTTCGCGATCGTTCGCAATCGATCCGTAATTCGCGTGCAAAGGGAGGCAGATCCGAAATCTCGCGACTTTGCGCGGTGGTATTTAGTTTAGCGGAATCGCTGGGCCTGCGATATTCCGCAAATCCTCGAGCGAGAGGAACCTGAAATTTTCTGGCGCGCGCGGGCGCGTCACGGCACGCAGCTACGCGGAATGGAAGCATTCTCGAGATTCCTGCTCGCCTCACGATCCTCCGACAGGTATTTGACGGGCCGTATTTCGTACGTTGGCGCAGCTCAGCCTTCGTGATCATCATTCGCGATTCAATATCGCCGTTGATTCGGGCGATTGAAACCGAGACTTCGTTCCCGCGCCGGAATGAAAAGAGAGGCCAGCTATTACTGGCGAAATTGAGACGGCGTAATTAAGCGGCGATCGTGAACCGCACGGATAATAGCGAAAACCGCAAGTCCGAATGCATCTGTGATTCAACATGTCGAAACATAAATGTAGAGGAGAACCCCTATTATGAAATATGCTCCTAATATGAGATAATAGGGTTTCTGCTAAACTATTGAGCACCATCTGTTAGTTCCACCATGAACTTATTACTCTTGGTGTAAAATGTATTTAGTGAAACATTCATTGTTCGTTATTGCGTTTAGCCTTTGCGAGAAAAGGTTTGTGAACATGTCAAAGGAACTTGAGGTACGTCTTTAAACCTTGTTTATTATATAATAAAGAAATGGTTGGCAATAAATTCAGTATGCAATGATAGAGTAGAATCGTAGTAACAGGAAAATACGCAATTTGTTGAATTGCTTAATTGTAGAGGTTAGATTTCATGATCGCGGAACCGCTAGGCGTGTGGCTCGTATAATGAGATATTCAGGGTACTCTTAATATGAGATAATTATTGCTCGAATATGAGGATTATGTAGTGTAATAAAAAGAAAGAAAATACTACTTAAGGTTAAAGAAAAGTTAATACGAATTTATATTACGAATTTTTGTGTATTTAATTTTTATAGAATCTGACTATGGAGGTTAGAGAAACGAGGAAGCGTTGACGGTGGAATCGTGAAGATTTGGCGAAGGCTGTGGCAGCAGTATTTTTATAAAAATATCTAATAAAGTTTTTTACTTGCAATACTGATGTATTTTGCACTTTTAACACCGATTTCTCAAGGTATCTTATATTAGGAGCACACTTTCTCGATCCTGCGTAAAGCTCTTTTTTCAAATTTTTTTAATTTTCAGAAAAAATAATATTTAAATTAGATTTTTCATTTCACCAACCTAAAGCTTATTAAATTCTCTTCAAGATAACGTATTAAATTTTTAAATTCTGCCTATAGATTTCCTTACATTCGGCAAAATCGATATGGTATCTCATAATCGGAGACTTTCCTCTATACAAGATGCGCTAGGTGTACATGACTGTTCCATTTAGCCTTGATTTGACCGATTTGAGATCAGAATGTGTTCCTTCGCAACTATCTTGATTTCAACATTCAATATAAAATTTAGAATTAAGCAGTAAATTGATATATTAATAGAATATATTCAATCCTCGCAGTAAACGAAAGATAAAGTTTGATTATTTGTTTAATCTGAATAAAGCAATGAATAACGCATGACGCATTCAACGCAATAGCACACTAGTTTTTAATCCATCTCTTATCTAAGATGTGTTGTATTAATGTACGTGTACAGGGCACGCATATGTGTTGCACTAATTAAATGCTTCCGCTGATCAAGATGTGCCAGGTAGTATTTAGGCTTATTTACTTTTCTTTTAATGAATAAATGATAAATATTGCAGTCAGTGATAGCAATATTGGTCACTGTTAACTATTGTACTGTATTGTCGTAATTAGAGACACGATATTGGTATTCTGAGGGATTCCTGAAGCTTGACGTATACCATACCGCGTGACATAATTTACGGAAATAGCTTGGCGATCGCGGTTGGCATAGCTTTGATAATGTCATTAAATTTGCATGTGCTGTGGTCGAAACACGCATTGTGAATCTATTTTTAATACGCTACGACGATAAATCATCCCACATGTATCTTTGATTTAGTTTTGTAAGCACTTTCAAGATTCATAGGATGAAAATAATTAAAAAATACCGGAAGATAAAGAATTAACAATAAAGAAAAAGCAACGATACTAATTTTGTAAAAACCATCCTTCAAATAAGTTAGAGAGATCTTTTTCCAAGGGAGTGGAGATAAGATAACACATTTTTTTCTCTGAAAAGCTTTAATCAGGATATAAAGCGCGAGAACAAAAACTAACGTGCGCGAGATAATGTAATTGAGTAATTAAGATATACTCGGATAATGAGACAATACAGCACAGAAAGAATTCCTATGATAAAGAATAATGTATAAAGAAAGTGTAACGTAGGTAATCATTTCTGTAATAAAATATATATAATATAAATATATAATATATAAATATAAATATATAATAACGCCGACGTAATAATTTGTTAATAGGATCATGTCATAACAATTTTCAAAGAATTTTGGTGTATAAATCACATTCACAGTCTGACACTCAGCGAATTAAACCGTTCAGTCACATACACGCGAGTCACTTTCTCATATCTCGAAAACTGTCTCTTCAATAAGACCGAGCAAGCAGCAGCGCCGTGACAGTGCTATAAAGTGTATGGACGCGACGTCGTGTTTCATCGCCGTTACATGCCGCCGTGGACGAGAAAAAATGTGTTACCTTACTTTTCGGAGAGCCGTGATACCGCCCTCGCAGAGTATCCCGTGCACAAACACTTTTAGTCGCAGGACTCTGCCGGAACGTGAGAAGTAAAGCAATGAACGTCGCATCGGGAGGAGGAAACAAAACGGGTGAACAGAGGGTGGAAGGGGGGCGTCTCGGACGAGCGATAAGTATGATAAGCCATCGCGCGCGAGTTTCACGAATTCCGGATTTTCGCATATAATTTAACGAGCCGCCGTTCGGCGTTATCGCCGCCGATTTGCAAGACGATCGCCGTCGACGACGACGCGGCATGGCGACTGCGACGCCGACGCTCGTGTTTTCGTTGTGGGGTCGCAGCCGGTGCACGCCTCTATGGCGATTTGAGAAAATGAAATTTCGGCAGAAAATTCACAGTTATACCTCCTCCGTCTCCTCCTTCATTGTGATCCCGTTTCCCGAACTGATTCGAGCCGTATTGCCGGCGAAAAGAACCACTTTCACGTATAGGCGCGCCCTGGATCAACGAGAAGTACAGCTTCCCTCGCGTTACTTAATAGGATTAAGTGAATTTACCCAGTGAAAAGGAATTGTGCAAGATGACGGCAAGATGAGAGGGAGATGACGGTGACGAAAAAGCACAAAATGTCTCATACATTGCTGTTGATCGTCACGGTGTTTCCTTCCTCTGATTGGTCGACCGTCGTGTGACATTCGCCATGTTAGTCCCGCATTATTCACATGTGGTATTCATATTAAGTTAAAATGAGTCGTTGTGTAAATTCAATCCATTATAGAATAAAGATCCAGTTAAATTAATTATGGAATCAGAATTGATCGAAACGCAAAAGTACAAATAACTTACAATGGAATACATGGAATGGGAAAGGGGGTTAAAATAAAGAAAGAAACAATATATAATAAATAATTATATAATTTCTTATATAATTACATAATTATATAATTTTCTTGCACAATTCCTTTTCACTGGGTATTTTATCACAAAAACATTAGTTCCATAATAATTTGAGTGATTATAGAATAAAGAGCTTTAGCAATAACGCAAAAGCTTCAGCGCAAACTTAGAATCCCAATATTTAACGTCCGAATAAATAATAGAGTGTAAACGAGGAGAATTTTTCGACCAGCACAGCATGAGATTATCTCTAAAACAATCATCTGTTGTTTAAATTACTTCCTGAACAAGGCTATTTGAAAATCGACAAAGGCCGAGGCAATATTTCGCGTTTAATTAAGCTCAGGCGGAAGATCAAGAGAACCAACTATGAATCAGGGCGCAGGGCAGAGGCGATGCCTTCTCCGACTTACGGAGCACGTAGTGTCGCAGTCGAGGCTGACCTACATATAGGCACCACTGTCTGATCCCATGCAGGCCCGCTCCACTAGCGTTGGCTTAACGCGGACTGTCAGGACTCGCGCATTACACGGGCGGCGTTTCGCCGGCGGTCCTCGAAAATCCTACAAACGTGCGTTCGTGCAGGTCGAGCTACACAGGGACGATTTGGTCGGAAATTCGGAAACGTGTACAGCTTGCTTTATATCGACAAAACATATGGAGTAATATCGAGTTACGAGAACTGACGCTCCGCAGTATTGAGAGGAACATTACAAAAACAGCCGCATTCATTAGTAACAATCAATTAGTAGATACAACATTTAAAAATATGACATTACATTGTGCGTTGCTGACCAACAAGTGACTGCGATTGAAATGGTAGTACAATACATTGAATGACAAAACTTTTAAATAGACTGTAATGGAATTTTCTATCTTGGTGTAAATTTCCTCTATAATTATATAACTAAATCAATAAATGAATATACGTAGAAATAAACATGGTCCATTGTTACATTAGATTTATCAATACTTGCAACTGATACTTTAGAGTTGAATATCTCCGAGGACACCAAAACGTTCGACACGTTTTGCGCCGTTACGTAAGTATTGAGGAAATGCATTTAAATGAGAAAGGGTGGAAAGAATGAAATTGTTGTTACTCGTTGTCACGTTTTTACGGCGGTTCCGATGGGAATCTCGGCGATTGGCCAATCCCTGAAGACAGTCGACAGCGCGTGACTGTCGTTTATCGGATGAAAATCGTGCGAACAAAGAATCGACATTATATGACGTTCAAGCTTAGCGAACGTTCTAGCGGAGGTCTCCGAGGAATTTGATGTGAATGATCCTCGGTATCGCCGCCAGTAGGAAGACGTGTCAAGAAATAAGGCGCCTCTGATCGATATCTTGTTTTTTTCTCCGCCGTCATAAATCGGACGTGAACTGCTCCCGCGAGAGCGACTCGATGATCGAGAAACTTTTGCAGATTGTACTGACGTATCTATTCCAGTATGCGCTCTACAAAGTTGCTTGTATCTGTCCCGCGTGCCATTACGTGATATAAAAGATTCAGACAAGTTACGCGCAAACGTCTTCTATGTAATACCCATTCTATCTGGAGAATTTTGTGCTTTAAGATGATAACTTGGATAATGTGATGCAAATGAAGAGAAAGAGAGAGAGTAATCATGATCAGGATATTCAGAACATGATTTTAAGAACTTTATAAGCATCAGATTTATTTTCTGACTTCATAAAAATCGATTGTTTTGAAATTTCAGGCAAAAAAACTTCAAACGAAGATTTCTCTATGAAATATTGATTTCCGGCAATATGGTCCCTTTGAGACTTTTGTTCAGCTCGACGAGTAGAATCGACTAAGCCAATAAAAAAATTTGACATTGAAAATGACCTTGAAAGTTAATTTTGTGGCACCATGTTTATGATGCAATGTTGGCGATCTCGACGAGTAGAATCGACTGGCGAAAGCTTGACCAATAATTTTTCCCCACCCTGTACATATTATATTATATCAAAAATACTCATTAGAAAAACAACAAAAAATAGTCAGAAGCAAAAATGGAACGAGACCACACGTGGAAGACACGTTCGCAATTTTTTTCTCCTGCAAAATTCCCGATGAAAATGCACAACGGAACAAACGCGCTCGGGCTCGCGCGCGCATCGATTATCGCGGCACCACCATGTCGTGCGTGGTGCACGCGCGTAACGTACCTTCTGGCTCGCGACAATAACGTAAATCGTCGAAACTGTCGTAATCCCTGCGCGCACGGGCGAACTTTAACAATTATATTTAATACGTGGTGCGGGGTCCGGCGCACAGACGCGCGGAACCGCGCCGAACCGCGTCGCCACCCTCCGCCTGTCTCCTGGACAGAGGGAGAGCGAGAGAGCGTCATAAGCCATAGATACCCGATGGTACCTATGCCAGTTCGAAACTCATACCGGCGTGTTTCTCGCGGTGCGACCACCAACCCCAGGTGAAATCTATCCTGCTCCCCGTCCTATATCCAGCCCCATCGTCTCTTCGGTAACCCCGTTCTCCGTCCTATACTCCCTCATCTCTCTTCTGTACACGCTCCCCGTTCCCGCCTTCTGGTTTCTGTGCCGCTGTGCGACGAAGTCTAATCAAATTTAATAACTTTTGTGCTGCGTCCGCGCGCGCTCTGCCCACCCTACGAAACCGAGACCCCCTGTCCTCCGCCCCCTGCTCCCGTTTGTACGTCCCCCTAATTCTTGTTACTCCATTTCTCATTGTCCGCCCGTCTATCTACGTTCCGCCGTCGTTCCGTCTCCGCTATCTGCTTCCGGTGTGGTCTCCGTGTCACGTTATAAACTTACGCCTCTCTCTCTCGCGACGGAGCCACTGAGTACCGCAGATTTATGACGGCGACATGCCAGACCTGCTGAAATGATCCTCCCTCTTCTCTCCCGGCCCTCGGTCTATCCGCGACTCCATTTTCGTCGGCGCACTAGGCCCGTCTGCTTCCGTGTCTTTTCATTTTGTCTCGCATTTGCCATTTCGCAAATTTCGCATCGATAACGTTCGCCAAATTACCCTTTCTCGCTTTCTACTCATTTCTGTCCCCTTTGCCTAAAGGCGAATGAAACACTCTCAGAATTATTCGGCGATGTACGTTTCAGCCTGAATAACTTATTGCTCGCCATGGACATCAACATGACGTCTATTCCATTTTCAGGTTGCTAACACAAATCGTAATTTGGCGTGACATTATATTTTTAATGGACCGTTTATCGTCACGATTATCATTAAAATCAGAGAACTAAGTTCGACATATAATGTAGTTATAATATAATTAATCTAATAGTTATAACGGCGAATATATATATATATATATATATATAATTAGTACTAACTATTTTCATGGAGAGATGACTATAATAGAGAATATAGTAAATGTAATAATTCTCTCTCTATTTATTATTAAAAATTAATTATATATAGACAATTATAATCTATTATGACAAGCGCATTTGAGTAAATTTAATATCAGTAAACTAACTTGAAAAGTGACTAACAAATGCTCTGATATTTTTCATTGAACGAGAAAATTGGCACTCGTCCGTGCACCGAAATATTGGTCGATACATGTCGTTTAGCTGTTAATGTCGAGAAAATTAACGTTATGTTTGCTAGCTTTCCTACTCGATCGTAAAAATATAGAACTGGCCATTTTTATCGGCAATTTTTATTAACATAACAGCGTCGGCTATCGAGTTTCAGTGTATGAAAAGATACGAGTGAACGTTCGCACCCGATATGCTCGCGCACTCGTACCAGAATCGAAAACTGGGCAGAGAATGGCGACATTAAGCCCGAAAGCAGAATAGCCGTATCCGGATTTCAAACGGGACCGCACGCCTATTTTGTAACGGTTAGAGCAGCGATCGGTCCTTCTCTCCCCCGGTGTCCCTGCTGTTTCACCCCTGTTCCGTTCTCAACGCAATACCCTCCGTCCCCGTGTGCTCCGCACACTGTGTTTTCACCCAACCTACCGAAGCACCCAGTACCGCGCGACTCTGTCACGGATTTACCAATAATGTCGCACACGCTATATACCGATATACACCAACACGCATGAAGATATGGACGGGCGCGGCCGGGTAGCTAAATCGACCTATCGCCCAGTAACTACAGATTAGTGTTATCAGAGCGTTACAACGCGAAAGCGTGGTTTACCTTGACACTGGCCGATGCGCAAGATCGATGACGCGAGGGAGGTCGAGGGTTGCAAAAGTCGTCGCCAAGTCAATTTATCGTTTCGCTAACGGCCCCATCGTTATCTTTCCTTCCTTCTTTTTTTTTACCGAAACGCGAAGCTCCTATTTTCCGCACAACATCGATGAGCTATCGTATTAACCCTTTCGTTATCCGGTAGTGTAACGACATTGTTAAGGAGAGGGTTAATGATACGCTTATTGCTCGTCGATCGGGAATGCACCGGTAGAGGAGAAAGGTAAGTTCGCGATTGTCGCCATGTGCGCGCGCGCGCGCGTGTATGTTGGTGATGTCCATGCGGAATATTTTCGCTACGTCTCTTCTCGGTGTCATCAATCACAGGCACCGTTTTCGGTCCCCTCCCCCTCCTCGGCATTATTCATGCCGCTAAATCACGCTAACGCGTTTCACTTCCAGCGCGGACAAAATCGGCGAAACGGAACAGCGCGACGGTGCGACCAGCCACGATGCTCAGACAACGATATTGGTTTTCTAACGGCGACATGCAAATGAGAGGGAGCCCAGTTACGCGTCGCGGGGAGAAATAGAATCCGCAAGCAAAAATACAAAGACACAAGAGCGCACAAAAGGATCGCTCATTACGGAGTCGCAAATCTCGACATAACGGCATAACGAGGCATAACGAGGAGCAGAACATGAGAAGACGGTGCCATAAATGCTCGTTACGCGAGCAGAGAAGGAGAAAGGAAAGAAAATATAATCCCAAGAAGTCTGCCGCGCGCGTAAATATTGTCCCGAGGTCCGACCGTGTACAAAAGCTGATAAGTGAATCTGCTAAGTATCATCTTGCGTGCGCTGACTAAATCTTCGATGTGCCGCAATTGTTTGCTCTTCTGTAACGCGCCTGCGTTGCATCTTTGCGTTATATTTTTTAATTCACCCGACCTTCTCCTCGCTTCAACGAAGCGCTCGTATAAACTCATTCGAGGCATTGTAGCGTCATTTTATTGGGTTGTCCGGAAAGTTCGTGCCGATTTTTAATAGATGGCGTTGGAACATGTCTGAATATATCAATGTTATTGAAAACATACGATTTATATACATATGCTTAAAGGTGACATTTCAACGCATCTTTAGGAAAAAAGTTGTTTCAGATAAATTGATTCGTGTCAGTTTTGTACTCTTTTCAAGATGGAAGAAAACAAAGAACATTTTAGACACTTGATGCTTTTCTATTACCGGAAAGGCAAAAATGCCTCACAAGCAACAAATTCGATATGTTCTGTTTACGGAGAAGGCGCTTTAGCTGAAAGAACCGTACGTAAGTGGTTCGCTAAGTTTAGAGCTGGTGATTTTAACCTTAAAGACCAAGAACGCTCGGGCAGATCCTCTACTACTGATGATGACCAAATCAAGACACTGATCGAGAATAACCCGCGCTACACGACACGTGAATTAGCAGAGATACTGAAAATATCGAAAACCACTGTCCACGATCATGTAGTGAAGCTTGGTTACGTAAGTCGCTATGATGATGGGTTCCGCATAATTTGGCCGTAAAAATTTAATGGATCGCATTTCCATCTGCGACTCGCTGTACAAGTGCAACGAAAACGTACCATTTTTGAAGCAATTAGTGACGGGTGACGAAAAATGGATCATTTACAACAATGTAGAACGAAAAAGATCCTGGGGTAAGCGAAATGAACCAGCATTAACCACTCCGAAAGCCGGCCTTCATCCAAAAAAAGTCATGCTCTGTGTCTGGTGGGATTGGAAAGGAATCCTATATTATGAGCTCCTACCACACAACCAAACGATAAATGCAGATAAGTACTGCTCGCAACTGGACGAATTAAAGACAGCGATTCAGGAAAAACGTCCAGAATTAGCTAATAGGAAGGGCGTCGTGTTCCATCAGGACAATGCCAGACCTCATGTTTCTTTGACTACCCGACAAAAATTGTTGGAGTTTGGCTGGGATGTGCTACCTCACCCACCGTATTCACCAGACATTGCACCTTCAGACTTTCACTTATTTAGGTCTTTGCAAAATTCTCTTAGCGGCAAGAACTTCAACTCTTTGATCGACATAAAAAACCACCTTGAGGAGTTTTTCGCCGAGAAACCTAAGAAGTTCTGGGAGAATGGAATCTTCCAGTTGCGTGAAAGATGGACAAAGGTTGTGAAACAAAACGGTGCATACATAAGTCAATAAATATTTATCGACATAAAAAAATGTTGCCTTTGAATTTTCCTTCAAAATCGGCACGAACTTTCCGGACGACCCAATATCTTTTCAGAAACTGTCCGGAAGTTAAGCGTAATTTCTGACGTACTCCGCGCGTGCGTCCTATCTAATGTACGCCTTTGGAGTTCCTGGTAAGTATGTAACGTAAGTACGGTTTACGCAACGCGTTATTAGTCGATTGCCTGGCCATGCGAGAATCTCGTATTTCAATTCGGTCAAATGTACTTTCGTTTACGTGCGAACGATGCTCGGAGCTCTCGCAAGGCTAACAGCAAACAGGGTAAAATGATAATGGATACAAGGGCTGTGAAACTCTCACCGGACGCAATAAGTTCCGGTGAATTGACGTCCGTTGCGCAGCGCGGCGCGGTAACGCGCAAGTCACCGTCGCGCGCAAGTTTTACGCTCCTCCGACGCGTAAGCGTGGCTCGTTGTGGGACACCGCGGTGTAATTGCGGTGCGATGCGTTACAAATGAACATTCAGACGCGCGGAATGATTTCCTTGCCTGATCGCGCGATTTTTGCCGCGAATCGCGAGTTTCGGGACGTGCGTCGATAGTTTTAAAGTGCTCGCCGCATATTGACAACAGTTATATGAGAGTAAAATGCAAATAATATCGCCCGCAGGCATTCGCAGCACGTGCACACAGTCAGACAATTATTTCGTAACATAATTTTGATCGCGATAAACGATTAAAATCGAGCGTGGCTATAGCTCGATATAAAATTCAATTACAACTCGAGCTCGTTCGAGCGGCTCGTTGTAATGTACAGAGATAAAATACCCCATCATCCGAAGGTACTATTACTCGCAGCGTATCACAGGAAATTTTCCGCGTATGCATTTTTCAGCAAATACTCGTCCTTCTCTGGCGAAAGAGATCAAAGTAAGAGGTATAACATATTTATTGTTACATTATAAAAACAAAGTTATTAATTAATAATTAGCAATTTCTTGATGAGAACTATTTCTATTATTAGTAAGATAAAATAGAGAATATATTGCTATTTATCAAACGTATATTATTTCAAATTATACGACTTCTCAAGATTCTCGAGCTTTTGTGTATTCGATTGCATCAAAAAACAGTAAAATTGCGTTTGCGCGGCAATAATTAATTAAATACCAAAAACTTGCGCCGTGTACCTGTGAGCGTAATACGCATTTCGAAAATTTCTAGCACCCTTTTGGTACGTACTTTGAATTATTATGTTAAAATGGATGCACGGTGTAATTTTTTACATGGCACAGCGCCACAGGAAATGTGCGTTATGTCAGGAACGCGACTGTGACCGACTGGTCCGATGGGATACAGAAGAGAGGTGCTTTTTTGCCGTTACTCTAAACGAATGCCAGGAAAACCGGTATGAACCGGACGACTTAACGCGGAAAAAGGCCAGTCTCACGCGTGGCACGCTTTTCACGGCTGCAATGGTGAGGCGGTGAGTGGCTGTTTCTCGCAGTCGTTTAAACGGTTGCACTCAAACATTGCGCCACGCATGACCCGCCCGAGTAATGTTTTATACACAAAAGCGAACACTAGAAGAAAGAAAGAAAAGGGGAAAGAAAGAGCAAGGCGGTAGACGCAGTCGACGATATTGACGTCTACGTTACATCCACGCGCGCAACTTGCAGGCGTCGCCTGGTGTCCCATGGGGAATGGCGCGGAGTGCCTTCCTATTCTGGATTCTGCATCTGACTGTATCCACCGTATCTCGCATCACTCTCTCCCCGATAAACATTTCCCTTAGCCTAGGAATTCCTGCCGATGTTACTGCGAATGTATTTTCTATCGTTATCGGGGGAGCGAATTCTTTTTGCGCGAGTAAACCCTATCGATGATCTTTGATCCCCCGGAGATCGCGATATTCGTTCAAGAGCGCCATTCTAGAGCTACGGGCGTTCCTTTTCAATTTAGCGCGCTTGTTGATTTTCTCCCTTAGCAAAAATATCACCGAGATCTCTCTCAATATAAGCGGAAAATAAAGCAACTTTGAATTAAGTTGTGGCGCAGGGAGAAACGTGCAGCAGATCGATAACGCGAAATTGTAATCTCGCAGAAGCGTTTTCATCTTAGTTGACTCAAACTTTTTTATAATAATTAATTTAAAGCGATCAGTGATCCCTAGAAATCTCCCCTAGGAAAGTGCTCCGCTGTAGCCATCCGTCTTCAGCCAGAAGCCTGAACTGGCTTGCCCAGAAGCTAGGCAGAAGGCGAACTAGAAAGTAATTTGATTTCTCATTTACCTGAGAGAACACTCTTGGATGGTCTAGCATTATATACGCAGTTGCTCCAAGTTTCCCGCCGACAATCCGATAATTAATTAATTATTCAGACCTGCACAACCGCACAATGTCGGCCAGAATCCAAAAACTTTGGTGCGTTGGCCTAACGCCAAATTAACTTATTAAATTATACGCTTCAGGCGTGATAAAATCTGGAACTTTCAAAGAAGTTAAAAGATATTTGCAGGAAAAATTTCAAAATTACGAATACATGAGGGAGCGCTTGTACTTATATACCATTAAATAATCAAACAAATGCAGAATCAGTTTCCTAGCGCAACAAACAATGAAAAATACCATAAACGAATGCTACATTTCAATGATCGCACTCAATGCGCGCGAGGTTGTAATCAATAAACATTGCAATCAGAACAGGTAATCCAACATGTCCATTGTGGCAGTAGGAATGCATTCGCCACGCCGAAAATGCAATGTACGTTTCCACGGGGGAAAAAAAATACATCGGAACGCCACTGCTCATACGGGCGAATATCCGCGCGCGCGCGCGTCAACATTCGAATCGAGCTCTATCAATTTGCGGCGTGCGCGGCCATTGCACACGTCTCACATTTAACGTATTACAACTAAATTCTACCGGATCTCGCGCCCGTTCTATCACAAGCCGTTAACAAACAGTGACACATCCAGAGAGAGAGAGAGGGAAAACGAAGCGGACTCGGCGGCCCGATACGTCCAACAGATTTTCGATTTCCGCGCGATCGCACGACGTGTATGCCCGTGTGCCGGCTTGATCCGTCGCGCTCGCCGCCACGCCGACCGCCACAGCACAAAACTCCCAGAATAAAAGTCGCAGGTACGGTTTGATTCGGTAAATATACCGGGCACTATGAATCCCCTTTCCTATCGGTCGACTGGCGGATCGGCTGACGCGGAAACATCGTCGTGCGTCCGACCGCGCGCGAATTCGTCGACGTGTGCGGTTTTACCACGGGGTTTTACGTATATCGGAGATCCGACGACTCCGCTCCGCAATGAGGGAAGGAATGTAATGGGAAATGAGGGGAGAGAGACCCTCGCGAGAACAAACGCAGAGCCGCATACGGACGCGCGTTGCGAGGAGAGCGCGTGCGGGATAACGTTAGGAAGCAAACAGCCCTCGCGCGTTTGCGCGCGAAAGTTCATTGTACGATGCATGAGGGTATTTCTACGCGCGCGATTGTGATTCTCGATGCAATGCGTGCACCGGCGAGTAAACTGGAGCCGATCCGGAGTATCCGGATACTTCGAATGTCACGCTGCTATTGAATATTGCAAGCTTCGATAGCGAAAGGTTTCGTTAAATGTCTCGACAATTCAGCCTTGAATTAAATTCTATTGGGGTAAATTTAAATTTATCAGAGTCCTTTCCCATCCTCAGTACGTAATGTTTTTTTAGTAATGCTTTAGCAGCGTTTGCAAAAATAATTTCTGTCTCTTGCTAGGTGATCTTCTCTCTAACTGCGAGCTATCTCGGCAATCTAGAAAGTGTCTGGCATAAAGTGACGTATGCGCAGACTACTCGCATGCCCGGCAGACCTCGAGCACTTTGAAGCTTGCGGCCCGACTATAACCGCATAATGCGTTAAGTGGAAGTAGTGTAACTTTCCACTTCCCCGACAGCTTGAATACCGTCAAAGTTGCACAGCGAGTCGCGCGCGTGCTAATCGAATATAACAAGTTCGTCAAATTCATTGTACCGGGTAGTTATCACTCGCAGAAGGGCCGCAAGATGATGACGCAGCCGAGCAAGGGACTCGTTCATCTCACTTCCGTCTTCAGAAAATGCTATTTGCGTTTGATCATGCCGGCCCTTCGCAAACTTTGGTCTCTATACTCGTAATTTGTAGAGAGAGAACTCTGCTTTGACATGGTCCATCGATAACAAAACCGGACATTTTATCGTATAATATTTAATACATGCTTGATTGTTCAATAAAGAAAAAGATTGAAAATGCAAATGTAATGAATGTCTTGTTGAAATAAAATTATTGAAGTACTAAAATATTGTATATTTATTTTCTTTCCTTATTAGATAATAAAACTATACGTTAAAATATATTTACGTTATCCAGTGCGATAAGAGGATATTGAACTTCCTCAAAGCTAATTAATTCGATCTGCTATTTTCAAACATATTTCGCTTGGATTTTTCCTTAAAATGTGACACCTTTCGATTCGCGTTCAAAGTGACGAATAACTGATTCCAGTCCAGACAGATCCAGTAAAAATTCGAAGAATTATTTCTGACGGGAATGGAAAATATAATACAAAGAACGTCAATCGATATTACGGAGACGGAAACGTTTAAATTAGCATCCCGCGGCAACAAACAACTCAGCCACGGTTCAGTTTCAATCTGAACAAAGAGGAAACTTCGTAAACAATGAAGAGCTACGAGAAATGTCTTCAAAGAGAGTATCGACATCTTCGAAATACGAAGATCAACGTTACAGTAAATATATACGTTTTCTCTTCCGCCCCCCGATAGTTTCTTCCGGTAAAATCTAAAATACTCTCGTTACGAGTTACTTTCAACCCCCGGTGGCGAAGATTCCTGGCTCTTTAATTCGTTTACCGACCATTACGAGTAAGAGGAGGCGCAGTGTGAAACTTTTCCATTTCATTACATCGTCTTTCTTTTTCTCCGCCACTCGGCCACTCTTGCGCCTCTGTCCCTTCCGTCGCTACCGTCAACTTTATTACTTTGTCCTCTTTTGGCGGTGTACCCGTAGCAAAGTGTCCGCCTTTCCAGTCAGTGTCCCGAAGCACTCCTTAACTTTGGGGTTAAATCTTTTTCTTAGCAGATCGACATTTCCAGACACGGGCGGATCTTCATCCATTATCCGGTACTTCCTTGAACTGTATTTATTCTCTCGTTGCAAACCAAAGTTGTGATAAAGACACAGCTCGAATTACAGGCTTTTAGTTCAGGTTTCAAACGAGCAAATGAAAACATTTGTATTTAAATCTTTGCTATTATTTGATTAATCTTTTTTTTCTTCCATTTTAATAGAGCGAGTTTAAATCCAATTATCGGAATATCGTTACATCTGGTACTAATATTATGAAATAACGCAGAATACTAAAGAAAGAATTACGTAGATTGATATCGCACAAAATATACAGCGATAATACTGTAATTTTCAACAATAGCCGGTATAATACCGGTAATTTCACGCGGTATTGGCTAGGCAGCAGTTAGAGAATAAATCGAATTCAAGGGGATAATCACGTAAAACCGCGCCTAGAAGTTATAATGCGCGTATCCCGCGGAAAGCTGCTAACAAACGAAACAAGCGTGAATCTAAGCTAGTCTTGCGCGGTCGAAATGAAGGATTAACGCTTAACGCCGCTGGTTGTTACACACGCAGGCGTACGCGAATGAATGACGTTTTCTATAAAATATTCAAAATGCGGCACGATAATGGCGGCGCGTCCGAACGTATTAAACATTCAGTCACGTAGCTGGTCGGCTGGTGGCGCATCGGCCAGTGTGATTTCCACACTCGCGCGCGATTCCAAGTTTCGAGTTATACGCGCGCGGATATATACGGCGCGGTGCGCGGAACTTTAGAAAATTACACTGCGGCACCGACTTCCTCATATGTGTCCGCAATCCGAGATTCATCAGCCGGTGGCCGGTTACGCAGGCAACATGCTCCGTACGGTGCACCCTCGTGATTGGAACAACGTAAACTTTACATCGCGCGGTGAGCCCACGTTCGCCGAGACTTATGCGGTGTGTCCCTTCAGGGCGAAATAATACATCCCTCATATAAGTGCAACTCGAATTATACTACTACTGTACTACGTGGTCTGACTTGCATCGGGTGCATGTGTGTGTGCTTTCTCTTAGCCGCGGACTTCCCGATAAATTTCAATTTGACTCGTCCGTCCACTTTTAATCGCAGTCTCTCGATCTCCGACATCAAATATTTAGAAAATTCAGATTCGAATTCGAATTTTATTAAGATGAAGATTGGTTGTGAAATCAGGCGAAGAGCAATACTCCGTTATCTGTTTGCGCCTGCGATGATTAATTTCTCGCTGCGATTCTTTCTTGCCAGAGAATCCAGCTTGGAATTTAACGAGGCACTCATTATTATTGCCTATTTGCTTTTATTTGATATCGTAGTCTAGATAACTATAACGCATCGAAAGAATAATTTTATATGCATCAGCCAAGGAAAGTTGTGACTGAAATTTGAATAATAAAGAAGTTATATATTCGCTGGAGGAGCCACACTAGAGCGAGGTCGGTTCCGGTAATGAAACTCTCCTAACGAAATTTCATACACACGATGTGCCCAGGTAGACCGTGCAATCGCTTGTAAAATTACCGACGCTTGTTAGCCGCGGCAACAATCTTGTTAAACAAAGGCTAAATTTTTCAACGGATCCAATTAACCGCGAATGCATTATGTAGATGGTACCCTACGCGTCAACAGGAAAGAAATTGCTTTCAGAATTTAAATAATTTAGTCAAAAAGAGATTAAATATTCCATTACGTTGTTACGTCTCCTCTCCGTCGTTACGGAGCAGTCCGGCCGGCCGCAGAGCAAGTTCACGCGATAATTCAACTCTCGCAACAAAGTTCCGCCGTTGCTCGCGCTACACCGCACGGGACTCACCCCGAAATTGCGCTTTATCCGACTGCACCGACGTTACGCGCTTATAATTTAGCTACCGGTCGTAGATCTCACAATAAAAAAAACGGAGAAGAAGGCAGACACACCGGATAGAAGTATCGCGTAAGTGGTGAACGGCGGCGACCCACGAGCCAGATATGCCGTAGTAATTAGACGCGGACTACATTCCCCGACTTCCCGTCTCTCTTTCTCCCTTATCCTCGTGCGCTTTTTTACCACCGCACGCGATAACCGTGAGCATAACCGTTAGAATCTGTTACGTCCAACGTGGATACCATTGGCTCGCGCGGAACCGGAGGTCCGGGACGCTGCCGTGTCCCGTGCGGAATACTAATTTCGCATCCTCGCGCGCTAGGGCCGATAAAAGTGCATATTGGCAGAACAAAGAGTCGACTTTTTCTTCGAGAATAAAAACTGAATGAAACGACGCGTGTAATGATTACACGCGAGGCAACTAGATATCCAGAAATTGAAATTTATTGTATATAATATAAATAATACAAAGAAGATGATATTAAGATTTCTTGCGAGTTGTACGACTTGGTGAACGACATATGATGTTCCCGCTGTTGTTTCTGTTGCTCGTTAACCACGTGGAGCGAAATGTTCAACTAATTCACATGGTAATTCAATCTTGGAATTGCAGTTTTCCGCAGAAGAAACGTGCAGTTCCCAGCATACAACGTTTTCCTACGCGCCCGTCTGCGTTATAACGACCGGAAAAGTAACCCGAGTTCGTCGTAACGGCGCAAATATTCCGCGATTGAACCACGAGCGCATGGATAGAGCGCAGTCGAATCGTTACATTGTGTAACGGCGCGTACTGTTCGCCGCTTCGTTCTCCGATCGCGAAGTACGTCGGGCCAACTTTTTAACGCCTTCTCGATACGGTCGATCGTTAATCCGTCGTGTACGCGTAACGAATGTCCGACGGGGCAGCGGATTTATGGACCGTCCAATTCTCGCTTCCGTCCGGCTTCTAACTCGGGACTCGGATGAAGCATAACCGATCTACGGCCTGGCTTCAATTTATGACAAGAGACGGGCTATATAAAGCACAGGTGTAGATAAAGTAAGGACACGCAGATTGCATGAAGTATGAAGTGCACAAAATCAATGTGGAAATCCGCTTATTATAGTCTTGCTTCACGAATACCCGAAGTTCAGATAGCCGAAAATAAATAAAGAACTCGAAATTACGTGCTTCGAATATTGGGTCGTCCGGAAAGTTCGTGCCGATTTTTAATAGATGGCGTTGGAACATGTCTGAATATATCAATGTTATTGAAAACATACGATTTATATACATATGCTTAAAGGTGACATTTCAACGCATCTTTAGGAAAAAAGTTGTTTCAGATAAATTGATTCGTGTCAGTTTTGTACTCTTTTCAAGATGGAAGAAAACAAAGAACATTTTAGACACTTGATGCTTTTCTATTACCGGAAAGGCAAAAATGCCTCACAAGCAACAAATTCGATATGTTCTGTTTACGGAGAAGGCGCTTTAGCTGAAAGAACCGTACGTAAGTGGTTCGCTAAGTTTAGAGCTGGTGATTTTAACCTTAAAGACCAAGAACGCTCGGGCAGATCCTCTACTACTGATGATGACCAAATCAAGACACTGATCGAGAATAACCCGCGCTACACGACACGTGAATTAGCAGAGATACTGAAAATATCGAAAACCACTGTCCACGATCATGTAGTGAAGCTTGGTTACGTAAGTCGCTATGATGATGGGTTCCGCATAATTTGGCCGTAAAAATTTAATGGATCGCATTTCCATCTGCGACTCGCTGTACAAGTGCAACGAAAACGTACCATTTTTGAAGCAATTAGTGACGGGTGACGAAAAATGGATCATTTACAACAATGTAGAACGAAAAAGATCCTGGGGTAAGCGAAATGAACCAGCATTAACCACTCCGAAAGCCGGCCTTCATCCAAAAAAAGTCATGCTCTGTGTCTGGTGGGATTGGAAAGGAATCCTATATTATGAGCTCCTACCACACAACCAAACGATAAATGCAGATAAGTACTGCTCGCAACTGGACGAATTAAAGACAGCGATTCAGGAAAAACGTCCAGAATTAGCTAATAGGAAGGGCGTCGTGTTCCATCAGGACAATGCCAGACCTCATGTTTCTTTGACTACCCGACAAAAATTGTTGGAGTTTGGCTGGGATGTGCTACCTCACCCACCGTATTCACCAGACATTGCACCTTCAGACTTTCACTTATTTAGGTCTTTGCAAAATTCTCTTAGCGGCAAGAACTTCAACTCTTTGATCGACATAAAAAACCACCTTGAGGAGTTTTTCGCCGAGAAACCTAAGAAGTTCTGGGAGAATGGAATCTTCCAGTTGCGTGAAAGATGGACAAAGGTTGTGAAACAAAACGGTGCATACATAAGTCAATAAATATTTATCGACATAAAAAAATGTTGCCTTTGAATTTTCCTTCAAAATCGGCACGAACTTTCCGGACGACCCAATATAATATATACGAATATACGCGAATATGTAGGAATACGTTTGTTTGAATAAGAATTGTTACATGGCGCAACAAAAGTAGGTTAGTGAATAGTAATAACTACTTGAATCAGTTTTTCATATCTTTTCTTAAGCAAACGTAGTTGCAATTTCTTTACACTTCTGCAAAATATCAGGCAGATAAGAAAAGTAGAAATTATTTCTGTCCCATATACAAAGATTTTAAATTCGACATACATATATCGGTATCGACAAAAGTTCCAACGAAGTTGGGGAAAATGTTACATTGAAATGGTCGCAGAGCAGAATACATAATACATTTTCAATCTTTTTTGTTCCTATATTCATATTAATGTCGAAAATATTTTATTGTGTGTGCAAATGAGCGGAAGATCGCTAAAATATTACTTTCAATGAAAGCATGCAGATAAGCAAGAGAAACGGATTTATTTTGAATTTCGATCTATATCATAGTAAATATGTAGGTATTTGCAGCATGAATGTATAATTTACCCGCATGGCGAACATGAAACTGGAACAAAGCCGTATCCAAAATCAAAATCGAACATTCATATCCGCAGATTCTAAAGAATAATGCAAAAATAAATATAATTCAAGCGTTGGAGGATAATAGCCGATAGAGAATGATAAGCTGATAGTAGAGATGGTGCTGTAATAATGTATGTATCACTTTGATCACTAAATGTATGAATCACTTTGATACTAAAACGAAATTACAGTCAACTTATTGATTTGGATGCACTAATGTTCGGAGCACGCAAATAATTTAATACGATCCCCTGGATTTCCATACTGCATCAAATGGTAACTGTTAGAGTATAACTGTTGCTTGTCTTTCGATTTCCATTATCCATCCTATTCTAGTTTCTATTGATCCCGATATACACGCAGACACACACACACATCACGTTCGCTATCTGTATGCACAAAATAGTACATAAAGCTCAAGATAAAACTCATTCATTCACGTATACGAATATTTTATGGAAATAATTTCAATATCTCTAATTTTATATCTCTATAAATGTCCTCTTTCTTTTTTCCTCTCTTTTTCTCTCTCGATTATAAATCCAGCAGATAATTTAAAAACTATATATATATTTTATTCATATTTAACCTTTTATATTTAAATTAATTGTTTTTATTCTTATATTTTAATGAGAGAGAAAGAGACAAAGAGAAGGGACATGCATTATATTTCTCTGCACCATCATAAGCTTAAATCAGTTTTTCATGAATACTGAACTAAATAATTGTAGCAAATGATTTACGTGTTTGTTATATCGATTATATATCTGTACGATATCCACGGAGACCCGTACATAAATTTTCAAAAGTTGTATCTTAAACCGCCGTTCTCTCTCTCAACACAGATATATCTCGCCTGCCAGGTTAAAAACTTGACAGGACGTTCGAAATCTGTAGCCGCAAAATAGTACGTCGGAGATCATCCCGTTCCACTGGGACCGATACTATTTTTCAGAATGATTTCACAACCTATTAAACTTGTCGGCGATCGGCAGGGGGGCACTCTGGCGCAATTTGTCGTGCGGCTCGGCTGTCGATAATTCGAAAATATATGTTCATGCGAGCGGGTTGGGGGCGAATCGACTGCGATGGAGTAAAAAGGAATCGTGCTAAAACGCGATGGCACCTCGGATAACTTCGATATACTACCACGTGATTCTTATTCGGCCGATCTTGTATTGGTCCACGATTTATTATATTTATTATAGTATACAGTCTAAACGCGAAATTACGAGAGATTCATTCAAGAATATTCGAGACGATAAGCTGCACAATACGATAGTTCTCAGAATAATTGTATTTCTACGTAAACTTATAAAGGAAGAATTCTTCCTTTCTGAAAGAGGAAAGAAAGGAATTCAAAGGAGAAGAAAACGACCTCACCGAGTCATCCTGTATACGAATAGAAGTAGGGTTGTATGCGCAAATACATGGCTACGTCGAAGTTCGCTGGTTTTACTCAGTTGGGAAAACTTCTCGCGTAATTCCAGTCTTAAATTAATTATTTTAATTGTCGGAGTAACTCGCGAAAATGACAAACAGATGTTTCCAAACATCTTACAATTACGAAGGAGCCGATCGATTTCATCAAACGCCATAATATCGCTACCTAATTTTTCTCTTCCTTCCCTCCGGAAGATTTTTCGATATTTCGTTCCGCGTCTCTTGCATATAATCCGATCATTCTCGGAATACGTAAGATTATCGAGATATACGTATATTATGAGACGTATCAATCTGGTACATATAGATCGGCCAGTCGGCGACCAGATATTCATTCCGGTATCATTTATATTCATTCAGCCCCTCGATAATACTTGAGTATTGGTAGTGGATGTCGCCCATGGATTCACCCTTTCTAGTTTCCTCCTCACCCTTCTTCTATTTCCCCTATGTCTCCACGACGTCGCTGCACTTCGAGAGGAAAACTTTGGCTTGGAAACAGCAACAACAGCAACACCCCTAGATTAATCTAAGACTCTCAACGCACTTCCGCTAAAGCTTCTCACAGCTTTATGCACCGCGAGGCTTCCAAGCATCAGCAAGCGTAACCCGCCGCCATCGTGCACGAACAGCCCGCGGGTCAAATTAGTATCTGTTGCACTGTTATTCAAATTACCGCACAAAAGTTCCGGGGACACTGATGTTGACTTCTTTCGCGTCTTCCTCTTGCTGAAACACCAAGACTCTTCGCTGGGTTAATGCAGTTCCGCGGAGATTTCTCCTCGCGTCGAGAGCCCGCCGCGCGATTTCGAAACGCGAACTTCTTTCTGGCATCTTCACGCATTCGGTGATTTATATTAATTACGAGATGTTGATCGAGAAACAACTCACCGTATATACGGACACCTTCACTTTATATGACGTACTCAGTATCAAGATTGATCGTGCTGTATTATTAAACCGGTGCTCTAGGCCGGTACTCCAATAACTGTCACGCGCGGGCTATCTATTTTACTCTCCGCTAGACTAACATTTTATTAAAGTCGCCGAATCCTCAGCGCGCTGTATTCTCCATTGTTTCTCATTATTTATATAATTCTATTCAGACAATTTTCGCTGCTACGCCACCCTCGACGTCATCAGCCGACGTTTATTCGAGTACAACGCGCGCGTGCATGTATGTACCAGCGTACATACACCGTTTCGCAAATGACTATATGTCGCATCAAACCGACGAGTAAATTTATTTAAATGTAGTTATAAACAGTATTCTCCATCCGAATCAAACTCGATGGAGAGATTCCCTTTATTACGAAATACATCTACGAATAATGACACACGCATTTTGACGGCGCGCAAAGAGCGCTTTTGCAGCTTCGCTTCGGTCGACTGACCAGTACGCCAATATAGCGTGCGCGGTCAAAGAATCATCCGCGATATTATTGACACAAAGGCCGCCGTTACAAGCTACAAATTACCCACGAGCGTCGCGCCAACGCCAACGGCCGAAGTAATAGTGCCTAGGCATTCGACGGTAAGCTGGCTTAGTGGACCCTCTGCCACGATACCGGGCGTACCTTCGGCGTTATGCTAACTGACACTATGAGCTACTTTGCATTAATCGTTCCGGAGAAGTTGCCACGAATACGAGGTATTAAGCCGGGCTTTTCCCATGAGTCTACGCCGTTCAGTCAAACGTAAATGCTACCGCAGCAGAAAAAGGTAAGCGGCTCCCACCTTTTAGCCGATCTGACGAGACGAATCGAGAGCATACAAAGTATGCAAATTTCTATACGCTGTATTGCGAGTGGCGTAAGTGATCGTGTATCATTCTCATCGAAATTGGGACTGATGTTCTCGGGTAGCAAAGTAATGCTACGAGTAAAGCAAAATTCGCGTTAAAATGATACAGTAACTTTAATACAGTACCCGTGTAGAAAAATTAATAGGGTCTTAAAAAGTCCCGATTAATTTCCTCAATATTAATATGGCCCTAAAATGGCATGTAACAAATATTGTTTCGGGACCTTATAAGGAAATAATAAAAAATATTGTTTTAATCATCTGTCCTATCGGGCCACGATGTGGCAATGATAGGGCATCCCTATTTATTCCTTATAGGGACCTTTACTTTCTTATTAGGCCCTAACAATTTTCTGCACGGGTAGGTACGAGCTTTTGATTAAGCAGAACGTTAACTGTGCGCGCTACGTTTGAAGAACCAGAAGAAATGTTTTGTATTTTAACTTCATACAAGTTACTTCTCGAAATAACACAGAAAGCATAAAAGCTTTCATTTAAAGTACTCTTACGCGTTGCATAATTAGGTCTGAAAGTAATAAGCACAGTTAAATCAAACACTTTTATTCCATAAGAAATTAATCTCTCGGACAAATATTTTCACGCGTGTTATTCCTCCGTCTTATTGCGGCGAGTAAATCTTTGAATATCGTCTACGCTGGGTGGACAGATTCTATAAGCGAATCAATAGTGAGATCCATGGAAATTCCTTTTCTTGGCGCGACTCCACGGGAAGCATGGGAAGAACAATGCTCTGGATCCGGGATATCTTTTATACAATTATAGTTTTTACGCGACGCGATCCGGCTGGAAATATGAACGCGAAAGACGGAGAACAACGGGGTGATGGGGATTGCAACGGCAGAGGTGGTGCAAGGAAGCGAAAGAGGAGCGACGGGGAATGAGCCCGGGGCCGAGGAGAAGAGTGAAGGAGGATAGATAATAGCCAGGATAGAATTGTTCCAGGAGCAAAAAACCGATCCATCCCAGAGTGTTATCGGATGGTAGACGCTCGCGAGCCGAGTGCGCCGCTTCGTGCACCCTCCTTCGGAAAATGCCCTTTCGCCCCTCGCTCCCTTGAGAGAAAATTGCTTTATTCGTGCGCGCGACGGTACACATGGCAGTGCCAACTGGCGCACCTTTCGACACCCGTGATAAGCACCGCACACAATTAATCCATCAGCGCTGAAAAATATTTCTTCCTTTTTCCTCTTTACGAGAGGGAAACGAAAGTTCATTTTCCTCGAGTCAACACGTGTCGCAACAGGATCGAGCGGACGAGTTCAATGAATCCTCAGAGCGGATGATCATAGTCTTCTAATTCACCAATTTTATTCTCTAAAACGCACCAACTGATTATAGATGCTGTCACTTTTGTATCAATGCACCCTTCGAACGTGAGAAAGAAAGCCGAGAAGGAACGAGCGTAATTTGTTCGACGAAAGACGTCTCACGGAAACACGACAAATGCAAACGCCAGGAAATTGCAGCTGCGTCTAATTTCAGCATGATAATAATTGCAACGGCACCGCTGTAATGCTTTCAAATCAGAGGCAAATGCTTTTTCATCTCACTCTCGGAAGATGAGTATCCTTCGCGAGGAAGATGGTGACGCTATAACTGGATAAGCGCAAGCCGAAAACGGAGAAGAGAGGAACAGGATGGATGGAATGTTGCAATTAAACATTGTGTTCCTGTTCACCTCCGTTATAACTACTTGACCTAGATCCGGCACGTAACGGCTCTTCCACTTTCCCTTTCGTGTCTTTTGCAATTATTCGCCCGCAATTTATCACGAGAAGACGTCGGCGAACGTTGACGATGATCACAAATACGATTGTCGCCCATGAGAAATCATAAAAATGTCCGAAGTACTTCAAGAATATCTTGAGTATTTTGCAAGTATTCTTGAACGTAGAGTTTCAGAATTATAAAACTTATCGTCGATAAATAATGCCAATTATTACGATATAAAATTCATTTTGCTATACATGGTCATGATTAATTATATATAATTATATACAATAATATTAATTATGTATAATTACAATAATATGTAAAATGCATATACAAGATCTAACTCAATTTTTCAAAGAATCACGTAGGATTTATTTTGCAATCGTCATATTATGATTTTAAAAATGTCATATAAAAAGGGAAAACTATCGAGTTATTTTCTATGTCGGACATACGCGAATAAGATTGCTGGTTGATGGTCCGCAAACGAGACCGCAACTGATGAAGCGGACGGACCAGCTTGGAAAATAGTTGGGAAATGTTGGAAATACTTGGCGCGCGGAGTCCTTCTGTGGTGATATTGCATTTCAACGTGGAAAGCAGAAAGACGAAATTAGACGCCTTAATGCTCCCGTGCATTAAGGAGTTTCCTGGTCGACCTCGCTATTTCCAGCATCCGCAATCGACGATAACCGTCGTAATTTTTCAACTCTGAGTAACTTTAAGAGAAAAAATTTCCTTCTCTCAATATCGCATAATAACGAGTTAAATATGCATAAATTCTGCGTAAATATGCATATTGCTACAATGTTTTCGGAATAACGCGCACAATTATAGAAACAAATTATGTTCATAATTATTTTATACGTATGTTTTGTTCATATTCTCTTATATATTTTAACACATGAAATAATAACAAAAGTTATTTTCCTAAAAAGATGCAAAAAAGAAAAAAGACAGTTGTTATTGTAGCTAATGTAATTGATCTCCTTTCTGATAAATGAATTAGATATGTCAGAACGTTTCATTGTATTGACTGGTTTTTAAATTTATAGAGAACCATATACCGCGACAAAGACACCACTGCACTCAAAACAAAAAAAGAGAACGCAAAGTTGCAGGCTGAAAACGTCAATAAAGGGACGTTTGAGATGCGGCTCTCAAAACGAAACGTCGATCGTTAGGCAGGCGGATAACGAACATCAAAAGTTGTAAAATTGCTGAACAAAGAACGATAATACGGGCGAACGAGCGACTTTACGATTCTTCTTCTTGCGCGCGCGTGCCAATCCCTTTCCTTTCCCGTAACGCGCGTGATGCGTTGCACAAAGCCGACAACTTTAATTTTTTAATTCTGGAGATTGCAAACTTAATGGGTCTTGATAGCAAAAGTTTGCAGATTATGCTATTTGCGTTGCATAATAAGCAACGCTTTGACCTGGCACGATCCATTGTGCATCAAATCGTTGCACTCGCGCGGATGAAAAGCGCAAAATTTGCGCGCGCGTAAGAAGCATAAGAGAAGGTAGCGGCAGAAATGCAGCCGGGAGGAAGATGAATGGCCGCGTGACGCGCATGTAACACGTCTGTAACTTGCAACGCAGCCGGACGTTTTTACAGCGTTAGCCCGACTACGTATCGCCGGGGAAGATGGGACTGTGGAAGCGAGCAGAAGTGTACAGCACGAGACGAAAATACAGCCTGCTGTATCGCTGCAACTCTCCATTTCTCTCTCTCTCTCTCTCGTCTTGTTAATTTCCCTTTGTATCTCGTTGCTTTGTTCTCTATTATACAAATGTATACACACGTCAATGAAACAGTCATAAAAACGAAATGCCAGTGTAATTTTTGCCATCTCGGCGGTTTTCCTATTCCTCTAGTAATGAAGTAAAATGTCCAACGAGAGAATTCGATCTTCCCGTTATTAGGAATGCATCAGAATCTCATTTCTGATTTTCAGGTGAAGCGCGAGATTTTAACTTTTATGTGACATGAATTAAATAAGACAGACGTGTTTTATAGCTTCTCTTTTAAATTATGGATATCGATATTAACAATTCGTAAAAATTGGATCTGCATAGACTCTAACATCTTTTATGAAAGGACATGACAAAGATCATGTCGCGATTATAAATAAAGAGATTCGTAAAAATGATGCATTTTGAAACATAAATAAGCACATTTGGTTGATGACCTAATTTACAACTACAATGTAATTTACAATCACAGGTGGAAATTGACAGTTTCGGAAATTGAAAGTCAACGAAGTTACGCTCTATTCCTTCGTTTCCGAACGGGCACTTTTATCCAACTCGTGAAAATAGGCCGAAAAGCGGTCGCTTTCCGTGAACGCGCACGGAATACGACAGCGCAGTCGAATATGGGAGAATACACGCCTTAAAATTTAATATATCCATTTTTGGAAGCATGGAAACGCCATTAAACGGTTCGCAAGAAGCCACCAAGTCATGCTCATCGAATCGAAAGTTTACACGGACCTTCCGGCACACACACGTGTATGTATGCTACACGCGCGTAAACGCGTGCGTCTCGAATGGGATGAAAGTCAGCTTCCATCTAGCGAACTCGAAGCAAGAAGATATATCGTGCAATTTAAACGTGTATCGCATATCCCGAATATGCACGTAAATACGTCGTATGTATGTATCTATATATAAAATATACCGAGATGCATGTGCGTGTACATGTACCGATTTACATCAAGCCGAGATGCACCGATGTATACCGATGCACTCTTGTGTAAATGTACAAGTATGCAGTTGTAAAATCCCGAAATTATCACATGTGATCGCGACGCTAAGCATGCTTGACGTGCGAGCTATTCAGTTTGTTACGTCATAAAAACAAATTAAATTTTGTACTGAGGATCGTATTGCGATCCAGCATCACGTATCAAAGGTGCGTAAAGATAAAGTTTAAGAAACTATAGCAGTGCAGTAGCGCTGGTTTTTTGCTCCCTTGCATTTCTTCCTAAATGTCGAGTACATTCGTTTTAATAGCGCGACTTCAGAAAATTAAGATAAAACAAGTTGTACGCTACGGTGTGACGTACAGTAAAACAAAAACATCTGACAGATGCTGGAGCAAGTTACGACAATTGCATGAAACAAAACATGGTTGACATGCGCGTTTATTTTCTACCAGTCTCTTAAATGGTATCTTGCGCACACGGTGAAATAATTAAAGTTTCTGTAAAAGTAAGATATACATAAAATATACATGCGATCGTTCTCGTCTGCACTGAAATAGTCTGAAACAGAGGTCTGAAATAATCTTGATTAACGTTAACAACCTACCATTTTCGGAACACTGAATTTTATAATAAATAAATATTTAATAAAAACGGTAAAAAATAATACTCGTTCAAAATGTTCACGATTCACTCTATAAACAGCTTTCAATTAAAATTTATGAAGATTAAAATATTCTCGTCAAGATAAAAATAACATAGAAAATATAAAAATATCAATCGAGTTTTATAAGAAACCTTTAATATAATTATGTCTGCAACGAGCTAATAATGGCTCCTCTCAAGAACTAATATCATGTATAAATTAAATAAAACTGACTTTTTCGCGATCAAAAATACCGTAATAAAGGATGATCAAATTTTTGCAATGCAGAAGCCCCGATGCAGTGCAAATTTCCCTTATCGATGAGAGGTACGAGAACAGTTTATTTTTGTATCTACAGCACAGCACATTTCTATGCTATTCTCGATCCGCTCGTCCCATTCCGTTGCGCTAAAAAGTCGTTCGCTCGTTAACGGCAGTCACAGTCTGCAATTGTAAAAAGAACGATTGCAGTACGTGGCCGATGCAGAAGAAATTTTAGCGTACCAAAAGCTTCTTCATCTACCGTCATTCTCTAATCCTCGGTACGTCCATCTATATTTCGAACCGAACTCACACAATTGAAGAGGAAAAATATACATACAAGCCGAATACCACAATACTCCACTATCGCAAACGTAATGCGACATTTTAAATAGTTGAACAAAATTATCAAGTCAAAAATTTGCGGAATTATTATTTGTCAAACTATCGCATTATATTTTATTATATTTTAGTTTAGTATTATTTATATTTTAATATTATAGCATTATATTATATTTTAGTATTATTTAGTTATTAATTGTTATGATGCATTTCAAGAAAGATTCTCGACATTAGATTAATGTGTGAGTGATATTTCAAAAAATATAAAACTCGGAATTTCTCTTATATTTTAAAGTGAGCAACTTTAAATGCACGTTTGATATTTTATTCTTTCGCTCTTCAATTATATGAGATTTCCCTTTGCATAAGTTCACGCTCGCTTAATAATACATCTCGCAAGAGGACAAATAATGTCGCGATGCAAGTGCACGCTCTGTAAAGTTTGACAATAGCATTTTGCCGTCATAACGCAACGGTGCACCGTGACGTACGTAAATGAAGTGATACATGCACGTACGGGAATAGTAGCGATAAAAGTATACACATAATGCACCAACACTTCTACTTTTTTACCACGACAAAACGTCCAGTGATAGTCGTCGACAGCGTTCATCCGCTTTCACAGATTTCAAAGTGACTTTCATGTTCCTGTGCTTACGTCAACGAAGCATTTTGTATTCTGCACGCTTTTGTATATCAAATATGTATTCCTGGAGTTCTATCGAATAAAAGGCAAACTGTATATTAATAGGAGAACGAAATTTAGCTCCAGCTTTTAGTTTCAATTTTCTTGCTAATATGAAAAATGAGGTCAGTCAAGTACATCTTCAATATGTACCAATATAAATGTTATATTTCTTTTAAGAATTCAATTCTTTATGGACGGAAACTAACTGAAAGATTGAATTTCTTATACGAAGAATGGGGATTGTCTCCGTCGAAACAGAATAAGAATTTTTTCTTTCATTCCGCTTACGTTCTGAAAAATGTGAAAAATATTTTATCTTTATTGCCTAATTCATTGTTATGTGTTGCTTACGTTTATGTTCCGCACTAAATCTTCAAATATCTTTAATAACGGATAGATAATGAAAACTTCTCTAGTACAATACTACTACTAATATTAATCTAGTACAATACAGAAAATAATAGATTGCACCCGCACGCGTATTATTATATAATACTATCTCGTGATTCTGCAGTTATCATAAACAAATTGCCTATCTTGTATTTCGTACATACAAATCGATAATTTGCACTGCATCTCTTTTTTCGCAAACTCTCCTTTAAAGAAGCATCGTCAGTTCTTTGACACAATTAACATTTTCTGTCATTCACTTGTCCATATTCAAAACTTAGAAAGACGTTTACGGTAACTTCGCAACACTCAGTACGTACCTATTTCGCGCGGAAAATTTCTCATCATTACGTGAACCGAGATAGGTAAGAGGGCTGTAGAGCGAAAGAGTGGATCGGGCATGAATGCGTATGTAGGGTGGCCCGGGGGTTAAGTGGCAGGTAGCGGTCGCGCGCATAACGGCACTAATGTACATTTAATGTCTTAACTTTGAATGCGACTCGCAGGCTGCCGCAAGATAACATTTTAAATATGTTTTTGCATTTACGCGGCCGACCGGTCTTCATGACGCGACACAAGAGGAGAAAGAAAGAAAGAGCGAGACAGCAGGAGGGAAAGGAGAGCCACTGAATAAGGCAAGGAAAAAAGAAAGTTTTTAACACAACGATTGTGAGCTCGACTATGTTCCTCCATCCCTCCCAAGGCGCCGCAACTAAGGTACTTTTTCCAAGGGATTTCCGCGCTTTTTCTCTATTTCTCTTTCTTTAGTAGAAAGGCTGCATCAAGAATCTACGATCTTACTGTCGACTAGGGAATACCAGAAGTTTTTCCATTCGCCACAACGACGAAAGAAACGAAGTGGCGCGGGAAACGCCCTTATTTGACTCCCGACATGACGAGCGAATTTTAGCAGATTTTGTGAGAACTTGTTAGAGATCGGCAGTCACGTTTATTGTGTGAATGCAATCGCACCGCGTTAATTTTAACTAAAGCCGATCTGTTTGATGATAAATGAGCGGATAAAGAATGAGTATTAAAAGGAATATAGAACATCGTACGAAATATTGAAAATATTTTCGCATGAAATTCAATAAATATAAAATATTGAAGATATACTTATCCTTTATGAAACAACGTGACATACATTATCGGGCAAAGTTACGATTTATAATAATAACTACAAGAATACACAGAAAACTGTCAGATCGAGAATCATTATAGATATATTTTTGTCATCTATTCTTGAATCTAGAGCATTTCGTCGAAGCAATTAGAATTGACATTTTTATTGCTAAATCGTAAATCTCTATTCGAGCCGTCAATGCAGTTAATTTTATTTTTCATTAATTTCGTGTATAAACCATAAATATTACGTTTAATATAGCATAAAAAGAGATATCCGTTGAAAAATTATCGCAGCACAGAATAGTCAACAATCTCAGCAATAAATCACTTTTTTAGTTTAATCATTATTTTGTGTATTATTGTAACTCTTCTTAGCTGCTTTTCCAATTTCCATATACTTTTTTTTCCATTTTCAGTAAAATTGTAGCGTTACCACATGTACTACATTGTAGACTGTTTTATGCTATAACAAAAATAGTTTTCGTAAATTTTTATATATTTAAAAGTACAAAAGTTCAATCTTCGAGTTTCGATTAGTTTCTAAATTCGTATTAACTTAATTTATCTAGTCCTAGCACATCTAGTCCTTTATACCTATACTGTTCAAGATAACACAGACTAAATCTGCATATTTGAAAACAATTTATATCACAAGACTGATTTTTCGCAAAATCAGTTCCGATTAGCTGGGCTTCTTAGGGATCATGTTTCTAAACGTGAAAGAAATGCGTCCCCGCTGAATTAAGGGCTAAAATGTGCGACAGTCTCCTTTAAACAGATGGCATCTCGCGATAAATTCCACGCTCTAGCGCGCACCACCGCGCCATTCTGCGTAGTCTCATTGCTCCATTCAGGGCCGCCTGCTAAACTGACATTATTGCGCGTAACGCGAGTGCTCGGCGTATTCGAATTTATTCGGTGTGCAAGCCGTCGACAGGTTCGTTCGTATGCATAGCCCGGCATGTTGATTGGCTGGTGCGCAAAGTCGTGCTCCCATGCCGGCAAAGTCCGTCGTCCGTGGCTGCTCTGTACCTCGCAGATATTGCACACACGCGCGCGCGTTGTATTAATATGTATTTAAATTAGCGTGCCTCAAAGCGATACGAAATTACGGCGCTCGCTGCCATAGACGGCCGCTGATGAATGGATTACACGCGCACTGCTTAGGCCGGTCCTAATCAATGACGCGGATGTCCCGCCACGCGATAATTTCGGAATTCCGAGAGCTCTCGCATCATTCGCATCCCTCGCGTCATCGAATCGCTCATCGTTATCATCACTTTCCAAATTCAACCTTAACCATGAGGATTCAAATATTGGGTCATTAGGTATGAAACTTTACAAATGTAAAAGCGCCATCTTTAACATTTGTTATCTCAAATTTGGCGCCAGACGTCAGTATCAGGTTAGGTTAGTGTGATAGATGTATGTTCGCTCTTCAAATGTCATATTTGTTTGTTCAAATATCTTCATTAGTTTTATTGGTGGATTCTTTTTTATAGAACTATGGAAAAGTCCAAAATTCGTGTGATTTATGAATATGAGTTCCGCCGTGGAACCACAGGGTCGGAGACGGCTCGTAATATCAACGCTGTATTTGGTGAAGGTTCAACTACTAAAGCAACGGTGGGCAATTGGTTCAAAAACTTCAGAGGTGGAGATTTCAGCCTCGCTAATGAGCCACGTGGAAGACCAAAGACGAAGGTGGATAATGATCACTTGAGAGCCGTAGTAGAGTCCGATCCATCTCAAAGTACACGTGAATTGGCATCGATACTCAATGTTTCCATACCCAACATATTGGTTCATTTAGCTGCAATTGGTAAGATAAAGAAGTTGGACAAATGGGTCCCGCACGAATTGACCGATGTGCAGCAGGCGCAACGTCTAGAGGCTTCCCTTTCTTTGCTTTCCCGTCACAAAAATGAATCTTTTTTGAATCGAATTGTGACCTGCGATGAAAAGTGGATACTCTACGACAATCGTAAACGCTCACATCAGTGGTTGAACGCTGATGAACCACCGAGACATCACGCGAAACCCAACATTACACAGAAGAAGCTTATGGTGACTGTTTGGTGGTCCAGGTCAGGTGTTATCTACTACAACTTTATGAAACCTGGTACATCGATAACGGCCGAAGTATATTGCAAGCAACTGGACGAAATGATGCAACAACTTGCTATTAAACAACCGAAATTGGTCAATCGGTCAATGCCAATGCTGTTGCATGATAATGCTCGACCGCACACTGCACGACTGACCGTGGCAAAGCTACGGGAGTTGGAATTGGAAACTCTCCGTCATCCACCATATTCACCAGATCTATCACCTACCGACTATCACTTCTTCCGGAATTTGGACAACTTGTTGGTGGGAAAATTCTTCAATTGTCAACAGGCAGTCGAAACAGCCTTCCGCGACTTCATCGATTCCCGTACTCCTGGCTTCTATAGTAGAGGCATAGACCAACTACCACTAAAATGGCAGAAGTGTGTAGATAACATGGGCGCATACTTCGATTGAAAATAAATCATGTCCATGTGCCAAAAAATGCAAAAGTTTATGTTCTATTTGTAAAGTTTCATACTTAATGACCCAATATTAGGTCATTAAGTAATCCAGGTCGCGTTTAGATGGCTATATAAATATTGCAACGATGTTTCGGAGAATTTTGTTCTTGTTCTTTAAACGTTGCCTATTCTGCTATAAAATTAATATACGAGAAGCTATATTGTATAGTCATAAATATGTGTTTACTTTAATTCATCGTTATCCAGATGCGACCCAAATTACTTAGTTAATGACCTAATAGTTCTGAATTGCGTGTATTTATCTGGCGGCGAGTAAATCGAAAATAAAGTCGAAAGCAATTAAATGTTGATATATATAGAGAGATAGATATAGATATCGAATTATTAAAATGCTAATTAGATATCCCGAACATTTTATCGGCACAAGAACAATTTACGATCGGAAAACGGTAATAATAATGCGCGCATGATAATAATGCGTGCCGCGTGTGCAAGCGATGTGTTATTTCCATTATGCAACGCACTTCGCGTACATACGATCGTAACGAATCGTGCGTGTACGCTCCGAGCGGAATCCGATGGCATGAAATCACATTTAATTTCAACTATCCTAATATTAGCTTTCTTCGATAATACAGTAAATGTACCAACGTGATAGTCCGCTGCACGATTTCGAAGATCACCCACTTACCGCCGTTTCCGCTAATCTCTCCGGATAGCATGAAGGAAAAGTACCGTGCGTTTCAACGGCAATCGTATTCCGGAATTAGAAAATGGCTTTGCTATATCTGCGAGACAACGGCAAATGCGCGCCATCGTTGCTCTTGACAACGCCGAATGCAATCTCCCCGAGGCGAAAAGTTTGAAGTGATGTAACAAGTTACGTAACTTCATGTAAAGGTACCGGATGGTAATCATCGATGAAACCGTCGCGCGTGACGAGATAAAAACAAAACTATTCTCTCCCTTTCAAACGTTGTAGGAAGCATGCGACAACGCGGCGATACTGCGATCACAGTAACATTGCAACCGGAAGAGCGATGGCGGAATTGTTTGCCGCGCGCAAAAAATCACGTCGCATTTATTTCGCGATCGATGTGACACCGTCGCGCAACGTGTCATGTAACTTCGGGACAACAGAAACCCTTTAGTCGCGATATCGGGAATTAAAAATTACGAAACCGATAAATGCCACGCACTTTCCGATTGCCTGGCCGAAAAAATCAAGATAAAATAAATTGTATTTCAGTCACATTTGTACTTCATAATTTACTATTTCTTAGTAATTTTATTCTAGTCTATTTATTAATCTGTCAGATGTAAGATCTTGAATAAAGTGTAAAATATATAGATAAATAAAAGTATGATAGAAATCTAACAGCATGAATTCCTTATAATATAATTCCTTATAATGACAGAAGCTGTCATTACATTAAATCACATGTTATCGCATCAAAATTAAATCACTAAAAAATTAAACAAGAACAGGACAAAATCTACAGTTAGTTATTATTTTATTCAATATTTAATTATTTAATGCAACTAATAAAAAAAATATAAAGAGGGGTAATCTTGTCTATCGATAACGAGCTCCTAACAAAAGGTTCTTTAACCCATTCTGGATCGAAAAGTGGCACATGACTATATATAACTATATATAACGACTATATATAATTGTGTACAACTTGATCAAGTCGGAGGCGAAAATATCGAGCTTTCGCAGTAAACCGTCTCACGACTTAGCAAACAACGATCCGCGATGCAGTTCTCCACTGTTTCGCAGTGGTCCTAGCAGATGTTACAACAATCGTACGTGACGAACCCGCGTAATTAGCCTGTGCACACTGTCCCGTGAGAGTACCAAGAGAGACAGACAAACAGACAGAGAGACAGAGTGACCATATTACGAATCTGCTCGTAACACGATCGCACCGCCTTATCGAGCCGCAATAACAGCTCGCCGTTATTTGCCGACGGATTATATCCCGGTAATCAATTTCACCCTCGATGACGATTTAGCGTGCAGCTACTGAAGTCCAGACTAACGTAAGTTACGTTCAAACGCGCGAAAACAACGGCAATTCAGCGTTGCACGCAAATTCGGATATTTCATCGCGCGACGTACGTGCGGACGATCGAACGGACGCGAACAAAAGTGATAATATTTGTCGTTGTGTAAATATACCGTAAATCGGGAAATTAAATTTATCGGCAGCGCAATAGAGATATTCGAGCGTTTGTGCCTTACGGCGAATTTAATTACATCGTATCGCGGACGTACTATGTTCAGCCCGCAGGTGCATGGCACACATCCAAAATTGTCTCTCGTTTAAATTCCGATGTTAAAGCAAGGGGATATGAAAAAAATATCGATACATCTGTATCGCTCACGTACCTTGGCACATTATGGTGATAATATGCAGTATACTGATGGTCAAGTATCGGCTTCGCCTTTGTCGGTCCGCCATTTTCCGCTCGGTGTCCGCTTCGAGTTTGGGAGACGATCTGCAATAATAAAAAGCTCGCTAAAGATCTTTCATGAGATAACACCCGCATGACGAAGGTTTTATCAAATGTATTTTCCACATCATGCGACGCCCTTCAACCTTTTTCAGCGAAATGGAATAAAACAGAAAAGGACTGATAATAAAACGCGCGTGAAATCGATCGTAAATGATTGAACGCATTTGTCATTAACAATGTGCCATTCGTCAAGATCGCGTTACGTGCGGTTGTTGTCCGTGAGCAAACAGAGATTGCGCTGGCTATTAGTGGTCTTCGGCAAATAACCCTCCTGTTCTATCATTAAAGGCACGATATAAATCTGGCACAATGCGCGGCGAACAGGCTCGCGTCCATGTCAATCCGGCATAATATACGTGACTGAATGCCGCTCGCGATGTTGCAACATGCCGATTGGTCGGAAACGCACGCAGCCGTGGAATCATTCACGCATGGCTAAGTCGGTGTAACGCGAGGCCGCAGTAATTAACGAACGGCCAATGTTAATCAGACTTATCAACTTGAGATACACGTAGGTACATGATCCCCGACAAGATGCGAACTGCGATTCATAGTTCAAGTTCGTATTCATTCAATATCGGCGCACGCCGATAGCTATTGATGTGCTGTGCCGAATACGAAAACCAGATGCGCACCAATTCATCGCGAATCTGCCATGGAAAGTGAAGCGTGCCTTATTATCTGACACGTCATGTATAAGCTCGTCTTTATATATAAATACGTATAAATAACGTTATTCGAGATATAAATGAGATTTTTTGATAGCTAGAAGTATGAGAAGGAAGCAACATGAATTTTCTACAGAAAGACGAGTGATATATGTGTACACTAAGGTGCATTAATTCGCGTGGTAGCGAATATATATATTTATTAATATTAATATATATATTATATATATGTGTATATTATAATATTATATACATGTAATATATATGTATGTATATATATATATATATATATTATTATATATAGTAATATTAATAAATATTAATATAAATATTTGCTACCACGCGAATCAATGCACCTTAGTGTACATGAAATGCTAGACGTGTATAATGTTTTAATAAATCTGAATTAATGCATGCAATGCACGCAACAACTATTTCTCCCTACAATTACGAATTCTGAATAGAATTAAAATGCATTAATTGAATCTTTTTTAATGAGAATGTTAGTAAACACAATTCTTTTTAATATTAATATTGACATTATGTATATTCTTTGTGATATTAACCATCTATACGTAACGGTAAAATAATATTTGATTTTGTGTCCTTGTAATTATTACACCTTTATGAGATGAAATGTATAATAAATATTTTGTCTATTTCCATCATCTATTATTATTGTTACGAATTATGCATGTGCGTGCATCCGATGCGAGCTGAATATTTTCTAGCTAAAGCTCGCAGTGTAACGAAAGTTTTCGCGCGCGTACAGACCATTATACGGATATTTAAAGTGCAAAGAGTCTTCTAATATAACGCGCGTAATGCGCAATTCATAATGTTATCACGAGTTTTACTGGATATATAACAAGGATTTCCATAACGATGCCACGTTGATACTCGAGTAAAACAGCCTGCGTCGCCGCAGCCCTGAATTTACTTCTACTATCGCGCGCTCGCTCCATAATTAGCAAACTCAGTTACGTAACACTGTTACAGTAACGCTCGTGTTCCTTTATTCATTTTTCTCGTAAACTCGCTCGTGACGGACTCGCCGAAAAACGCTGTACGTGAATAGCCGCTGGCAATTTTCTATCACTATCTATCTGCTAGTTACTTCCAGTTGCTGTAATATGGAACAATACGATCACTGATAAGTAAACAGCAGCAAACGCGACAGCAAGATTTTGCGAACATCTTATAACTATTAAATACAACAACTCAAGGTGCACCTCGTACAAAAAAGAAACGCGGAGAGTAATATTAAGATATTACCAGCTTCCCTGTTATTATCAAAATTTTATTTAAAATATCAAGAGAAGTTCACAGAATGTTGCATCTGACGAAAGTGTAAATAAATTAATTAAAAATTGTCTATATAGTATAAACAATGTCGATTTGCAGCGATGTCCGTGGTAAAGAAACACGTACAAAGAATTACAATCGTAAAGTGTTGAAATTCCAACACCTTGATTATATGCAAATACATAAGCGTGTCACGCAAGGAGTCACGTAGTTTAGGTATCTTCGTGTTATGTCACGTCTACTCGGTGAAGACCGCAGTTAGTGCATGCTAAACTTTGAAGGCATACACAGGCTATGTTTACGCTCGAGAAACGAGCATCCGAGAGACTGAACGTCGAATAGTTATGAGATGCACACTGAAGTTGAAACGAAATTTTGATATTAATCCTTTTAGCAGCAAGCAGCATTTACGACAATGAGCTACTCCAGATAAAACAGAAAAGATGTAAAAATTTCTAGGATTAAATTTCACTACATATAATATCAATCAAACAATATAAAAGCTATAATAAAATACTTTTATTATACCACTCTGATTTTTATGGAATTTGTAAAACCGATAGAATAAAATAAATCAAATATTGCGCTCATTAAAACATGATAAAGACTATCTATTATGTTTTGCGCTTAAATTGATCAATACCATTTCACAAATAAAAGTACGAGCATTATGTGCTTAAATACGGATTTTATGTAACACACGTAATCTCTCCGATTTTCCTCCCGAATCCGAATCCATTATTATCGTCCTGTTCTACCGTTTATCTCACAGAACATTTGCGCAACAAATCCATTTGATCATGAGTAAGTCAATCCTTAGTATATCATCAATTATTGTTACGGCAATTCCCCGCACATTCGTTTACGCGTTAATTTAAACGTTTCCAGAAATTGCTCCAATTACCAAACGCTACCATATCGTTCCCGACTTTGCGCCCCGGCGCCGTAACAATTATTTCACCCTCCTCATTCCCACCCCGTCACTCGCTACTGTTTACAATTACCGTAGTGCCAGTCGATCTCTTTTAACGACGCATCGATAGTTTAACGTGAATTGAACCGAACCGGACTGACCGTTAGCGGTGCAAGCCGGGTCTCGTCGCGCCGTTGCGTCGCTCCCCGGTCCGTCGCGACGAGTCGAGATTTACGAGGTGATTTACAAATTGGCGGTTATTGTGCCCCGCTCCGAAATCAAACTGTCCCCTAAATCAAAACATCTGCCGGCGTTCATTAAACGTCAAGCCAATCCCCGGGAAATCGACCGGGAAGAGCTCGTGACGCTTCCGCGGCCGACGTCGCGTCGGGCCACAACGACGGTTGTACTACTGCCGCTTCCTCTCTCCTGTCGGTCCCGATGTTTCTGCTGCTACTGCTGTATTGCAGGAGGCTGCGATCCAATCGCGCAACGACACGACGGCGTCAAATTTGCCGGATTTGTCGCTGATAAGCGTAAATCGTCGCCGCATGCCGGTTTGTTTTCGCAGTGTATTTGCAGCGAGGAGCGCGCGACGTCAAAAACAGTTAAATTTTGCGCGACCCGAGTGCACGCGTTATTCGCGCGTGGCCGATCGGTATCAGCCTATCGACTTAAATCACACCGTCCTGTTTTTAATCGATCGATGCATGGGGCGATAGGCGCGCAGCCTCGCCACGATATTTCGTTTCAATTTTCGATCTCGCTCGAGTTTCTCTGTACCCACCGCAATAATAGGAATTTATGTGGACGGAAACCGATGTTTCGCAAACTGAAAGCCAAATCAGGATTACTGATATTACCGTAAATGACTCTCAGTTATGGTAATTAATTTATGACACAGAGACGGCTACATAATATTACTAATAATAACAACAAGTGTCATGTGTTATCGCGCGTAATGCAGTATGAAACTAAATGGACTCCCCTCAAAATGCCCCCAAAACATGAACGATATACGATGGAGGAAATACAGATCGTAATAATTCACGAGTGTCTCATAAAGATTACATTACACGCATTATTAGGCACGAATCATGACGCTTTGTTGTGCCAGAGTGTCACGACGACAGTCGTTTTCCATCTTTCTCGATGGATATTCAGCGTTTAGACGCGCGACATAGTTAACGACTAATAACTTACGTAACGAACTCATATATCGCACGCGGTAAACGTAAAAGCAGCCGAAAACGTCGACACAATTGCCGTCACCAGTCGAGGAACAGGCTCCGGCTCCATAGTGAACCCGCAACGTTCGATACAGGACAACGTCTCTATTTTCTTTACGACAGGCATTACTTTTATTATCCGCCGTCATAAAAGCACGGGTGAGAAAAACAGCTGGGACAAAAGAAACGTTACGACTTCTTGTTATACGACATGGGTAATCGTCGATATCCAACTTGGTGTACCTGGTCAGCGAGGCGTCTTTTTCTATCTACCTTAGCGATTAGCGACGATGACAAAGAAATCAAAGAAACAAAAACGGAGCACCCCAGCGGACGAGATATTAAACTTCAATGTGTTGTTTTATACATGTCTAAAACATTGTTTGTAAGTGCAGTGAATAAAATAGGACTAGAAATCACGCAACCTACGGACTATAGAGGATTTCCAAATATTACATTGGGTTGTAACATAAATAAGTTCGGTTATATTCAATATTTTCTTTTATTTATTAACATTATTTATTAACGATAATTTTTTATTTATTAACAAAATACAGAATTACACTCAATCAAATATATAATCTCCATTATTATTTATGATAGCTTCTCATTTTAAAAGCAATTAGTTAATACCATCCGAGTAGAAGTTCTCATTTTTGGATTGAAAACAGTTTTATATAACCGAACTTATTTATGTTACAACCTAATAATTCAATATTAAGCTTTTTGAGAATTAAAAATCGAAAAGTTGCGGACAATATAATTTGTGCAAAGATGATTTTTTATATTAAAAAGTGACTGTAAACGAGAGAAGAATATGATGTTTCATATTTCGCTCCAGGTAGACAGATAATTCATGAATGAATAATTGAATAAATAAACTTTCGCAAGTCCAGTGATTTTAGAGCCACGCAAAAGGTTACCGAAATTGATGCGATTGTATATTGCACTATCGGTATTTCTATACAATATCCGTCGAGTCTATAAAGAGCAAGAGAGACAGCATCAAGTCGATTGAAAGTTCGCGAGGTGAGAAAAGTCTGGTCGTTCGATGAACGCCTGTCGAGGACTGCTCACAATAAACGCCGCTGCGGAAAATAAACCCTCCGTTAAAGTTAAAGGAGGCATCGCCTTAATTCGATAAATCTCGCACCATTTAAGTATAACGCGCGAGATATGACAGTTAATATCAACCAGTCTATAAAGCTTCGTACAATTTTATAAAGAACTTTCCAACTTCCATATAAACTTACGCTCTAACGTGTCCCTTAAGTTATACCCCGTATCGATCTACCACATATACAGCCAAATACCTTCTCACTCAAAAACTATCATCCATACGATATTTCATCTCTGGATTATAATAGTCTCATACCGCACCTCTGTTCAAAATTCTTTTTCATTTTCAAATCGGTATTCTTATAGGTATTTAAAGCCACGCGGAAACATTAATTAAGTTTTTTTTGGATCTCGCCACGGTGCAATGTCACGATAAAAAACCCCCAGGTTCTACGATATGTCTCGAGGTTTTCTTGTCGATAAATCCACAATTAATTATCGCAGCATGAATTTTAGCGTTATCGAACAGCAGCGCATTTGAGCCCCGTGCTCGTCCAGACAAGCGTGAAAGTGTGTCGCGGTTATAATCATAAATCCTCGGTTACGGTCAAAGTATAACTGCACGACGTGGTCTCTTTCCTTGCTCTTGCTCCCGATATCAGCGCGCTCGGTGCGATCAGCACCTCGTATCATCGTGGATCTTGACAAAACTGCACGACGAATCGCGAATGCAAACACGCCGCACGGAACACGCGACAAAACACTCGTAATTGCATTCCGGAAACCGGGCGATGGGTTGAAAAGCGGTCCCCGGCGCGTAATCTCACGATGTCGTTTTGTGTCACGGATAATCGTTGACACGCGATCCAAAACAGTAGGTTCCCCAGCGCGTATACATGCGTACATAGCCACATACGCGATGATCATCATCCCTGTGACAATTACCCCCTGTGCATATATCTACTACCCAGTTGAGACACAAAATGAAAATCACCATGCTCGCATTTTTCCCTTCACTCTCCTTATATTACTTGATAAATAAATGAGCTTATTGTGTAACTTTATTATTCCGCTGTGTACTTCTTTCTGTAAGTTTGGGAAATTCAGAAACCTTTGAGAACATTCAAGAACGGAAACATTTAATTTTTAAATGGATATATATACAATAAATCAAGTATTATTAATTGCAGATATTGAGAATGAAAAATTTATATAAATTAACACACGCACATAATAATAATAATTATTATACGATAAAATGCCAAATTGTTTGCTTTGAAAGTACATCTAGAAAGAATTACATCTTTTAAGTGCGTATCCGGTTTTGCAACGCTATGTTCTTCAAGATACAGCACTCTTTATTCCACTAAAGGAAAGATTGATTTCACCATGGGATTGTGTCTAATATTTCCCTGTTTTACCGCAGAGAGATGATTGGGAACTCAGTCGTGCTTCGTGCAATGTTCGCAAGGACAATCGCAGCTCAGAGCTCATTTATCTATTATTAAAACTTTTTAACTACCGTCGTCGAACAGCAGCAGCAGACCGCGTCAAGGCGACGAGGACGAGAAAGGCGGAAAAACGATAAGAAAAGCGAGCAGGAAAAAAAAGGATGGGAAGAGCCGCGAGGAGAAGATGAAACTCTCTCGCGGGAGTTTCCACCGAATACAGCGAACGACCGTAAGAATAGGCTCATTCAGATCAGCATTTCTTAACGAGGAAAGTTGCACGGTTACTAACGGGGTCTGCGTACACCGCGACAAACAAGATCTCAGAAGATTACAGAAACTTGACCGCGCAAACCGCAGTCGCACCGTGAATTAGACGAGCAACGCGCTGCATTATGCGTGCGATCCGCATTCAGATCTGCAGATGCGTGGCGCGAAAATGCGATACTCCACAAGCATCGGTGAAGATACATGCTTCTTTCGGAGCGACGCACAGTGGGGAATTTTGTCAAAAAGCTGGTCAAAAATCGAAAAATGAAGTTTCGAGTTAGGGTCTATTTTGTCCTTGAGAATCGATAAAGGACTGTTCCCTGGATAGAATCCCGTTGCCCTTAGTCCCCTACTATTTTAAGTCGAGCAGGTATGTCAGTTGAAAGTAGGCCTTTATGGGCGACACACGTTTCTCACGCATTGCGTGAATATTTTCATTGAACTTTGAGTGTTAATAACTTTGTAAATAAAAGTGATAATCAAGTTCTGCAAAATGGATGCTCTTCCTGGAGGATTGTAGAAGATTTTCTTATTTACATTTTTGAAATAACGCTTGTCGTGTTTGTTTTACGACACATAACGATAGTTCGACAAAGTTTATATTTTCCTAAATTAATATTTACTTCGTGTAGACTTTAGTTGCAGATCCCGCTAGATCCCGCGTTCTTTTCTTTTTCATCTTGTAGTCTATACTACAAGTTACTATTAGCAACTAAAATTCACAATAATTAGCTGCTACTATCTGCTACTCTTGTTATAAGGTTATTACAACCACCTTATTACTTTTCTCGATATATCTCGAAAAGTATTCGAAATATCAAAAAATGTTTTATACAAAAGTTTCATGGTAAAAACGCCCGTATTTAATGAAGTTAATAAAATTTTTGAAAAACAATTGTTTACATAAATTTTTGAAAAAATTGTTTTAAAAAATTTGTATTGATGTCATTAACTAGAGACATTTGTACCATGAAATTTTTGTATAAAACATTTTGTAACATTTTGTATTTTTTTGTTTTTATTTTTTTTTAAACTTATAAAAATAAACTCTACCCTGCACCATTATTAAGTCTAACATTATTTTTCCAGACATTCTCGAATCTGATTCGTAATCGGCAACCCCAAACATTCATTGATATCGATATTGATGAGTATTTCATGGTTCGCTACACTATATTAAGACCGCCATTTTGTTTTTGCAAATTTACATATTGGATTCGTGATCAGCAACCTCGAAAACATAAGTCTACCAAGTTTTGTGCAAATCTGATGATTCCTCGATTTATGGCCACGTTTCAGCGAAAATTCCCCACTGTGCGACGTTTGCTTCCGCAGTGACTTTTCGTACGACAGACACATGCATTATGTGTGCACTTTGATAATTACGGTAATGTACGTGTTATCTGATGAAAAGCTGAATCAAATGGTCCTCGCATTTACATTTAATCTTTCGTACTTTGAAAATGTACGTTTAGATGCCTTCGTTAATGAGGCTCGCGTCGCACGCGATTGTCAAGCGTATATCATATTTTTGCGACGCGAGAGAAACGCATGAATACGCCATTCGATCGACACGTACACCTGTGTAACTTTGAGGGCTCTTCGACTCGAGTACGCTCGGAGAATCGTTTGAAGTCATTGAGGGAGAGCCAGAGAAGTGGAATTGGAATGAGACGATCGGTGATGTTCGCTCGGCAGAATTATCAACCCGACACGTCTGGTTTTGTAATAACTGAATGTCGAGTAGTCGACCTGAATCAATGGCATCAGCCGAGTGACATTTTGTAACAGATCGTGGACGAGGCATCATAAATAAAATATCGTGTGAATCGTAATACGAAATATACATAAAATTCAATGTATTACCACCAATTTATCATGACTTCATATATTTCATCATGAATCAAGAGCAGAAAGTGTCACATGTTATTTATTCGTAGCCTTGACTAAACCAGTCGAATGACTGCGATCAACAAAATTCGGATATTGAAATAATCAAATCGAATTGTAGGCGATGTAGCACGTCGATAGTGCTCCATAACGCTCGGCTAGTCTTAATAAATAGGCACTTCCGAATTACGCCATCGGATCAGTCAATAACTCTTTCCGGTCACAACCCCGAATCGCTGATAACTCCCGCGTGCATCCTCCTCTGAACGACAGATAATACGTACTTTCTCACGAGAGCCCGTGGACCTCCGGGGACATATCGTCCTCGACGATCCTCGAATCACCTCCGATCGCGTCGCGACTATCAATGGATCGATGGTGTTACCAGCGCGATGTCCGGGTGTCCATGAAACATCTATTTCACTGCACTCTCACGAAAATCCTCACGCGGCGAATTATAAAATCGCGCGATATCTCACCGTTGCGTTTCCACCGTGTCGGGACGGATCGCCGCCGGGGCACACGTGAGTTATTTTCGCCCCCTGGTGTTTTTCAATCGGATATATTTAGGAGAACGGCGGCTTTCGGACAGAATGAGCAATTAGTGCTGACGACTTCGACAGTACAATCGCGTGACTTCTTTGACGCTTGATAGAAAGAACTCGATGCACGATTGCCTTTCTTGAAAATCTATATTCATATTTCCGAAAGAGACTTACGAGTATTTCCACACTTACGCGTGTCTTTTTTAAAATCTTTTTCTTAATCTAAGTTTTTACGAATTGAAAAAGTAATCGCTCCTTTCTCAGAATGTTTAACAACCGCGTACGAAGAAGTTAAATTAAATTTTGCATAAATTGTAATAGTAAAAAAATATTCCAATAATTGTAAAAATGATACAATTATTATTATATACTAATAACTAATATTTGATAATGTCCTCTCTGATTCATGACTGATATTTAAATTTCTTCTCACGTCTCTCTCGAACAGGCGAATGTACCCCGGTTTCTGCCCTTCGCATCAAGCGTCAAAGATTTATCGGCGCAATCATGCGTATGGTACACGACGGTGACAATGCGATTATTCGCGGCTTCTGATCGGCAATGTACGATCGATTCGGAAATATTATACTTCCGGGACAGGCGGTTGCCGAGCAAACGATCGTCAATGTACGTCATAAATCTACCGAACGATCTGCACGCCATCGAATTTCGTACGAATCCATACGAACTGAACCGAGACCGAATCGTTAATCAATGCCGAAAAAGAGAGCACGTGTGTACCTGCCTCTCTCTCCCTCTTTCTCTCATCGCGGGAAAATTACGCGCATCAGGTCTCATTATCGCGTAAAGCATAATCCGATTTGAAGCATCCTCCGTCATTCCTCAATTTCACGTAAAAATAGTAAACTCACAGACAGCGATATTACGAAATCAGCGTCAAGTCAAATCAGAGCAAATTATATTCAATAAATCGATGGGTTAGCAGCTATAGAACGGATTAATCTGAAAGCAATATAAATTCTTGATATGAGATTGCTCCCACGACAATAAAAATTGATCTATTTTTCTATTTCACTATAAATTTTTTCGGATGAGCCTTAATACTGTTTAGCGCCAGAAATACAGATGAAGTATTCAATAATATCGCGCACGTTTACCTGCACTTTAGCTTCTCGGTACTATTAAAATTTATCTAATTAAACATTTAAAAATCTAATACGATATTATTTTTAAAATTTATTTTACATGAAATATATTAGATTCATGAATAACAGATTTATGTCGCTTTAAAAATGATTTATTAAGTTAATTTCATCGCGCGCAATATGTCAAGGCACGAGAAAAAAATTAATGATTGCGCAATTTTCGTTTTAACTTTTGGGTCGCCCAACACCATGACATGAGGAATTCCGGCGACAATAGAATTGCATACGTCACTAATACACGACATTAGCACGTCACGTTCACACGTGACGAACAAAAGTCCGAATTCAGAACCGCAACGTCCGCCGAGAAAACTTGGGAATCACGTGACTCCTCGGGTCGTCGTCAGCATCAAATGCTCCAATCTTCCTCGTGCACGTTATCATGTGACACAAGAACATACCCGACCGGCGAGGACCGATCCCGAACTTCCCCTCGCCCTTCGGAACGTCCCGCAGGACAAGAACAGCCGAGACGAGAACTCGCGCCGCAACTCGTCCCGCAACCGATCACGCGCGATAGGATCCGTGACTGGATCCAATCGAGGGAGGAAAGAAAATCGGGAGAATCGCGCACCTGCGGAAACGACGAGCGCGGAAGGAACGGAACCCGGGATCGCCGATGTCCCCACTGCGCGAGAGTTCCGAGAGTTCGCCGCTGTGTCAACTCGGGATTGCTCCACGGAATAAATTGCGACGCACCCGCACCTGATCCGACACGAACTCGAGAACAACGCGAAACGACTGATTACGATCGACGCGATTAGCCGCGACGGACTTAACGCGACGACAATGACGACGACGGCATCCCGAAAGCCCCTTCAGCCGCGTCGCGGCTACTGCTGCTGAATGCTGGCTGGTGGTGCTGATGGTGGTGCCGGTGCTACTGCTCCACACCGCGTATATACCGCACGATGAAGCGGACACGCGCGCTCGACCCTGCGCGAGCGCAATGCCGACGACGATTCCAGCAGTAGGGGTTTGCTTGATACCTGCCTCCTTCGGAGATACTTTTACCGGCGTCGCGACGCGTTTCGACCGTGCGCACGAAGGCGCGTAAGAATCCAGCCTATCTTGTATCACGAGCCTCGTCAACTGTGTAAAAAGAGGATTTCAATATGAAATTATACGGGGGTTACTTTACGCCTGTAGGAATAACTTTGCATCAGGGTAAAAATAAAAGCGAATGTAAATCGGAATTTATAACAAGTAAAGTTAAGAATTTATTGATTCCATTGGATGTTTAAGAAGGTGAATCTTAGATATTGATTTCTTGTCGTCTATGTATGTAGCTAGAATGTACTGTCTACTAATTGCAATTTTCTTAAATATCAAAGAAATTCAAATAAAGATTATTGCAAGAAAAAAACGGCAAAAAATATTAATATAGTAAAATATGCTGAATATCAGAATCCTAAAAGACACTCGTGAATAACTTAACATTATAAATTATAAACATAACGATATTTGAACATCCTGCTGCAAATATGAAAAGATACACATCATAACTATTTAAATTAAATAATACACAAACCATCGTAAAAAGCAAATATTTCATGTTATTCGTACTCTGCATGAATTTATTATATTTCTTGCTTATTTATCTTTATCAACGATATTCGCTTTCTCTAATTGTTGTATAAAAATCTATATTGCAAGGATCAAGTATTAACGAGATGAGAAAAATATTTCAAAATACTGATGATGACAAAGAGCCCTCTCCACGTATGCATATAAAAAATAAGTAATCCTATCATTATAATGATTAGTATGATTAGTACGAAATTAGTATGACAATAAAGATATAATTTCTTCAAGAGTAACTGCCCTGGAAAAAGATAACTTCTTTCAACATTTGTTGCATTTCTACCAGAGTTTCTCCACGAGTTACCTTCATCGGGCCCCCAAAAAAATTCAGCGAAAGGAAAGTCGTAGGATGAAGATTAAGCGGAAGGCGGAAGCGGCGGGTGAAATAGCAAGAAGAACGGCGGAAGGGAATTCCGCGAAACGGAAACATCCGATGAGACTCGGTAACGGCTCGCAAGTTGCTCGCCGTGTTTAAAGGCGACGGAGATCAAACGGATTCGCGCAGCGCGGACTCGTTTGACGTCCACCGTCCGGAAAGCGCACCCCCGCTTCGCTTGGAGCGGCTCCCCGGAAGCCGCGCGTCTTGACGTACATACATACGTCTTGTCGGCGGCGTGGGGTTGCACGGGGGTGCGCGTGCTCCAATATCTTCCGGCGTGTAACACACGGCACGCTGGTGGCTGCGAGCATTGTTAGACGCACGTTCCCGCTCAGTTTGCGCACACCCGCATCGACGATATCGTTCCCTCCTCTTTTCACCCCTTCACCCCCCTTCGTTCTTCTATTCCCGTTCCCACCCTCTCTACATGTGCTCTACACCGAGCGTTGCTCAGTCGTGAGGAATTCTTTGATACCTATTCACCTATCCCTCGCTAGGAAATGTTTCACCAACCGACCGGTTCGCGAGATTCCGCGAGATACCGAGAGACGTACGTGTACGTAGGTGTGCACGTAGCCGACGCATTAAACGTGCATTTGCAACGTTCGAGGGGAGTCTTTACGGTAAACAGATCCAATAAGCGCAAGTATGCGCCACAATCCGGCTCTGTAACAACAGAGACTGGAATTACTGCAGTTTATATTACGACAGAAGGAGAGTAACGCTGTCAGTGGCAACGAGAGGCGGTGCACGGTCGCGTATGCACACCCCCGTCCGTGTGAACAGAGTCGTTCAAATCGCCCGGACCCGCGAGACTGGGCAACGAACCGGAAGCCGGGGTCTTAGTGCCGTGCTAAGCTAGATTATATCCGTCGTTATATCTCAGCAAGAAAAATGATCATATCATGAAAATCGCACGGCGCGGCGCTTCGATGGATCTCGATTGTTGTATAATCGGATGCATCAATGCTTCTTGATGCGCTTACATTAAGTTGCATTAAAAAATTTTCTTTGTGATATTTAAAAATACTTTTTTTTTGTTTAAAGGATTAACTGCTTCATGCTCGTAAAAGATCAAAGAATCGTATTCGAAAGTGTCCTCATGAATGCGGGCATATCAAATAGCGTTAATCTCTTGCGGTTTATTTTTACATATATATTGTACATGTATTAGATATCACTCGACATCGCATTTCGTTTGGAATTAATTTTAATAAATGTTGAAAATTTAATTTGGTAAGGAGTTACATTTGCTATATATTACTATACAGGGTGTCCCGGGTTTTAACCGACAAACTGCGGGAGCATATTCTACTAGTGGAAATAAGAAAAAATTCTTATATCGAGTTTGCTTAGAAATGCTTTATTACAAAGTTATAAACCAATATTGAAAAGAAATATCAGATAAGTAACAACGGAACATAGTGTAGAATTTGGAAGGTCCAAGATGTTTATGTTACGTGTATTCACATGTATTCATGTTCACTATGTTGAAACGATTCAGTATGATTGTTACTTTCACGACAGTAGCCGTTAGATTTCAATCGTCGTGTCAACTAGCAATTACTATCAGAATGCCAAAAGTGTTTTCAAACGAGGAATACACCGATATTCATTTCGTGCACGGATTCTGCGACGGAAATGCACGAGCTGCCGTACGAGAGTATCAACGTAGATTTCCTAACAGGAGAGCACCAGATAGATTTAAAGCAACGAATTACTAATTCAGTTACTGAGATGCAAGAAAATTTTCAGGAATGTCGTACCGTAACAAATTCTGTACTACGTCGATGTCTAGCTTGTATCGATGTGCAAGGACAACATTTTGAAATGCGTCACTAAATCATTGCGTAGATAATTTTTATTTTTGTGAAAAAATCCGTTGTTACTTATCTGATATTTCTTTTCAATATTGGTTTATAACTTTGTAATAAAGCATTTCTAAGCAAACTCGATATAAGAATTTTTTCTTATTTCCACTAGTAGAATATGCTCCCGCAGTTTGTCGGTTAAAACCCGGGACACCCTGTATATATAAACATAAATGTTGCATTTTGTATGCTATATAATTGCTAGAGAGAAAGAAGATTATTGTTAAATGATTAATAGATATTAAAATATTAAAACGAAATTCGTGTCATCGATTAGAATACGATATCAGAGAAGTATACATTTCTAGATACATATATGGAACAAGATGTCTTCATTTATCACTATTAATCATTAATGTCCTCAATTGAATAAGTATATGACTTTATCGATTTGGTTTTTCAGTAGCACGAGCCAATTGGTACCACACTAGGTACCACACAATCAATTAATCATACAAATAAAACAATATTCTTCCTAACTATCGCAAAAGAATTTTTATAATCGTTGAACGCGAACATACCGGATATTAACGCATCCATCTGAATTTCATAGATTCCCACATATATATAGCGCGTATTTCGATCAATATGGCACCCTCGCGGACCACCTAAATAAATAAGTTCAAGTGTTCTGCGGAAGTACAGCCCGGAAGAAACGTCCGTAAATATCTGTAAGGAAGAACGCGGAATTACGTGTAAATTCCGAGGAGCAACGATTATCACTCAGGTGGAAAGCGAGCTCGGGGAGATCGAAGACATTGTCACCGGCAGCTCTGACTTCTCGTATACGAAATGTGCGGGTCTCTCACGACGGTCAGCACCACTCTATTTATCCGGGATTCCCCGCAACGGCGCCATACTCGAGAAAAGGAATTTGTGTCGTGGCCGCGGAATGACTCGACACGTAGCGGCAGTTCTGTATACGATGGCGGATTTATTCGCCGTGCACGAGCGATCTCCTCGCGCGGGGGAGTTTAGGTGAACGAGCGGGGCAATAAGGTGGATCTACCCGCAAATTGAGCAGCTAAATTCGCCAAAACGTTTTCTTTCTCCTTCTCCCGACGACTATATGTACAAGAATTTAATTTTATCGCAAAACGCTACAGGAATACCGTTAGTCTCCTGCTGGATCCCCAACTTTCATATTTGTGAAAGAAACAGTTTGATCAATGAGTGACCAAAAGGGAGAACAAGGTACTATAATAAAATACAACGAATCTCTCCTTTCATATATCATATCTCAATGTAAGGGGCCTTATATCAGCTCGTAAAATCTCAAAATGTGAAATCGATGTCGCGACGAGTCGCGACAACCACTACGGGTAATAATGTACTTTAACGGACCCAGACCCAATGACCTTGACCTTGACATACGTTGTCAAGGTCACCCTTCTGAGTGACCTTGAAGAAGTTTTAGCCGTCGTTCGTTGTTTGTTAAAAAGTTATAAACAAAGAAAGTTTAATGATTTCGCACGAATTTTTAGCTGTCTACGTGAAGCAAGAACATGATACTGACATATATTACAAAGGTTACCTTCCCGAATAACTCGCACTAGGTTTTAGTCGTCGATCGTTGTTTATGAAAAATTTATTAACAAAAGAAATTTCGAAAATATAGTAGTTATTTTGAAAGAATATTGAATATTGAAAGATATAAACGACGAATATGTATATGAACGAAGAAAGGAAAGTCATTTAAAGCAGTGAATTGTTAATATATAGAATAGTTTCTTTTAATATAAGTACAAAGTATTCTTCACTTTAACCAAAAGCACAAACAATTAAATACAAAGTATTCTCTGCTTTAACTTAACCTAACCTAACCTAAGCTAAAATTCCATCAAATATACTCTTTCGTAAACGTATATGGTATCGTAAAATTATGCTTTATTCATTAAACATTTTTGTTAATAACTTTTTAACAAACAACGAGCGAAGGGTGAAACCTAGTGCGGGTTATTCAGGAAGGTGACCTTTGTAATATATGTCAAACTCAAGTCCTTGCTTCGCGTGGACAGCTGAAAATTCGTGCCAAATTATTAAACTTCTTTTGTTAATAACTTTTTAATAAACAACGAGCGACGGCTAAAACCTCTTCAAGGTCACTCAGGAGGGTGACCTTGACAACATATGTCAAGGTCAAGGTCATCGGGGCTGGGTCCGTTAAAGTACATAATTACCCCACTACGTAACGATTTATCTCCGATCGTCCGTGACGATTTCGCGAACGGAACGAGCTTCACCTCGCCGAATAATCCCCGATGTTGTTAAATCCATGCGACTTTATCGGGCGGTAAATCCCCCGGCATGACAGATTTCTTAAAATATTTTCAATATCGTCGGAGGGAGCGCACATAATACTGCTTCTCTCGCGTGCACCTCCAGGACACCCCGTCGCGCAGGGTTGAATTTTCCGTGGATCGACACCGGCGACCGAGTTCGCTCGCTGGCTCACATGAGCGTTCGATAACGTCGTACCTATATCGCTGCCCCGCGTCGAAACGTTTCCCGCGGGGACCTCCTCGAGCAACGATGTCTTTGTACGCGATACTGTGTGGACAAATTGAGAGTGCGACCGTACTTATCGCGGCTTATTCGCCGACGGAAGACGGAGAGGCCGGCGCGAAAAAATTCAGAGGAATTCGCAACTTTAATTAGAAGATGGGGCATTCCACTCGCGCGCCGTGATGCGCGGAGGGAAGAACACTGCAAAGTTCCTTTTTTCCCCTGAAACTGCGTTTTAACTGCTTAAAAGGTGCGAACTATTCATCCGGGGGTAGCGCGATAACTTCGCGTAACGAGAAGGCGCGCGTACTCCGCTTTTTTCTCTCTCGGAGCGGAGAAGAAAAGCGACTGTGTAGACTGTGCGCGACGCGGAAGGGACTGTACCGGACGAGCGTGCAGGCGGGCACGAGGAAATCGTATTTAACTACGACAATTCGTACAACGAATGGAATCTCCTCCGCCCTTCGCGGGCGTTTCGGAGCCTTAAAACGGTGATGAATTCGCCGGCGTCTGCTGGTCTAACTGATTGCAATTATTTCCTTACAAAGCAAATTGCCTGTCACGAAATCGCGTTAGAACTTACTACTGTGCAGTCGCATCAGGTATGCTGCGAGCACTTCGAGACACTTCCCTCGAAATGCCGCGTGCACACCTGTCTCTGTGTCTCCGCTCGCAATGCCGGGTAATACCAATTTGTGACACGTAATCCTTGGTTGCCGTGCGTAGCTGCACACGTGCACACCACACGCGAATGTCTACATAAATGTACGGGCGAGGGTGCGCGACGATGGAAGACAGAAAAGCAGAACTCGCGGCTGTGTGGATACGTTACGTATGGACGAGCGTGCACGTTCATGTGTGAAACGAAGCTTTCAATTCGAGCCAACAGAGCACACAGCACCCGGTAACGAACACGAGGGAGGCCTGGAGGGAAGGAGGGGATGAGGCTTCGTCACGCAATTAAATCCCAAAAGTGCGCCCTGCTCGTGGATGCGCGTCTGCGTATGTGAATCGGGAACAATTGGAGATAAGGTAGCAAGAAACGAATGCGCGAGAAAGCAGCGAGAGGACGGGACGATAAAATCGGTCTCGAACGAGCATCCGCGTTCTTGCGAAATTCGAGTGCAACGTCGAATCGTGTTGCTCGCGTATCGTCTTCGCAACTCGCTGTTCCGTAAATAATATTCCATGTAAATAGCATCCTTTGCTACGTTATTAAAGACTGATTCGTACTCTGAATTCGTACTCTGAAATCCATCCGGCGAGTCTGCCTCTGCCTATTATTTTTATACACGAACGATCGCGCGCGTATTGTTATTCGAATGCACGGTCAATCGCGCGTGCCAGCGAGTCCACTCTTTCTTTTTCTTGCCGATCCGCATAGGCCATACGATTTAATTCAATTTCACGTTTCCAATGGACACGAGAACCGCTCATTACGTCTCGTTACTCGGCTTTAGCCGATGCTCAATGCTCGCATTCACCGCGGCTAAAATTCAGTCGGTCGAGCGGACTATCATTACCGGCAGATCCACCTTTCCCGACTGTGGGTTTTCATTTTCTCTCTTCTGCATACGTATTTCTAATTCTCCTCCCCATCTCATTTGCGCGCACTTTTTCATGTATTTAATGTTGAATGGCAAGATCTTGGAAAGATTACTTTACGCGTAACATATCTACTTACGAATATTCAAGTGATACCACGCAATTAGCAACAGCGTACCCATAATCATCGAATATCAAATGGCACGTTTACGACAGAACGTTCCTCGAGCTGTTCTTGCACATTGCTTTTTATAATAATTTATCTTATTAATTAACGAATTAACGATACGATATTTAAGCGGGCAATATTTAATTACGAACCGACCATTTATTCAATATGATCCAATTACTGGAGCCAATTCTGGAAAATTTATAAATTACGCACCATTTAACAATATTTTAAGAGTACTGCGTTTAAATGATCAACATTCGTGATTAATGAGATAAATATCACTTTGGAAATTAGCGCGTTAACAAGCAGGGGATGCATTTTGCGCAACGAGCTTCGAAACAGTCCGAGACTCGACATCAGCGAGACGATTCTTCTGAAACGCGTTGCACGCCATCATTAGACTCTAAGAGCGCTAATAACTGCCGTCGCGATTAAGATTGTCACGTATTGGACAAAAGTATTCGCGTACTCGCGACTGTCCTACCAAGGAGTGGAAGATTAGCGCCGTTTCACAGCGGTATTAATAACTGAGAACCATTTTAACGTCGAGTTAACGCGGCGAACAATTACGAATTTCGTCTGACTTCACTCTCCCAGAAGCTCCTCTTAGCCCACCTCCCTGCACTTTCCCGGTAACTGCTCTACACTCACCCTTGGCGCCGCTTATCTCCCACAATGCATCTTTCATAAGCATAACTATTGGTGTATTAGCTGAGCGAGTGTGCAGCTTAAAATGCGTATGCTGGTATTAAGAAAGGCGTACGATAATTGCACGGCATTAACCTTTCCCTTATGCATACACGGATTCACCCGATCCCTTTCACTTGCCAGACAATGCGTTAAACGTGCATCGGAAATGATGGTCTATTTGCAGAGTAGTAGTTTGTGAGAGAAAGTTGTATAACGCAATTACACGTACACGTATATATAAAATTTGCAGTTTATGTTCCTTGGAGTTTAAGCTCGTGAAATTTATCATTTGCAACGCCTGTTTAGTACCACTCAATTGTTGCAAGCATTTAAACCGGAATAAAGGCGCAACAAGATAACAAAAGAAACGATTAAGGGGGGAGCCTGCTTTATTAGAACGTTGAAAATAAGGTATAATTTTACGAATTTTTTTGGAGAAACTATACAGCGGATTATTTATGAATTCCCATCGTCGATGAACCAAAGAGAGAAGAAAAAAGTTGAAAAGTGCCAAAATGGTGGAGCTTAGAACACAAAAGTACGATTTTTAGGCAAAGTTGTTGAACTTTTTCATGCAAAAATAATTGTTTAACTTAATGTTTTTATGAATATTAAAGGTTCATCGACGATGGGAATTCATAAATAACAAGAAAATATTTCAATTTTTCAGTTTGGATGAAATTTGGAGGCAGGAGAATGCTCACCAATTTGCAATGCCGGCTGCACTAAGATGCCTCCAGGACGACCTCTACAGGCGATATATTCAAATAAAAAAATAATTTTTTTATCTTTAAACATGTACTAATAAATGCATAAAAGTTTTATAATGATCCGCTGTATAGTTTCTCCAAAAACAATTCGTAAAATATACCTTATTTTCAGCGTTCTAATGCAGGCTCCCCCCTTAAATCTTTTTGACGCACAATGTCTAATTACAATCAAGTTTTTGTCTTTCTGGGTGGATAAAAGTGGAACGTAATTTTTGTAAACAGCATCATCGACAGGATATAATAAAATGACATAACGTCGAGTCAATAATATAACAAGGAGAAAACGAGACCAAGCAAACCCGGGCTTCGTTACGTGCGAATTACGTAATGCGCCGGAGGACGAGTCTAAAGGCGATCTGCGCGCGTGTTAGATCCTTCGTCGCTGACAATTAACACCGAACGCTGACCCTCCAGCGACATTATTACGTAAAATCAGTAGCGCTGCAAATGAATACTTCGCTATAAAGCATCCCGCGCTCGGAAAAAAGGACCGCGCGAAACGATTTCGCAACCTGTTAGGGCTGCATCCACCGGAAGACGCGGGTCGAGAATGTTTGGTCCGTCGCGACGGTCCGGGCCGGCCGATCAGGATCGCTTCCGGTCGGACAATAATTTCCCGATGAAATAATTAGCTGATATGATCTGGGGAGATAGGCTGTCCCGCCGAGACAAAAGAATGTTAAGCGTTCCATTACGTCGCCCGAGCCCTTCTGTTTAAACCATTATTTTTTATATCACCTCGTAAATCGTTTTCTCATCGCAGAAATTTCTTAAGAAGTATATCCCGCCCGGTCGGCCGGGAACAGGCTGAAGGAAAGATCGGACCGGAGACATTAAGTGATACCCGTGCTCGGCGCGCCACTTTTCTTATCTATTAATTATCATTTAGTTCTTTAAGACGCTGCACGAGTTTAAGACACATACACGCTACGAGTGCGTCCGAAATAATTGATTAAAGAGATATTCTGATCGAAGCAACGCTAGATACGAAGCCGACAAGCTCTCAAGATATGTTGGAATATCATGTAGAATAACATTATATATTTATATGATTATTTGATAGATATATGTATAATTACTCACCCTACGATGGCTTGACTGTCACCCGATGTCACCTGGACTTCCTCCTTCTCCATCCGCTGCATCACTAAAAGCATAAAAATGAAACAATATTATTCTCACTTTCGTTACTGTTTCGATTTTTATTCCAAATAATGTTTTTAAAAATGTATAATTTCGCGTCCTTATTTTTAAAAAAAAGAACTATTGCATTGAGCTATAATATAATATATAATAAACGCTTATGAATACTTTTGAATTATTAAATCGCCTTCTTTTGCATAAAAGATCGGTTCATGTTTGTTACATGCCTTTATATGCTTCTTTTTCTCAAAAACATATAATTTGTTAGTCTCTTGTCATGCAACGTAACATCAAGAGATACATTTAATTCTCGTTTTAACTGTGGAATATCTTCTTTATACAAGCGGATCTATCGTACACCGAGCGTGATCTCGATATAGACAGTTAAAGCTAATAACGGGAATTAAGATTCAACGCGCATGCCTCCCAAGTGAAGCACGATCATACACCCTAACACGCGCCATCCAGCCACGTTGAAACCTGACGCCCCTACTAAAATCCGTGGCTAATTTCAAACGACCCCTTACCTTACCCGCGTCTGTTCGTTACTGCCGTGGTCATCTAAAATTTCAGAAGTGATATCCCACAACGCGAAAGCGCGGATTAAGGACACAAAGCTGCGCATATAAATGCAACGATTTAGAGCGCGGATCGTCAGTGGTGCAAATTTTAAAAGCAAAACGGTGACATGCTCTTTAACGTAAGCATGGATAAAGACACAGATTACAACAATTAATTAATTAATTGTAGTTTTAGCATTTCCCATGTCATAATTGCACTGAATCAACTTTTGATCGAAATTGAGCGTTGCCGATACATCAGTAAAGTCACATAATTCTACTGCAATGCTATACTCAGCTGCGAGTAAAATTGAAATCCTGTGAAATCAATTCAATAAAGCTGGAACACATTAAAAAGACAAAAGCCAGCGCAGTCACGGGCACAGAATTGGAGAAACATCAGAAAACGCGATGGATATCGACAGACGAACGTTTTTCAGGAGAATTTTATAAGCCGTGCGCCGCTCGTCATCCTGCATGCGTGTCCAGAAACGTAACGAGTTTTACGCGTCGCCGTGATATCGCGAGCGATATCGCTTAATAGGAAGAGCCAATAACGGGCTAGAATGTTAACGACGAGTAGGAGCAACCGTCGTTAATTATTTACAAGTTTACCGATGCATCGAGTGCAGCGCGGCGTGAAGTAAAATTGACGCGGCACGGTATATATTTATAATTAGCGGATATCTGCTGTACGGGCCAATCTCTTCGTTACAAAACGATGATTTATCGATCCAGGAAGCGGCTGCCATAAAAGCCGCGGCATGCTTAAAAAAAAGCTCCCGCAGACCACGAGAAAGAGCACCGCGTTCGGGTAATAATTTTCAGCGCGGACTTTATGCGAGTAACGCTTCATGAATCAGTATTCCGCGGTTATGAATTTTGAAAGGAGGTATCTGTGCATTACGTTTTCATCATGCCGGTGCAAAATTGATTATACAGGGATTTAAATAAATGGTAAGCGACATATACACAGAGAGCAACGACGCGATTCGAATCTCGTTTCGAAATAACGTCGCGGACGGCAGAGGGAAATAATATTACGCATAATTAAGGTAACTTTCGTATTGCTCGCCTCGGCTGTGAATCGATACATCAGTAAAACTGCTATTTTGCAGAGATAAAAAAAGCGACGACCCTGCGATGTAAGAAAGCTTATTTTTTTCTCGTTGTTCCTGCGCACGTGCGAAAGTGAAATTGATGCAGCTACAGTTGTCGCCGCGAAGCAAAAAAAAACGGACCGAAAAATGCACAGCACTGCAGGTTGTGACGTAGTGCTGAGGTGGTCTTCAAAACTAAAAGGCTGCGGTGGCTGCTGACGGTGTTCTAAGTAACAGATAGGTCTGGGTAATTGCTTCACTTAACGAGAAACACGTTCGATCCTTGCGCTCGTTTCCTCCGACAGAATCCAATATTAACCGTCGTGCTGTTTGATATAGTTCGGTGTATTCCGCACCGCCCGTGCATTTTGCAGGCTCTTTCAATCCTCCCTCCCTCCCTTCCACCAACCTCCTCGTTTGTCTGTCGTGTACCCTCCGTCGGCGTTCAAGGACCTCCCCTAACGATGTTCAAGAAATGCCACGACGGGCGAGCATTTTCCATCGCGGCTGTAATGTCGCACAATTTTTGAATATTTTACATAGCTCGCCGAAAAAAAAGAAAAAAACAAAGAATGAGAGAGAGAGAGAGAGAACTCATTTTTCCTGGACATGTCTGGAATAACTGTGTGACGGAATTGTTGTATCAGATGCGCATCACGTACGTTCTTCTTTTCAGTCTCCGTAGAGAAAAATCCGTCATTATATTTGAAATGCGTTTACTCATGACGTAAACTTGTTTAGTAACGTTACACAAGCACTGAGTAAAACCCATGTCGTGGACATGTAAATTTAAATGGATGCTTTGACAATGCCTTATTTTATTTTACATGATCATCAGTTACGAAACCACGAGATACAATACGTAGTCGTCAATCGCGTACAGCGAATTAATCAATAGAATAATAAAACGCAATTTAAAAATAATAAACGTTAATATTATTAAATAAAATAATAATAGTAATCCAATACATATAAAAGCAAGCATATATGTTTTCTTCCTGTGTATAGATTACGTACGTCTCTCTTTTTCTCTCTCATAAAGTATTTAATTCATAAGATTCTTCACGAGAGTGGAAACAAAGTGATACGCCGAAGAAAGGGAAGCAAGACCGGACCGGTTCGGCCACTGACAGAATGAGAACGATCTTCGGAAGCACCAGAGTACTTTTTTCCTCCGAACATAGTAAATACTGAAAGTGGAGACCACCTCGGGACTACGGTCGGTACTCCAGCGAGTTACTCCTAAGCCCTTCGCCATCTTTTTTTCTCTCCGTCGCCCGTTCTCGACCGCGAAGGAGTCAAGGAAAGATTTTACACTTGGACGGAAAGGCAGAAGGCGGCGCCGGATTGTACGACGGTTTTGTTGAACCAACGAAATCCCTCTGTTAACACACTTCTTTTGCCTTCCGGTACGTGTTACGAACGAAAACATTCGTCATCGAAACGATTCCACTCGCGCGTTATCATAACACAAGCTTATATCATGGATTATAGCCGATAATAAAATAAAAGTGGAAAATGATGAATATCGATGCAACAATGCAAAACACGGTGTGAATACGTACTTTGAGACGCCAATTTATTGCGATTTCGATTTATAAAGATCATGAGTCGTGGTTTATCTCATTCAATTTTAAATACGATATTTAAACAAAGTACTAGATAGCGGTACGGTGCAAGTATATAACGCGACATGCAATTATTAATTGTACGTTACTTGCGAGACTATAAATGTCTTGGTATTGATTCAGCGTAGCGATACATTGCAAGCATATACATGCGACACGCAATTACAATTGTATGACTGTAAGTCTGATAGTAACAGTAATACTGTCAATTTGATAGTATTGATTCAATGTATTTTCGTTTCAACTTATATTATATTGATTCAATACCAAATTTACAGCCAAAGAGAGAAGAAAAAGTTTTTATTCGTAAAAACAAGATAAAATCTTTGTTACGTCTATGTAATTTTATGTACATATATGTAATGTAGAGTATCGCAATAAAACAATTATTAATGGAAAGCTTATTTGAGTAAGAAATTTTTGTGTTTCTCCGATCCTCTAATGCATTTCAGGACGCTTGTATTCTCCGTAGCATTTCTCATACATTTTCTCTACTAAATGCATTAATTATCCATGTAATTAAAACTACATATTTCTCATACGACACGTAAACATATTTGCGAGGATCTATTTTACTCGCAAAGGGGATGCAACTCCGTGTCTTTCGCTGTTCCACAGCGAAGCATAGCGCAACGCGAAGAAGAACAACGAAAGAGTTAATTGGCATTAATCGACCCTGTGTTCTAGTGTTTATCGACGTGGTGCATGCCTACGTGCACGACCAGCGGCGAGCGTATTTATCGCAATCCGCGTTCCTACGTGCGTGCTCATTAAAATTCTAACAATGTGGCGGCGTACAGCCACAATAGATCACCGGTGGAGGATCGAAATTTGTGTATCCTTGCGTGTACCTGCTGCACGACCAGGCGCGTGCACGTGCGTGCACGCACGGCGGAAGCGAAGCCCGGCCGCTGGTTTCGGTGGGATGGTAGCCTCACCCCGAAGATGACAGATGAGGAAGCATAGGGTTGCGAAGCGGAGGTGAAAAGGGACCAGGGTATGAGGGGACCAGGGGAAAACAGTGGCCCCAATACGAGAAGCGCGAGTTCAAAGCATCAACCCCCGCAACAACGCGTCTAATTACTTGCTTCCTGCCTAGCGCGCGGCATGGCGAATTTACATCTTGTTTGTTCAAGCAGCGGTAGCGGTGTAAACGCCCCCGCCGCCATCGCCGTCCAATGTAGATTGGATACTGCCTATAAACAAGCGATTGCCTTTGACTCCGGAAAGTCCGGTACCAACGAACGGCAATATCTTGCGCGAGGAGGATCGTGTCGTATCCGGCGGGTCAACTTACGGATAGAAAACTAGGTGGGAATATGAAAGGGAGCATCAAGGTTGGAACTCTGTAGAAAAAAACTTTAAAAAACTGAAAATGAATTTCGCGCAGTCGATGGAACTTGATAGAACAGATTAATGTAGAATGATTTTAAGTTCATATAAAAATCGTCCATATAATATTAGGAGTGTGATTTAGTTTTGAGGGTTTTGCAACAGATGGCTGTAGTGCCAGTTTGTTCCAATAGCTGTTTCCGATAACTGTTGTTTCTTACAGTCTTGACATTATCCATGACATTTAGTAGCATTATAGCAATAGATGCAATAACAGTCGTGTTTGTATCATCGTAAAAATGCAACTTCCGAAACAGCATTTTCGACATGCGTTGCTTTTGTTTTTTAATCAAAAGAAAACTGCCGCTGAGGGTTATAGAATTCTTGTGGAAACTTGTGGTGATTCTGCCCCATCAATTAAGACGTGTGAATACTGGTTTAGACGCTTTAAAAGTGGTCATACTGATATGAAGGACAAAGAACGCTCGGGACAACCAAGAAAGCTTGAAAATGCAAATTTGCAAGCATTATTGGACGAAAATCCAACACAATCCACTTCAGAACTTGCCAGAGCATTAAATGTTGATCGTACAACAGTTACGAAACATTTACATGAAATGGGAAAAATTCAGAAAGAAGGGAAATGGGTTCGACATGAATTATCGGAAAGTGCCATTGCGAACCGGTTGAACATTTGCATTTCGTTGATCGCCAGGCAAAAAAAGAAGAGTCTTTTGTCTCGGATTGTTACTGGGCATGAAAAGTGCATCTATTTTGATAATCCGAAACGCAGAAAATCATGGGTGGATCCAGGCGAACCATCAACATCCACTCCGAGACGCAATATTCACGGTTCAAAAGTAATGCTCCGTATTTGGTGGGATAGTGTACTATGAGCTGTTAAATCCGCATGAGACTGTCACGGCTGATCGTTATCGACACCAATTGTACAAGTTGAAGGAAGCATTGGACCAAAAACGACCACCAATTGCGAGTAAACGACGGAAAGTGATTCTTCTTCGTGACAATGCTCGACCTGACGTTGCGTTATCAGTGAAAGAAACACTATTAGAGCTTGAATGGGAAGTCTCACCGCACCCCGCGTATTCTCCATGCGATTATTATTTGTTCCGGTGGATGCAACACGCTTTAGAGGATACACACTTTGATAATTTGGAAGAAGTGCGAAAATTCGTCGACGAATGGATCAACTGAAAAGAAGAGTGATTTTATCGTGGTGGAATCGATCTCTTGCCAGAAAGATGGGAAAAAGTTATAGAAAACGAAGGAAAATATTTTGATTAAGGTATTCATTCATTATCATATTTAAATACATGCGTTTTTGAGCAAAAACAACCCTCAAAACTAAATCACACCCCTAATAAATCCATAAAATTGAATATTTAATCTTATAGAAATAAAGTTCATATATTATATATTTTCTTAGAAATATATATATTAGATATTTATACAAATATTTTGCAATTTGTTTATAAAGAGTTTTGGAAGTATCCCACGTTGCTATTTAGCATACGTAGTAGCGAAAGTGTCATATGTACAGAAATATAATACGATAATTTACTAATTCGGCACACAACTGCCGAATTAGGAAAGTTATTTATAATTTAAATAAGAATGCTAAAGCTTATAAATCCTTTATAGTATTACATTACGGAAAGGCGCGGATGCGTTTTCGCGGTCTCGAAATTAGCTTCGCAGTACATCGCCACTCTGGCGTCATCCCTTGATGACGAGTTGGACAAGCTTGTCCATGTTCATATTAAGGACGGGTTTACCGTGTACGCGCCTTCAGTAGTATTGAGTATCGACGTGAGACGAATAGAACAATCTCGTGGAAACAGACGAGGAGGCAGAGCCGAGCAGGGAAATCCCTTTGTCATTTCGCATCGGTGAAAGAGAGGGTAGTCGTTTAGACAAATTAATTGATTATCGGCAAGATGAAGAGCTTTAAAGTCGCCAATTGCATACTACGCTCTGCATATTGCGGCTCCTGTAAAGAGCAATAATAAATATTTCATGTCGGTACAACATATTGTCGGAAAATATTGTCAACAGAATGCCACGATATGGATATTGTATGCTCTGCAGCGCATCCGATAATGAAAGCCCATTAAGTATTTGTATGCGCTGGATGCTCATGTAACTCATATCTTGTGTGGAAACCTTTTCTGAACCGATAGCTTTTATAGCGTCGAGCTATAATTGTCATGTGTTGTTGCACATTATGGTTTTTCAGCGAAATACATGAAATATGTTTATATTCGCGATAAATTATCCACTGTCCTCATTAGCCACTTTGTGTCAAATACATAATACATTTGACACGAAGCGTCTATTTTCCAGGTGTCGTAATATATATTCGTAATCTCTTTTGACAATTTCCCAAATCAGTCATTCCATAGCCGATGTCAGCGAAGATAGAATAGAATGAGAAAGAAACGTTCGATAGAATCGTAATTGCATGATTTACACTAGATTTACATTATTTTGTAACGTCCTTTGAATTATTCCAAGGGACTGGCGAAGAGACGCAGAGATACGAGTTTTCGTATCTTCCGAGATACATAAAATCGCGTCGACATACCGTCGAAAGCAACAACGATCGCCGTTAGCATAGTGGAGAACATTATAGCTGATGCTCGAGATATCTCTTGGAAACATACTCATCGCAATGGCGATCGCATGTATGGCGTTGTCGGGCAGAATCACTACACCCGGCGTTTGGCAAACACATGTCGCAGACGGGCGTACGGAATTCATCTCCCTTGTATCAGCCAGTACTTTTCATTCTCGGCTACATTTCTGTCCTGGACCTTTCCAACCTTTAAGGGCGTCGGACGCTCTTAGCAGATGCAACGTCAGTGGGATTGCGCGCTCGAGCACGAGTGTCTCCATTTTTGCCCCTTTTTACCCCCTTTGACGATGCGAGGCACGTTCAAAGAAATCCTCCCCCTGGCCGCGCTGCATCCACCCTCTCTTTCCACCCCTCCGATACGACGGCACACGCATCCCTGTCGCCGGCGAGTCTTGCAAGCATATCACGTAGATCTCTGTGCGAAATGTCTGATGATAGATCTCGCGGAGGGACATCGCGATGCAAAAAGCCGTCGTATGTAAGTATCGCGCGTCCTCAATACTGCCTCCCTTCTTTACCTCCCATGCTGCGAAATCCCGTCTTTATTCGATTTACACAAGATACCTTGCAGTTTTGTATAATGTAATGCGCGGATTGGTATACTGCAGACTGCGATTTTCCTTCTCAAAGGATTTTCCTTCTCTTGCCGGCCAAGTTGGAAGAACCGAGTAACGAAGCTCTCTATCGACGGCGTAATCAGTGTAAAAAGTTTCGCCGTCTCACAAAGACGCCGTACATTTGATGTAACTCGTGTGCTTATATAATTGCACCCAACGAATAAATAAATTGTCGTAACGAAATGCAACACTTACCAAAGCGCAACGTAAAGAGACGCGATCGTAAAACGTGAAACTGAAGCTTTTCTGGTTTCAATTGATTTGCATAATTTCTAATTCACATGATAGTCCCATCTATGGAACTGAATCTCCAAATTCGACAATTTTACATAGTTTTGGGATCACATTTTATGCATGAGTCATGAGAACTGACCACAAAATTTCAGAGAAATTCTGCAGAGTGGGATGGATAAATCGCGACATAAATGTCGTTTGACACATTCGGTGTAATATGTTGACACGGTTTCATATCTAAATGTGCACATTAGGGTCAATCGGTTTAACGTCACGTCTTTTCCGCGGATTCTGCACGCGCGGTGGCGTCCACACCGCAATACCCCACGTACGCAATGTAGAAATCAATTTAAATAATATCGGACGCGTGACAATATCCTCATTATTATCTAATTCAGCGATATTCAAACAACAATGCGTGATGCAGCGCGGGAACGAATCCGCGAAACAATTTCACCCCGGCAGGAGTCTGCGATCGATGCGGACCGTGCACGCACACACCCGCGATTTATAGGATCCGCATTGAATCGAAACGAACGCGCGACGCAGCTCCAATAATGTTATGAACGTTTATCGACACTGCGACAGTACGCGTAGCACGGGCATGATAGTTTTAACGGTAACTTTCCTGATTTCCCAGTAGCAAACAGGTCGGTAGTCTTAAATCACGCCAGAAACTGGCAAACAGTTAATACTCGATTCGCCTTTCACCTCTGGGAGATGCACTTATTCCACCACAAGAGCAGAAGACAGAAGGAAACGCGCAATGTAATAAGTTTTCCTGATCGACCGCGACTTTTTCAATTGTCGGGCTGCGTAGAACCACTGTTTACCGAAGTTATTTGACAAACAAAAATGGAATACAGCGAAATGGTCTGAGAATGGATAGAAAAATACACGTTACATGAATGGATAGAATGGATAAAAAAAATACACGTTACATGAATGATTGCTATTACTAATATTGTTTGTATCGTTTAATTATAATTGCAAGTAGTTGACTTGCACGACACTAGTCGGTTGCTGATATCGTCTCAGTAGCATTTTTCGATTTAACAATGCCTCTTGCTGATAATATTGAAAACACAAAAGCGAAAATAATCCGCACCAATCTGCATCCATTGTTCAAAATTAATTACTTTTCTGCTTTATTTTATCCTTTCAAACTCATATTCATCTTGCTTAAGATTTTGTTCTCAAGATAAAATATTCCACATTCAGCAATGGTTAACAAGAGTTAAAATTTATAACATCGTCTCTTTAATTCATAATTAAAACTTATTACTCGCTCCATAGTTGCTCGGCCTGGTTTGATGTCTCCTGGGCCTGCTAGTTCATCAATGGTTGCTTTTTCATGGCATTCACTCACTCGCGAAAATAATATATCACTTGCAAAGAAGTGATTTGATTGCGCGACAAGATACAGCACTCTCAATACCGCGAAGATACGATATGATGACCTGACAAAACAGAAATTAGGAAAGCTCTAAAGTCGGATGCACGATTTGTTTACAAGAAATGTCGAAATTTTTACTAATTATCAAATAAAATAAAATCTCACTTTATCAACTAAAAAGATTATTGATTGAAAAATTAATAAGCTGATATTAAAATATTAATTAAATAAGTTTACAACTACAATATTATAAATAATATTATAAATAAGTAAAATAAAACTCTCTTCTTTGATATTCGTGACAAGACTACTCATGCAGCAAAAGAGAACGCATCACGAGAGAAACGAATAGCATAGCAGAAAAGGGACAACAATGAAATTCGATTCAACTTTATGCACCTTTTTCAAAAGTAAATATACACGTGCAGAACTAGATGTTCAACCAATTACACGCTATTTCACTGGCAATGTAAATTTAACAACATGGTAAAGTACACATGGTAAAGTACAATAATATGTTCAAAGTTTTAGTAGCATACGATACGTGCACTTTACATGTGCTCTACAAATAACATGAGCCATTGCGTTAATATTAATTTACCAATTTTGCCGATAATCTGATTTTTATTCCCCATTAGTTTAGCATTGTACTATTATATGTCTGATTTGTTAATGTGAATTATCGGTTGTTAATTTAGTTCTATAAATTATGATACGTTCGCTTGTTTAATTGCTGCAGTATCCTCTTTATACTTATAACGCGCGAATAGAAGGAATTATTTATATCTTTAATTTTTATTTGATTTGATATCTATGATTATTTTGAAACGTTTAAAAGAAGATTTAAGTGTAATATAGAATATATAAATAAAGGCTAAGGAGTCTAAGGAGTCAGCGATAGAACGAATCTTTTTAGCGATTCCTATTCGGATGTCTTATTTTGTCGGCGAACGTGGACTTCCTGTGTTTTCCGTGCTTTTATGATTTATTTGTTCGTTATTTATATTGTCTCTGTTTTGAATTTCAACTGATTGAATTGACTGGTTGTTTTCGTATATAAACAATATACGATAAATAACTTTGATGTTGAAAACCAGAAAATACGAGCTGCTATGGACCTCATGTGAACAACAATAGCATGTCAATATATATTATATTAGGTAATTAGATTCTAACGAATTTTTTCGCAAACTTTCGATTTTATATATTTTATATTTTGCAAATAATATTTCGATCTCTAGAGTATCAGTATAAAAATGCCATCAATTTTAAAAGCTTTCAATTATTGATATATAATTATATTTTCTTATTAACTTTCATTAATATATTTTACATAAAATCGATTTTATGCAGTCAGGTTTCATCTGGCACCTAATTTATTATTTACTTCTTTGAGCAGAATTGGTTTACTTGATAAAATTTCCAAAGATCTCGAACAGTTTCGTCGCTTTTCTCATTAATATTTGGAGTGGACTCTCGACCGGTTCCCGCATCCAAGTCTTTAATTGAAATATCTGGCACAGTTGAAGGGAGGCGAAGCGGGAACCTGATCGGTAAGCTTCGGTTATCGCAAGAACACGACATTTCCTTTTCCATCAGAGTGCACCGCGTAATCCTCCGATTTTCGTTCGGTTGATTTCAACGCAGAAAACGACATGCGAATGCGCAAGTTTCTTCTGCAAACTTCATCGAGAATTGGAATTAAGACGTTATAGAAATGGATTAAGGAGTTTAATTAAGTTGATTCAACGCCGGCGCCACAAAATTTCGCAACCCCCTCCCTCCCCCTCTCGCCACCATAGGATTTGCGGATTGCCTTTTATCATCGACTCATCGCAGGAATCACGTATTTCTGATTTTCGAGTTCGCGTCGAATAAATTTTACCCATTTGTGCTTCCTTTCGCGATTGGAAAAGACAAATAATTACAAATATACTCGCTAGATCAAGTGCTAGATTAATGTTACTTTATAAAAGAATATTATTATTTAAGACAAGAAATCACTTAAATTCATAAATAATTTTTTACGTTGATAAATTTCAACTGAGATCTGTGAAATTCGTATAAGTAACTCGTCTAATCTATATATATATATATATATATAATCTACTATATAGCATTCATTTTTTTCCATTAATAAAACAATTTTCTGCTGTTACAATTGCAGCGTCGCGTTCGTTCGCTGCGGAATTCGCTCAATCTTTCGCGGTTGTATCAGAATTTCAACGTTACGAGCTAGGGTGAAGGAGAAGAAGAGGGCCGGGGGTTCGTAAATTTTCTGCCTTGTTTCTCGCGCGGCGAACAAAATCTGGCGTTTGGCCGAACCTAATCTAAAAACGATGGCGGTACTCAATGTAACAGTCCCGGATTTTCTTCGGTTCCCGCCGTTTTACGATCCACTCTCTCTTTTTCTTTCTTTTTCTCTCTTTCGTTCTCTCTCTACGTGCCTCTTCCTCGCTTCGCGAGCGCGATTTCATCTTATATCCGGCAGGATTAGAGAACCTCTGTCCCTGACCGTTTCATTACTCATCCTATACGCGCTCCGAGACTCTACGTGTTCGTTCGGTTTGTCTCTCTTTTTTCCAACGTCGTCCCTTTCCCCACGTCGCACTTCGCCCTGTTCTTTTTATATTCTCCAGTCCTCTTTCGGTCCTCTCTCGTCTTCCATTGCTGGGCGACTTCGCAATATTGTAATGTGAAGCACAATACGTTGCTCTCTCGAAGAGACGCGCCGCCATGAAGACGAGGATGCGCCGAGCGTAGGAAAAGATTAAAAAGGGGAGTAATACGTCTTGCGCCCCGGAGGGAGGACGTACACACGCTACGCGCGTAACGAGTATACGCGCGTGTACTGTAAGTGAAATTAAATGGTCGATTCCGCGAAAAATTAAATGTAAGAATAGCTAGCATTGTTAATACGAATCTTTTTATCCCGTCTCATTATTGAATATTTCACGCAAGCGCATATATCTAAGTGATATGAAAAAATAATTTGTCTCTTTTCTAGAAACCATCGAGCTAAGAGCTATTGTCGCAACTGTATCTAGCATTTCCGCATTTTACTCACACGAACGAATTAAATAATGTAATAATTTCAAGATCAAAAACGCAATCAGAGACATTCAAAGGATAATTTGGAAAATGTGGGGACCAAATTTATTCTAATATGATCGATAATCGTTGCAGGAGATCGAGAGCATTGTCCGTGGACGAATCGTATGGAATAACAGATTTTTTTCTTCCAATAACCTCGCTTTATTTACATAAATGTATTCAAGATAATAAAAATATTATGCCGGCAGTGGTGGTCCATGACAATAACTATCCGAAACGGCACAATGGCACAGTGGCGCGTCTTGAATTACAGAGTTCGGCACTGTCGACGTCTCCGAGGGGCAGTTATCGTTTGCTCGGAGGGTCCTATTTCTGCTCGCGAGATCGCCTCGACCACGATTCGGATCCAGTTAGGCGTCTGTATAGGCGTATACACAGCTGTGTACTCTCACATGCCCCATTGGTTTCTTATTGTCACCTGCGCCGAAGCTCATCCCGTAAATGGATCAAATGCGCGAAACATTTCTCCGATGGAACCCGAGATAGAATACTCCGCCTTCCGCAGAAGTGTCCCTGCTTGTGCAAAATACATTTTCGCCACAACAGATTTGTCTCTTGCCGATGAAACGCGTTACATCGTCGACCTGGAGTGATCGTAAATATTACAAATATAACAAGACCCACATTGCGACCCTCGAAAGAGAACTGTTAAAACTGGATAACTCATCGCGCACATGATACGTCACATCATCGATAACACCGTTTTTACGATCAGAAATGGAAGTTTCACGGAATTAGTGCCGGTAAAAAGTATTTCCCTCGCATCGTCAAATCTTTGGAGATTAAAATTTTAAAGTAAAGAAGAAACTGCAGAATGCATTAATGCATCGTAATCCTGCTTGTAGCTTTCAACGTGTACGTCTCTCGATGATTGTCGGACAGAGAAGCGAGATCTTAAAATGACAAATTATCGTCTTTCCAGTGCGAATAACTCAGATAAGAACGAGGCAAGGAGCACTAAGATAATCAAGATTTATCATTCCAGTCTACCGCAGAAAATTCCGCGAATGCCAAGTACTTTAAGTATTATATGTTGGACCGAGAAAAAATTCCATAATGGAGAGCGCATATAAAACGCGGGAGGATCTCGTAAATATTTATCTTTTTCTAACTTAGCGCTACGCTAAGTTTGCGCCCGGAATGCGACGAGACCCGCGAAACCCGGGTAACCCTTGACACGACTCGGAAATGCAGTGAATTCTCGGGTCCCAGCTATAATGCTCGCTGACCAGAAGTAATCTCATTAACCGTGTCGTAAACTCATCTAGCAATTCGCAAAGTATCCTTGTCCAAAATATGTACTTGCGCGCGCGCACGCACATACGCAATCGTGCAAGCTGCTTCAAGTCCGTAGTGTCCGTAGTTAATCCGCGAAAAACTCTTTTTCACATTATACCATTTATATTACTTATCCTATAAAGAAATTCAAAACTCGCACGCTGTGTTTTTATACTCAATTGTACACGCACAGATCGTGGTACAGATGTACCTAATTAAATCCTAACTTCCCACACTTTCAATTTTCACGGGCTTCTCACACTGGGGTACAGGCTATCCCACGTCGAACATTTAGTTAAAAATATAAGAAAAAATCAACTGATTTTAAGTCATTCTTTTTTTCCATCGATACACACTATACATCAAGGAATATGCCTATGCATAGGAAAATTTGAAAAAAGTAGTTTGTAAAATATTCACTTGTGAAAAAAGGTTGCGTTCAAAAATCGTGAATTATTTATTTTACTTGGGGTTTCAGGCACTCCTGTGTGGGAAGCTAGGATTAATTACAGTCGAGTCAGTTTGATCAAATCTCTCCCCTCCGCAAAAGAACGTCGAGACGCCGATGATATCAAAGTTGTATACAACACGTAAATGACAGCATAGATGCCAGCGAAGTTAGACGCTTCAAAAAATGGATTAATCGAGTGTGGAAGGGGCAGCTGGCAGGATCCCGGCGAGATACATTAAACTCACAGGCATTAGACTACGCTACGGAGAATGCAACGACAAAATCAGACATACCGTGCGATCTGGAACAAAACATTCGCGAGCGACAAGGATTCACGGACCGCGCGCCATATGGCAGGGGCTTTCCCGTGCGAGAAACTCGGCAAGGGTCCGCGAAATTAGCCGCAGATACCCGGGATTTCGCTTGCATAAGCGCTCTCACAAAAACTCAGGACTCGCGAGAAGGATGACTCGTGCAAGGTGGCGGAATTACAGCGGCAGATCTGCAAGTGGATGTATATATACGCCGCTATGCGGAGACGGACGGTGATTTTTCCGAGGCTGCGAAGCCAGAAGAGTCCTCAGAACTCAACGGGAACGCGACTAAGCAGAGAAAAAACGAAAGTTTCTCTTCTTCTGCGCGATATGTAAGTTGAAAACTGATTGGTATTTCTGAACTTTCAGCGAAGTTCCCGTAAAGTTTACTAATCAGAAATGAATGTCTCTGTTAGTAAGTTTTCCGTGGCCTGAGGTTAATAATATTCCGGGATGCTCGGTCGGATTACGGCGAAGTAAGGAGACGTCAAAGGGAACGCGCATCCCTTCTCAGCTAGCGCAATACGCAGCTTTGAAAAATTCACAAGCCATTTTGCCCGCGCGAAATGTATTCCGCGAGGTTTCCTGATAACTTCGGGCCCTAAGTTTCATTTTCTGACTCGAGTTTCGCCAGCCGCTGCATAAACCGTCCCTGTAACTATGCCGGTACAGTGTCGGAACAGAATGCAGAAGAGAAAGAGATACGAAAGAACAGCGGGAAATAGAAGCAGAGGGAGCGAGAGAAGCAGAGGAGGAAGCGGTGGAATGGCGAGAAAAGAGAGGAGAAGCGAGTAGTAAGGCTCTTGCAAAACATACGCGGCTGAATCTGACACGTCCTCTGGCAGTCTGTTGGGTTTTCCAGGATGGCGAGGGGGCGTACAAATCTAGACGGTTACTTACTGACACACACAGCATTTTGCTGTCGTCTACCGAACCTTCTCTCGCTCTCGCACTCGCGCGAACGTACGCGGGTGCGCAAACCACCCTCGCCGAACTCTCTCCCTCCGCGGCAGCTCGTTGCGTCTCATCCCCCGCCTCACCCCCGCGGTATTGTATTGTATTAAAGCCGCGGCTCGTGTTGCGGCTTGACAAAAGCAGGCGCAGGTCCTACGGTGCTGCGCTACATCGCTACGCTCCGCACGGCCTCCTCCTCTTCTCGTCATCCCCCTCGTAATCCTGCTGCCAACGTATCGCGCACCCCGTCGCGCCGCGGAGACCAGGCCACGTATTGTATTATTCACGGAGTAATTTAAACCGCAAATGATAGATATTCTCAATGTCCGTCTCCATCTCCGTTCTCCGGTACGTCCGATCATTCGGAACCGGACCAGACTTCTGTCTTATCTTGCCATACGTGACAACCGCAACAGGCGAATTTAAAACGTGAAAATACGTAACGATGCAAACTTACAAGGGAACATCGCAACCCCGAAAATTCTGATTTTGATGAAACTTTACACACATGTAGAGGGGGTATATACATGAATTTAGAAATTATCAGTTGATGCCCAAAAACGGTTTTAAGGGGTGAAACCACTCTTCAAATGTACGCCGCCTTTTTACTTTTCTCGATATATCTCGAAAAGTATTCGAAATATCAAAAATTGTTTTATATAAAAGTTGCATGATACAAATGTCTCTATTTAATGACATCAATAAAATTTTTTAAAACAATTTTTTCAAAAATTTTCGTAAAAACTTTTTTTTTTTTATTTTATAAAGTTCATTAAATAGGGGCGTTTTTACCATGAAACTTTTGTATAAAACATTTTTTGATATTTCGAATACTTTTCGAGATATATCGAGAAAAGTAAAAACGCGGCGTACATTTGAAGAGTGGTTTCACTCCTTAAAACCGTTTTTGGGCATCAACTGAAAATGTCTAAATTCATGTATACACCCCCTCTACATGTGTGTAAAGTTTCATCAAAATCAGAATTTTCGGGTTCGCGATGTTCCCTTGTTAGTTGCACTCGTGATTGAATGATCGAGTGTATTCAAATAACTCTTTATTCGATACGTTAGTAAGTGGAGCGCACGCATACAATTCCTCTCTTTTTCTCTGCGCGTACGTTTTTATACCTTCGCACACAGTGACATTTAACATAATTTCCGAGAAATTGTTTTAATCGCGCCGCCATACCGCTCGAAGGTACGTAGATATATTTTCCGTAGGTATTGTTTTAATATTCCTGCACCTGCGCGCTCGTGGGAAACATATCCCTTTATATATAAAATTATACTTTAAAATGAGTCGAAATGTGCTCAACAATATTTAATATCGTAAGAGTAATGCACCAGCAAAAATAAAATATGTATTCCAACCTGGATCTCCCACGTGAATGCGGTCCAAGTTCCTTTTTTTTATACCGGCATGCCAGACTTTCTAGAAACTTTGGTTTCCTCAAGTTTAGAGAAGCAAGATTTCTTTTTTCTCGTGCACTCATTCCCGGGAATGTTCTTATTAGAAAGAGCGGTTGAAGTAAAAAAGTTAAAGTATGCAAAATAGACGAAGCGTCGATGCGCTGTAAATGGTATCGTAATCGCTAGAATTGTGCACGTCGATACGTTAAGGCTATTCACTTTTCCGCCGGACAGCTTACAATTAACAAACTTCCCGCTCATCATCTCTCTCATTCGATCCTGTCGCCAAGTTTCAAGATGAACCCCCGCCGCGCGACGATTTCATCAAAAGCGCTTTCGACCCTTATCAAGCACATCTGACTCTGACACGTGATTCGAATATACCGCTTACCTGTGCAATGTCAACCTCTTTAAAGTTATGATATAGCTCTATTAGAGATCCACGAAATCGCCCGAAAAATGTATTTAACGTAAAATGACGATATGTCTGGACGGCAAAATGGCGACTCGAAATAGGTGGAAATGTAATTTTAATGGCTACATTTAGTAAAAATTTTAGCGTTCGAAACGTCGTGGTAAAAGCTGCAAAATTGCAAAACCGATGCCAACAATAGAACGGTGCGCTCCATAAAAATTAATACTCTTTTTCATGTACGAACAATTTGGACATTGATGTATCGGATGAAACCGTGATCATCTATAATTTATTTTGTGTGCCACGAAGATAATTTGTCTATGAGCAATTTCAAAAAGCGCCCGCCGGAAATTATTCTTAGTAAATTTCGCGCATCCTGGCCTGAAAGGCAACTTTTCGCGACTCCTCGTAACAAACAACGTTCGCATGCACCGTCCTCGGCCTTTACAGCAGGTTGACGCGCGCAACGGCGCGAATTACCGAGAGGCTTTTCGTATCTCGGCTGTTATTACGGGTCTAAGTAACGCGCTCTGCTTAAACCCGTATTTACGACAGTTAGATGCGAGGATCCTTTTGTCTTCGGCGCGAGAGACGTTCCTCTTTAATCGATAGCGCACAGCATCAATAACTTTTAATTCATGTCGCACCGCGATCCCACACAAACGCGAGCGACTTTATCCGTCCCGTAAAATCGCGTAACATTGTAAAAAAATGGAATGATATTATAAATGAGGGTTTTTTTTTATTTGTAATCTCGCGGATTTTTAGAAGAATATTCCACACGACTAAAACTGTTTTAACTGATAAATATTGATTGACAGACGACGACAGCGTTTATAGGAGAAATAGCAGGTATCACATATTTCTCCTTTCTTGATTTATCGTTACGTTGACACTTAATATTGTTAAATAATTAACAAAATTAATTTATTAAAAATTAAAAGTTTAATTTCACGTAAATGCCTATTTTTTGAGCCTTTTTCATAAAGCAGCATGATTGATATGCAGCGCAAATTAATCATAGAAAAAAAACTGTTTCAGATTCTATGACAGAAAAAATATCACTTAACATAATTTATTATATTTTTCGAAAAATAGAAATTCTCTTTCAAAGTGGGACACAATATTTTCTCGTTTCCATCAACAATGTTACGGTTCACGTTTTATCTAGGACCTCTTCTTGTAACGAGAAGAAGGAAAACGAGTCATATGTCGAAGGTAATGGTGCGTCAGTGAGTGATTTGTCTACACCCTCCGGTTTTTCCGTATGCTTATATTTTTCCGCCCGTTACTCTTTACCTGTCTCGCATGTCTGAATATCGTATATCTAAAATGCCGGTATACAGAGTATTAATGCGCTTTGTAGTTACGTACCCATATCAATCTCAGAGTGCTGCGAATTATAGTGTATATATTAAATCTTGTTAAACTTAAAACAGAAACGCGTCGAGAAATGAGACTTATACAGCGCAATCGAATTCGCGTTCACAATCAAATAAAATCTTCTCCTGTTTTTAATTTTCTAATCCTGTAAATTTCATTATCAAGCTTACGTAATATCCTCATTCGCTCATGTGTACTCTATTATACATTTCTATCTTTCATCATTTTTGAACGCGCAGCAAGCATTATGAATATTTCTCGACAGCACGTCCGCTATCGGCAATAAAGTTATGATGATCTCTAACCCTCATTGAGACACAACAAAATAGATTCGGTGAATCGCGTATCGCGCGTGTGAATGCCGCTTTTGTACTCTCGATGAAATATAAAAATAAGGTCCGCGCATCGCGCGCGCGCACAGAGGCTTGAATTATTTCTGCCGCAAAGCTGAGTGAGAAGCACCCGACCAATGGACAACCTTCTCACTTATTTACTGTGGCCCCAAGCAAACTGATCGTGGAACATGTATTGAATCTTTTATACGGACCACTTCGTCTTTTTTCCGTCGTACGGGTTCTTTTTAAAAATTCCTGCGCAAAACCGGTGGCCTCGATTCTTCGCTTAAAAGATTGAACGGCCGTTCCGCGTCCACGAACGAAAGTGTTCTGTGCCCGAAAATGCGCAAGATCGTGACTCTCGTATTGCTATCAATTTCACTATTCCGCACTTTCCAGGACATCCGCGGATACAGCATCCTGGGCATTTGTCCGAGCGCGAGTTACAGCCACCAACAGCCCTTTCAAGCATTGATGAGAGCATTGGCGTCCCGTGGCCACAATGTTACTGTCGTGTCAACAATTCCCTTAAAGGTACGTATATCTTCGTGTCCTCATCTTTCCTTCAAACGCTCACTCACTTCCCTTGCCACGATTATGCCACGTCATTTGTGCTCATTTGCAGTACAAAACAATTGAATTATCCTGATCTGACTTTATTTTTTCAAACTGCGTCATTCCTAAAAATACGTAATTTGGAGACATTTACATTTGATATTTACATTATCCGAAACAGAACGCGATGCACTTATTATGCATCAATCCATGTTTCTCACCAAATTTCTATTCCAAAACATTTTCCAGCTCGATTCAACGCCTGTTTATCGTTACTTACAAAACTCATCACGAACAAAGCTGCATTGTGCGGAAGAATTAAGATATCGCATCATTCTTACTTTGCTAATAATAATTATCTCTAAAATCATCGTGAACCTTGCGACTTTCCATATTCTGAAAATACTTTTTGTTCTCATCAACGGGATCCATTCAGACATAACTAGATCAAAAACTATGAAACCGATTTAAACGGTATACAGTATTTCATTAAATATTTCGTTCTCAAACATAAATTATTGTTGAAAATAAATTTTAATTAATTTTACAGTGACGGAAAAATTTTGCAGATTGATAAATGCATGTATTTGACGCGACGTCTTCTCTTCACGCTTTTTCCCCTCTATCATTCCACTTTCTTCATTTCTACGTACTTTTTCTCCGACATCCTGCTCTCAAGTCCTCTTAGATCGTTCCTCTGACGTCTCACTCGTTCTCACTGTCTACCGTCTTATATACTCCTTCAGCTCACTCTCTCTCTCTCTCTTTCTCTGCTTTCTCCCGTCCTCCTTCTCTCTCTTTCTAAACTCGAGTTCAAAGTTACGCAAACTTCGTTTAGCTTCAATTTACTTCTACTAACATTTCTCCTTGCTGAATGTGTCTTCTCACGGCTTGATGGTCCTGTTTCTTTCGCGGCGAAATTAGGGATTAAATTGTTCACGTAAACTGAATAAAACCTAACTAACGAAAGTATAATTGCTTTGCACACAAACTGTCGTGACATTTTATTGCTTTTTTCTCCTAAAGCCTGAATAGTTATTGATACAATTGCTTTTTCATACACGAAAAGCAATTGACACGTAAAATTATGCTTTTAGTATTTTATGTAGCATCATATATTTATATCGTAAATTTATTACATAAAATTAATATTTCTTTCCAATCTTCCTTGTATTCTCTAGAATCCTCCACCGAATTATGAAAACGTTGATCTATCATTCTCGTATCGGAAGAAAGATTGTACAGGATTAAGGTATAACCGTATTACATTCATCATGTTTTGTACAAATCAATATAAAAGTCGATTTTTTCCCAAACCTTGCAAATTCATAATCTTGAATTTTATCTTTGACAGACATATGGGAGCATATACATTACTCCATAAGAACATGGAAGAAGCAAATGAATTATGCAGAGAGCAGTTATTCAGTTCCGCCATCGCGAAGCTCATAGCGTAATACCATATTTATCTTAATCGAATTTATTTTAATCCAATATAATACACAAGTTTATCTACGATATTTTAAATATTCAAAGATATCTTTTCAGGAATGTTAATTAGATCAAAGCGTTATTCGCGAGTCACATAAAACTGTACGGTTTGAATTACGGACGCACTTTCATCGTCCAACATAAATACGCGATAAAAGATCGCAGCGACTTTAATAGTACTTTATTACTCGACTTTTCTACTAAAACGAATCTAACTGGCGTTTGTTTGCAGGAGCAACAAGACGTTTGACGCAGTCATTATAGAGCAATTATGGTACCAGTGTTATTACGCCCTCGTAAAGCACTACAACTTCCCGGTGCTGATGGGATTTTTGAGTGTGGGCAACCTGCCTTATGTAATGGATTCCGTGGGTGAGCATGTGCGTGCCGAAGACAAGAGGTCGCGCGATTTCATCGGCCTAAGAATTTTATTGTTTGCGAAAGTCGCCCAGTCCGGGTAACAACTCCAGGAGTACGAGCCTGTTCGGAGACGGTCGTTCCACGATGTCTTTCTCTACGGAGTTCCACACCCCCCCGGGAGGGTGGCACCGGTGGTGAACGTCGTTACCGCGCGCGGAAATTGACGTAAATTGTTGGTAAAGCAGAAAGTGCGAGCAATCGGAGACCGGGTCTTCGTGGAAAAGGATAGATTACTCGGTAGTGCTTTAACTTGTTCCGGTCCAACCCCGGAGGAGCGACGGAGAAAAGGTGGCGAGGGACGACGCGCCGGTTCGCCGCCATTCGATTCCTTTACCTCGACGTAATTGAAGATACCCGAAAGTACTCTTCCGGATGAACGTAATAGACCGTGAAATGGATCACCGTGTGGCTATTACTGAAATATTTCAATTAAAGCTGAGCGACTGTTGAGGAAAAACGTACGCGTATCGAGGCAGTAACGTTCCCGTGCATTGATCCGACCCAATTACCGTAGAGAGTTTTCGAAGAAGTCCGATACCCGATTCTATCGCACGTCGAATTTCTGTCTCTTGATTTGCCGGAAAGCTTGTCGGACTTAATACCTTCTTCGATCCATCAGTACGAAAGCAAAGAAGGAAAACAGTCGAAGACGAGTTTAAAAAGCATCGCGCATGAAATATCTCTCCATCTTGATAATTCTGTATAAAAGAGATTCTGCATACGAGAAGTACTATATATTTTCCTTAAAAACTTTTTCACTTCACATTTGAATACGCCCCTTTTTGACGTAGAAGTAGATAGTTTAATATTCTCTCACGCTTTATGTTTTATGCAAATATTCCATTACTGCTTATACGGTCGGCAGGAAATCCAGATGATCCCAACATGAGTCCAGATATGGCGTACCCATTCACGAACCGAATGACAATCGACGAACGTATATGGAATACCCTTTACACGACGTGGACAAGATTGTATTACCGATATTGGCATCTATCAAGGGCTCAACGCATCGCTAACGAATGGGCGCTTGGTACATCCGTCTATGATATCGATAAGAATTTCAGCCTAGTGATTCTGGGTAACAATCATGTATTCGGATATCCAAAACCATTACTGCCAAATGTGATTGAAGTTCACAGTCTGCAAATTTCAGAAAAATTCGAACCCTTACCCGAGGTAAGAGAATGCACTGTTTTTATGAAAAACACGATATCTATTATGGTAAAATTATTTATAGATAGTTATAATGCAACATGTCAGAGAAAATAAATTTAGAATTATCCAGTATCAGAAAAATAATTTAACTTTCTAGAAATTTATTTATTCGACCACAAACTGGTTATACAGTGATGACAAATAGTAATGGTGTTTAAGAAGGGATACGGTTTTTTGAGTGTCTTTTAAAGTTGCTTTCTGCCAAAAGCGACTTTTATGTAAAACTAAAGTTTGGGGTTTTTTCACGCTTGAGAAGGACCGAAATAGTTGGGTCGAAACGTTGCGTGATTTGTCATCACTGTATAACCAGTTTGTGGTCGAATAAATAAATTTCTATATATATTGATTCACTGGTGATAAGAAGGAGTATTATTTGAATTAACTTTCTAGAGCTAATAAATTTCTCTCTGTTTCTCGCTCAAATATTAATTACGATGGAATTTTGTTAAAATGGCACAAAGCTGTATTTATATCAATACAATATATAATCCCAGATTTTATAATATTTTAAATGCAAAATTGTAAAGAGAGCTTATATAAATGGTTATTTACGGTCATTGGTCTTTACGGTTTTATTCTCATTAATTTCAAGTAATTTTTAATGTTGTGCGCATTTGTATAATAAAAGTAAATTATAGATATAAAAAAATTGAATGACTTATCGAGTTAAACAAGTCAATTTAATAATAATATTTTCTATCCGCGAATTTTGATGTTTTTACGACGATTAAATCTTCGCCTCTCGCAGTTCTACGTACGCCTCGAAAAGGCGAAATTGTATGTCGTACGAGAATGATTTCTCTCGGGAAAATACATACCATTCTCACAGGTGACCAGTAATAGTCAGTTGACGGAAGTTTACCAACGACTCAGCGCAGCGACGTAAAGGTAAACGTCATTGCTATTTACCGCGAACCGTTGTAAGTTTCCCAAGGGCCAAGAAGAAAAATATTATTGGAGGAGTATTTCGCGTTGAAGATCCTTCACATAGAAAAAATAACCGCACAGAATCGCCTCTGTATAATATTACAAAAGAGCCGTTTGTGTTCCCTGATACCAATCGAGAAGTATATCATCAAAAACCTTCGTTTACAACAGTATGATACTAGCGAAACTATATTGATAAAGCGTAACCTTTGATAGTGAACTAAATACGGATATAATTATTCAATCATTTATTAATTTAAACCTAGAGTTCTATGAAATGTCAGTTACACATTAATGATATATGAATTTATTATGAAGATGAATTTTTCTGGGAATAAAAAGATAAATTATAGATAAACTTGAAGATAAAATATATTGAAACATTAGCTAGACAATAATATGTTTTAGATTTCTATTAAGAAAGTGAATTTGTTAAAGAAGCTATTCATAGATGCTATAATTAAATAGAAGATAAATTTGACCGTTTTGCTCATTACTTTAGCAGTTCAGGATTAAAATTATCGGACCACAAAGACAAAAGGTAACTGCAGTTATCACGTGATCCCGAACGATGCTGAGATGCGGAACGTGACCGCGACAATGTGCGCCTGTCTTTATACCCATACACTTGAACGTATCGAAATCCGTGAACAGTTGTAATTAATAGGACAAAGCCCTCGGCTACATATTGTGCATATGGAACCACCATCGCCATGTCTGCCATAAAAGCCGGCGGAGGTTTCGCAATTAACAAAGGAAGTTGTATTATCAGTAATATCAGTCGCATTAATAGAGAGAGAGAGAGCATAATCGGTTCCATTCGCTGTCCTACTGACAGTCACTAATGCGATTTCGTACATAGAAAGGGTGCATCGTGCATAAAAAGCATTTTTATAAAACGCAATCTATTACGACAAAATGGTATTCGAATATTGCACTGCAATGAAATATAGGCTTTTTCTGTTACTAAATAAGAAATAGAAATTGTGTGTGTGTGTGTATCAAATTTCTTGTTTTTAATCGTCTTAAAATTAATTAAGGCTAATTTAAAAAATGAATTACGTCATTATTCAAGTTCTCGAACATGTGACATACTAAACCGTCTCCAAACTCTTTTATAGATGCGTCGCTGGTGAATATAATGTAATTCGCGAGCGAAAGGGATCGTGAGAGTTACCGCATCCCCTAACTCTTATTAAAACACCTCAACATTTTCGCTTGTCTCAGGATATCCGAGCGTTCCTGGACAATGCTCAGGATGGTGCCATTTATTTCTCTCTCGGCTCGAATCTGCAAACTCACCAGCTACCCGCCGGGCCTTTGACCGCATTGTGCAACGCTCTGGGCTCGCTCAAGCAAAGAGTTCTATGGAAACATGACGGGAACATGGCCATTCATCCAGCCAACATCAAATTTGTGAAGTGGGCGCCCCAGCAAGCGGTCCTCGGTAAGGCTGCCCAAGGCTAAACTGACCGCCTCTTTACCTCGTTCTCTTCGGAAGGAGCGGATCAACCGCCGCGAAATATGCACTTACAAAGCGGTTCGATGGGAAACATTTTATGCCGGAGTTTCTTTGTGCACGAAGATAGCGAATCAACGGGATTATGAAAAGGATAGACCGCGAGAATTTACCGCGCAATCTTATTTCAAATTTATGCAGCCACGATCCCTCTTATAACGTCTCATTTACAACGTTGATCCGCAACGCCTGCTTTTAATTTTGGCAACAGACACTTCGTTGAAACCGCGCGAAGCTTATTCTTTTCTCTGAAAAATTTCGAAGAATATTATCCGTTGTTGTGATTTTAAATATATTGATGTGATATTTAAATGTGGTAATATTTTAATTAAAGAAAAATCGACTCCGAACTGGTCAAAGAATTTATTATTGAAATTCCGAGTAGGAGTAAATTCTACGTATTCTGCTCAATTTATAAACGGTAACCAAATTTAAACGTTCAGTTATTAAGGACAGTAAATCTATAAATATTCAATTTTGATTCCATTATTGATTAATTTCGAATAGAGACTGTTAAGACTATCTTACTAATTTATTAGAATATAGTAAAACATTTTTAGCATGGACAAAATGCAAAACGTCAACTAAATTGTTCAAACAATTTCGTTAGTCTCATATATCGAATCAAAGTATTTTCGTTCGCTATTACCGTAAATGAGTTGAGAAACTTGCATTTAAACTGTTAACAATTACATCCTTCTTTTGTTAACGTATACAACTGCCCGGATTCGTCCTTTCTTCATGGATTCAGACAAGTAGAACCACCACAGAGCAAAGAACTACAAAGCGACAACGTCGACGAGGACGACGACGACGTACCGACCATCGCGCGCAGATATTTAACAAAGTTGCGTCTTCGGCTATGGCGGCGCTTTCGTTTACAAAAGACGTTAATTTTCCTCGACTAGATTCTTCAACCGCAATCTCCTCCTCGACCCGTGGTCTTTAAACGATTCGAACTTAATTACACGGCTACATCGCGGTCTCACGCTATTTTCCAACATCGCCCGACACCAAAGACGAAACAAGTTTCCCCTTTATGTCGAGGAAACACGAGGCTGGACTTTAGCCGAACAAAGTCACCGCGATCACGCGGAACGGTGCGAACACCGGCGTTTCGAAATGATCATCAAAGCCCCGTCCAATCGAGATCGCGTTACGATCTCAGAATCTCGGATGTTTGAATTCGAGGAACGTTTGCCCTCCCTCTATCTCGGCGTGGCACATCAAAGAGAAAAGTAACTTAAAATATAAGAAAGAGAACCGACGCACACGTCGATACCAGGGTCTCTCTAGCTTTTCGGAAGAGCGAAATCCGTTATTTTTGTGGGAGCCGCTTAAAGGTAAGTATTGAAACTAAAAAACCGCAAGAGAGAGACAAAGGGAGGGAAGGGAAGAGAGAAAACCGCCAGCAACACTGCCGCGACCAAGGAAAATACGGCCACGGACTCGTACAGCGGAACGAAGCGAAACGATAACTCATGACGCATGCGGCGGTGAAATTCTCGCGGGAAATTCTGACAAACAACTCCTGTTGGTTGTAACGCAACGGGCCCGATGCAAATGCACAAACGTGCACAAAGTTTTGTGCACATTGATAGACAGGCGGCAGCGGTTGCCTGCACGAAGAACGTGCTAATGTTGGAAATGCGAATTGGCGACTGGAAGAAATGATGCAATTAATCGGAACTTCGGAATTTCCGACGTATACAATGGCCTGTTACACTTTTCGACAATTCCACGTGCCGATATTTTGTTTTTATATTTTTATGTACACTGTAGCAGTCTCAAAGTTAATTTCAGTGATTTTTTAATAAATTGGCATTTCAATTATGTTAGAATTATATACGCAATAAAATTTCCTACTATTATAACGCGTAGTATTTTTCTACTTCAAAAAGCTTTCCGTTTTTATCAACAAATTTGTTAAAACGTAGAATCCTGTGAATATCGAAGCGTACAAATAATTATATATCTGTTTCCGCCTGGAGACCGCTAAAGCTAAAATATACTTTTTTATCGCGGAAATGTATCGCGCGTTATGTATAATGAAAAAAATCTCACCCCTACATTCGCGTCTGCAAAAAATGCACATCGGCAGTTCGAAGTTCCGTTGAAAAATTCGCCGCGCATTGATACTCGCAACGCGATTAATTGGCCGTAAAAAGCTGCGACACAAAAAACTAAATACGACAATGCGGACATTTTTATGAAATCTCGCGTTATGAAGTCGCGCGTCCTCCTGGTAGCTCTCCAGTAAGCAAAATGTGTGCAATCTGCCAGCAGATTGGCAACAGATTACTGCAGAAGTTGATAGCAAATTGGCATCCGTTATGTCCGCATTAGGATAGTGATCTGCCAGCAGAGCCTGCTAACAGACTCTGACAGCAGATTGGCGGCAGAAACCGAGCAGGATCTGTTAACATTTGATGGCAGATTGACAGCAGAAACCGAACAGAATCTGCAGCTTTTGGCCATTCATATTTACGATATATTAAAGCATGTGTTTACTTTTAACACACTATAAATTGCCATTTTATATTACCATGTGTTAAAAGAACGCATTTGTTTGTTCGTTAAATTAAAGTACATTTGGCTTGATGTGTCTTTCTGACAGTTCGTTGCATAATCTCTCTCTTATTGTTAATTTATTCTAATCCGAAGTCCGAATTTTGCTTTCGAACTTGAGATTGCTCGTGGCGCGCGTGAACTACATGGACGTTGTCCATGGGAGCCTCTGTGCCGCGAGTGCAGAAATTTTCAGAAAAATTAATATTATCGTGCCAAGGCGCGTATATTAACTTATATAACTGTTAGGCTACATCTTAACATCGAGTAAGAACTCGACGTGTGCACCGCATAGCGGTGCGGAGCGAAAACACGTATTCATAGCCGTGTAAATTTGAATACTGTCAAAAGCTGCAGATCCTGTTCGGTTTCTGCTGCCAATCTGCCGTTAGATTCCGCGCGCGCAGATCTCGCTCGGTTTCTGCTGCCAATCTGCCGTTAGATTCCGCGCGCGCAAATCTTGCTCGGTTTCTGTCGACAATCCGACTTCAAGCCATGTTTGCAGATTCTGCTCGGTTTCTGCCGCCAATCTGTTCTTAGATTTTGTGAGCAAGCTCTGTTACATTTCTGGCACCAATTTGTCGAATTAATCGTTAATAACAACTTCTGTATCAAATTTGTTGTCTTTTGGCTGGCAATAGTTGATAGCAGATAGTTAGCATCATCTGCTTTCGGCAGACTTGGCTATCTGGGTCGCGATCAACGCTAGAACTTCGCCCCGCCTCTCGCCACTCTTCCCGTTATTTTTTAATATTTTCTTTTTTTCTTTTTACCATCGCATTTCAGCGTCATCGACTCGCATCGCATCGCATCGCATCAACCCCCGTAAAGTTCGGAAGCGAATAATCCGTAAAGCATCATTTTACGGTACTTGATGTACTTAAGCCACTTTTATGTATGCAGCGCATCCCAGGGTGATGGGGTACGTGATGCAGGGCGGATTGCAGTCGTTGCAAGAGGCGGTCCACCATTCCGTGCCGGTAGTCGCAATTCCCTTTTTCGGGGATCAACTTTTCAACGCACGTAAAATCCTAGACGCCGGTATCGGGCTGACACTGGACATCGACTCTATGACCGAGGACTCCGTCGTACAAACGCTCGTGGAGATCGTCGAGAATAAAACGTGAGTCCGATACGGTTCTATCTGAAAAATTAATCTCGACGGCACTTTGCCGTTTCGATGACTATTCTGAGGGCTTCGGCAGACAGCGCGACGCACCTCGCGACACGCGACTCGCGACAGCCAATGAGTGTACAGCTTTTCTATCAAAACTGTAAGCTGATTGGATATCGCGCGTCGCCTGTCGCGAGTTGCGTCGCGCACTTATTTAAAAGATACGCCTGAAGTGTAATTAATTATTATTTGCGATCCCTGAAGACTGACTCTCTGCTCGTTTCTCTCAAATGTTTTTTAGATCAACTTTAACGTCACGATTCTAAATTCTGTGTAAAAGTAAACGGAATCCGTTCACGATGTCCTACAAATATTTTTATTGCAGGTATCTAAACAATATTAAAACAATGTCGGCGATTATACGGGACGAGTTGGTAAAACCCATGGAGAGAGCTGTGTGGAGTGTGGAGCACGTATTGAAATTTCCGAACTCGAGACATTTACGGTATCATGGACGTGATATGTCATGGATAGATTACTATGCGACGTTTCTGTGCCTGACTGTATGTCTCATTGTTTTATCGTATTTTATTTGTATATTGTGTATTAAAGGCGCCGGTGTTTTTGTGAGAAGCAAGTGGATAAATGATTTGAAACAAAAGTTTGACTAATAATGCAGATTTGTATGATTTTGAGGTAAATTTAAATGTAAAATGCGAATTGATGTCATTATACGATTCATTCTTTTTATTATTCATTATTTTTATATGTTGTTTGCACAGAAAATAAATAAACAGCTAACATTTTATTAATATTAGATATTATCAGAATTTTTTATTATCGTGTTATTAATTTTTCTCTTATTTATAAAAAGAATTTCTACTTGTATAAAATATATTTTCCCGGGCAGTATCTTACAAATATATGAAAATTTCAATAGTTATTATATCATTATATCATTCTTTTTATTAACTAGCTAAATATATTAATTTATATTTCTCAAACATTTAGTATTATATCAATTCTAATTTAAGAGTGCATTTACATTATACATATACTCCATTAAATGTAATAAAAGATCGATGAAAGTATATGCTAATCGTATTTTCCGAGTTTTCATTAATCTATCCATTCACTGTATTATTGATAAATACTAAATACAAATCCCACTTTATCAATATTAATAGCTTTATCAATTTATTAATAGCAGCTCTCTCTACGCGATAATTATCCATTACTTACAATTTATCTGCCATTAATAATTCAGGGATCTGTAAGTTGTGACTGATACGTTTATACTTATTTATTTACCGATATATGGTACAAGTATAGTGATTAAAATATAATAACAGAATATATATCTTACATATGCAAGAAATGGAAAAGTAATTTTTAATCACTAATTCTTAATTGTTTCTCTCCATTATCTTCACTCCATACATATATACAGGGTGTCCCGGGTTTTAACCGACAAACTGCGGGAGCATATTCTACTAGTGGAAATAAGAAAAAATTCTTATATCGAGTTTGCTTAGAAATGCTTTATTACAAAGTTATAAACCAATATTGAAAAGAAATATCAGATAAGTAACAACGGATTACGTAATTGCAAATGGGTATTACTAAACACAGAACTATCTGGTACTCTCCTGTTAGGAAATCTACGTTGATACTCTCGTACGGCAGCTCGTGCATTTCCGTCACAGAATCCGTACACGAAATGAGTATCAGTGTATTCCTCATTTGAAAACACTTTTGGCATTCTGATAGTAATTGCTAGTTGACACGACGATTGAAATCTAACGGCTACTGTCGTGAAAGTAACAATCATACTGAATCGTTTCAACATAGTGAACATGAATACATGTGAATACACGTAACATAAACATCTTGGACCTTCCAAATTCTACACTATGTTCCGTTGTTACTTATCTGATATTTCTTTTCAATATTGGTTTATAACTTTGTAATAAAGCATTTCTAAGCAAACTCGATATAAGAATTTTTTCTTATTTCCACTAGTAGAATATGCTCCCGCAGTTTGTCGGTTAAAACCCGGGACACCCTGTATATAATGAAAGGAAAGAATTCATTACTGAAATGATAAAACACAAACAATTCCAATAATAATGTTATCTCTCATTTAAATTATTCAGATAAATCGTGTTCAACTGTCTTATCGGTCTGTAACCGCAATTTATTGTACAAATTGTAAATACCAGCATGAATAAAGAGAATCCGAATTTAGCACTCAGTGTTCCACAAAACGTGTAATTAAATTCCAACAACATATATTTCAACCTTCACGATTATTCTTTCAAGTTGTTTCAGATACTTTTCCCTTTAATCAATTTAGGAACGGACAAGGCACGTTAATGTTCCGATGCTATATTCGGCATGATAGATATTTAAATGTTGTAAGTAAGTGTGTGTGTTGTGTGTGAAAAGCCTTTAATTTTATTTTTAACATATATGTAACAAAGCTGTTTCTCAAAAAATTATGTATTTTCCTAAATAAGCTTTGATAAAATAAAAATGCTATAATTTTAAGTTTTTAAATAACAGTCACGTGTATGAATATCTAAACGTGATACGCGAGACTCTCCTTCTCTCTCTCTCTCTCTCGTTTACGCCCAAATTGATGCAACTTCATATGGAAAGCATTCCTGAGCATGCGCTGTAGTCTATCACGCCGAATATGTCGAATGCATCGGATTCGGAACGTTAACCTGCCTTGTCCGTTTCTACGTTGATTGAAGGAAGAAATATTTATTTATAAAACAACTTGAACGAATAACTTGTTGCTCTTTGCTTGTGTAACTGAACGTTCTGCAAGATTATTTTTTGTGCCGGTGTAAACATAACTATATAGCGCTTAGTGTTATGTGAATCGTGCCAAGTTTCAACCGGTTTCCTGAATTTTTGTATGAGAATATAGCCATAGAACATAATACAACAAAATCTTCGCACGCGATGACTACATTAAGCGGTTTCATCGAATTCTTCCAGAAGGGGAAGGTAAGGATTGCAATCATCTGTTATTCATGGTCACTCAGGTTGATTTAACCTAGAATTTAATTCCATTTGCAATCTGTAGTAAATTTGGTGTTTTTAGTTTTATATCTTGCAACTATTATTATAAAAATGTTTATTAATTTACATGTGTGTTGTTGCAGACGTTTAGGCCGAAGAAGAGATTTGCTCATGGAACGCTGCGTTATTCTTTACACAAACAAGCACAAGCTTCTCTCAATTCCGGTATTAACTTAAGAGCGGTCGTAAAATTACCTCCTGGGGAAGATTTGAATGATTGGATCGCCGTTCACGGTACGGAAATATTCAATATTAGTGTAAAAATTAATTACTGTATAAACATTTTGTTAAGAAAATATTTTAGTATGTATCTTGCTTCAACATTACTTTTATATTATTTAACAAGAAAATATCTTTAATGTTTTAGTCATACTAATATAGGAAATATTTTATTCATATTAAAAGAACAATATAACAATAATTAAAAATATTTTTCTATTGTAGTCGTGGACTTTTTTAATAGAATAAACCTTATATATGGTACTGTGTCGGAATACTGCGATTCGGCTTCCTGTCCAGCAATGAGCGGCGGGGCACGTTTTGAGTATCTCTGGGCGGATGGTGAAAAATATAAAAAACCAACAGCATTACCAGCGCCACAGTATGTTGCTCTTCTTATGGATTGGACGGAGGCTCAAATTAATAATGAAACAGTCTTCCCCGTATCGACAGGTATTATTATTTGGCCATTTTATTTTTATTTATTAAGTGATATTGCAAGTGTATCAATAATTTTATTGCAGATGTACCATTTCCGAAAACGTTTATACCCTTATGTAGAAAGATTTTGACGCGTCTCTTCAGAGTTTTCGTTCACGTATACATCCATCATTTCGATCGTATTGTAGCGATCGGAGCAGTAAGTATATTATATATGCACATATGTCAAATAATAATGTTATTATAAGTATTCTGGCTACACACGCGCGCGCGCGTGTACGCATATAACGTATGTTTTTATATAAATATATAAACTATGGTTAAATATAATAAATAATTTTGTTTTTCTTTTTAAAGAAATTATTGACTATACATATTATATATTACTGTTCCAGGAAGCACATGTAAACACATGCTACAAGCATTTTTACTACTTTGTAACAGAGTTCGATTTAATAAATCCGAAGGAGTTGGAACCATTAGCTGAAATGACTGCCAAAGTTTGTAAAGATAGCGCTTCGCCAACTCAAACTACAGTACCGTCGAACAATCAAGGCAGATAGTTATCTTACGTTTGCAATTAAGAAAATTAATAATTACTATTTTTGTTGTTTACAGAAAAATCACGGAATCTCCAAGAATATTAGATTTATTTCGAATAAAGTAGAATATTTATGACATTCATGAATTATACCTACATCATGTAAAGGTAAATTGCTCTATCTTCATATTTTAGAGAGACAATCTGTTTTATATTATAATTTTTAAAGAACTAATTTTTGTATAAATGATTTTTTACATTTGTTGTATATTGGAATGAAAGTTAACTCGAAATTTATTTATTAATATATCGATATAAACATTGGATACATTTTATATGCTTTTATACTGTTTTTACCTTTTTTAAAAATATATACTAAAAGCAATAATATAAGGGGGATTGTAATATCTTGTAAATGATATTGTCATTTAAATATTTTCAATTTAAAAAAAGTCAATAAAAGACATGTTTTATCTCTTTAAAAAATTCATATTGCAATACTTAAAAAATAGTCATAGCTACAATACTTTATAAGCATTTCTTTTATATTATATGTATTCTTTATATATATATATATATATATATATATATATATATATTGTATTGTGTAATTAAGTCCCAAATTTATATGAAAAATTTTATAACCGCTATTTATATATTACATAGATCATTGTAGCCAAGATGAATCTCAGCATTTGTTACAGAATATTAAATATTGCATTTTTAGAGAGCTGAAGATTATTGATATCTTCTGTGTCTTCTAGTCTTCTATAATAGTCTAGCGTCTTCCTTGTCTTTCAAAAATCAATCAAAGTAAAATCTAGATAATTGTAATTACCTAAAAGTTACTTGTAATTTCTTTATTCTTTACGTAAATTTTATTTCAGCATTTCTATTAGTATAACTGAGTGAAACATATGAATTATATAAGAACAATAGTCTGTACCAAAACGTGTGTTTGCTATTTCTGAAATTGAGTGCGAATATGTTGTCCTTGGTTAGATATAATATATGCTACCTATACAAGAAATGTAAAAAAATTAAATTATCGCAAAATAATGTAGAAATGCAGTAAATAATACCATTAATATTTCAAATATCTACATGACGAATTATTGTTGCATCTGTATCGTATTAATTGTACTCTTGTAAAGTGTACAATGCTCATATAGAGTCTTATGTGTGTGAAAAATGCATATGATAAAAATAGAAATTGTGTTTAGTTATCGCTATAGATTAAGTATGTAAGTATTTCGTGTGCAATAACATTCAAATATTAATATTAATAAGCAAGCAGATTCCAAATTTCTGCGAATATTTGAGAAATAATTTAATTCACTTTATTTCTACTCTATTATTCGCATATGCATTTTAACATGTTTATTTACTTTCATTTGCATAACAAATCTCTCAGTTGATATTTAAACTGACAATTTTAATACACAATTAACAAATTTATATTATTTACATAATTTATATAGTTCGTAAAAGTTCGTTTCAATTTTCTGGAAAATGTTATTTATGCCAAAGCTTATTATGTGCTAATAACGAATAGCAATTAACATCTATATTAATATGTATACACAAATGAGTGAGAAAGAAAGAGAGAAAGAGTAAAATTGTATATTTTGTCATTTTGTCTCTTAATTCTCAAGTGCAGACATGGAATTAAATTATTGATCAGATTCTTTATCTTTACGTCGATTAAATCTGACAATTTTCACACATCAGTCGCAGTAAAATATTAATGAATTTTAACATAAGTTTGAACATGTGCTAAAATCCATGCTTGTATTTGTAATGTGTTATATTTTAACACATTTAGAACAGTATCGGAAATTAATAGCGCTATCCGTGTCAAATACAGTCCACAAAAGTACAAATATTGATCAGATATTCCTATTTCATATTTACTGCTGGAACCTTTATAACAATGTAAACTGTATGTATCGTGTAAATAAAAATGTTATTAGTTATTTATCGTTTTTACCAATTTAAATTAATATTATTTTTATATCGAAGCAACCTTTATTCCGCGTCATTAATCATGTGGCAATACTGGCAATTCCAATATTTAGTGAAGAACAGAAAGATGTTTTGTAATAAAAATTATACGAAATCAGAAACAATCAGAAAGCAAAGCTGTTTTATTATCATTTACCATATTGTTCTATAATTTATACATAACAGTTCATCTTTCAAATATATAAAGACAAATTTAGTAAAGTAATACACATTTTGCAGAGCGTTTAATGCGTTTAATATCAATTTAATTAAACTTGTAACAATATCAATTTAATTTCTGCAGATTTCATATTTCTTATTTATTAAATATGTGCGGTAAACATAATATCGAGAAATTATTCGAAATTTTGACTGTTTATTTTCGCCAGGCAATACACGTGCGAGCACTTGCTTCGCAAATGTGTTTTCGCAAAATAAAACTACAATCTCATATGAGGGGGAAGGTAGAATATTTATATATTATCAACAACTGTATTCGCAGTTAAGTATCATCAATATATAGATGTATCTCGTAAGACGTGAAACGAACATATGTGTATCGTAGTTTTATTTCATCTCTAATTGATGTGCTAAAATTGATCGACCACCAATGTTTCGACGCGATTACATCCTGAGCCAGTACATGGCGTTACGAATGTTATTGTAATCCGACAAATTCTCGACGGGGCCAACTGCTGCGACCACCGGACAGTGATCGTAAATGTACTTCATGCCAATGTTGTGAATAGTTTCGACAGTTACTCTCTGAAATATAAATTATATAATCATATACTACTATAATATACATCTTTCGACTACGTTTAAGATACTTTGTTGTGCATATAAATATAGAAATTTGCTAAACATTAAAAAAAATTTATAATTAAGATATAAAGATTGCCTTGTTGCACACATGACGCATGTAATTCTAATTAAATGCGAATCTACGTACATCTATCCTCGCCTCGAGCTCGTGAAGTGGGATACGGCGATTATAACACAACATTTGACGGCCAATGTCTTCGCAAATGGCAGTAGTGCCGTCCAACTGCAAGAACATATTAGTTTTGAGGATATTCTTCGCACGAGTTACTTCTTTCTCGGAAACTGTCGAGCACACTCTCATCCATTCATGTTGGACGTAAGACATCATGCTTTCGCATTGCATGGGATCACAAACAAAATATACACCCCACAGTCCTGTATCCTGCAAACGAGAAACGATAGGTACTTGTTAATCAATTTAATCATTTCGTTTCTCTACAAAATTCCTCCTGAAAAAAAATTTTTAATACTTTATGAAAAAATAAATATTAACGTAATTAAGCTTTTAAAAATAAAAAATATATAAAAATGTATTTTCTAACTCTTCTCTCTTCTTCTCTTGGAATTTCGTATTTAAAATAAAAAGGATATTATCATGTACCATTACTTGTAAGTGTGCGTAAAGAAACATGTAATACATACCTTGTAGCACGTATTAAAGCTCTGGTAACTGTGACACAAGCCCTGCTCCGCGCAAACCTTGGCCAAATTGCTCGTGTTATTTACACCTCCACCCTGGCTGCGATCCCACGCTCCCACGAGAGTATTTGCAACCATAAGGGGAATGTTGTCCGCGTCAGCCCACCCAGTGCCTGGCCAAAGAATTATTTCATTATTACACGAACTGATTTAAGATTAACTTAACAGAAAAATGCCAGCTTTCAAGTACCCTCAACGGCAACTGCAACGTGGGCGAGAGGAATTGTGTCATCGCGGACTCTTATTTCCGAACCAGTATAGCGACACGGTTGAGAAGGATATTCCGGAATTCCCTCGTTATATTCCGGTCCTTTCATTTCATCGAAATGCTTCTGGGCGAGATCGATCAACTGATTGTGATCTACGCCACCAGCACCGGCCAGAACAAATCTAAAGGAAACGATTAGCATCTTGAGTCTTCCGAGGCCTTCCTTGTATTTAAATTTTACGATCCGAGCAGATAATCATTCAATGTATATCAATAATTTTACCTAGGTGGACCATAATGATTCTTTACGTATTTAATAAGGTCGTCTCGCGATATGCTCTTGATGTTCTTAGTAGGCCCGAGTATCGTTCGTCCCAAGGGTGTACCCTGATAAGCAGCGGCGTGCAAGTGATCGAACACGACCTCTTGCAGATTCGTTTCAACCTCCTGCATCTCGCGCAGAATAACACCGCGCTCCCTCTCGATTTCGCTCTCGCCCAATTTAGAATTTTTAATAATATCACTGAGAATCTCGATAGCTTTCGGCACATCTTGCGACAGGCACTTTGCATAAAACACTGTCTGCTCTCGACTCGTGTAGGCGTTCAAGTGAGCTCCCATGTTTTCTATTTCCAGCTCTAAATCAGTTTGTGAACGCTTGGCAGTTCCCTATAGAGATTTCACCATTTAAAGTAAATATAAGAGATGTCGATTACAGACAAATCATTGCACAAAACTCCAAGAGCTCGCTATCTCAAAATAATCATTGCTTAGCATCAGTAACATGCTAATTAGTCTACCTTAAAAGCCATGTGCTCCATGAAATGAGCAACACCATTATTCTCATCGGTCTCGAATCGACTACCCGAATCAATCCAAAGGCCAACGGTCGCCGTTGCAGCTCCGCTATCTTCACTGGCAACTCTCATTCCACTATCCAAAGTTGTAACTTTCGTAGGCGGCTGATTGATGAGCACTTCTTTCAGAGAGGCAGCTGTCGACCGCCATTGTTTCGGTACCTGCAGAAAATGTCAACACAACGCGTTTCTCCAATCAGATGCATGACATGTGATAATTTATTATCGCAGTTCAACTTATGATAAAATTAAATCTTACAATAAGATTCTTTTAAGATTTTTATATTTTATTTTTAGTTGTGTATGTATAACACTCTGTGTAAAGTTTACTCATACATTGAGCCAATCTGTCAAAAACGTAATAAGACGACCAATTATCGAGATGAAACTTGACCGAATTACAGTAAGGTTAGGAATGTCAGGAGGCACTCGAATCAGAACTTCTTAATATAAAATTGCAAATTACTAGAAACGATTTAACGATAAGTTATTAAATAATTGTTCTTGTACATAACACGACCCGAAATTGTTATTTTATTCTTATTACGTAAGGAGTATACAAGGGTGACAAACCCTTGTTCTGACTCGAGCAAAATTATTGACGGTTCGGACGTGAAGTTTAAACGTTTGTCTCGATACAACGATCGTACATCGTGAAACGCGATCGGTTTTACCTTAACAAGACTGGTTTTATTCGTATATGTGCGCAGTGCGCTACTGATTTTCAGCAGACGAGTAGCCATCTTTCCGACTTATCCAGTAAAGCGAAAAGAAACTGAGGAAGCTCGTGAACCTCGTGAATGTCGTATAAGATGGCGCTGTTTTACGTCACGGCATTGAATATAACCTAGATTAGATAGCGCTGCCAAGGCCTTCTCTTCTAGGGTCTCTAGTGAGCGTCCATCCCGAACGCACCCTAAATCGTAATTGGCTGATTGTCCCCCCACTTACTATTAATCCACCGCGCATCCATCGGAATGGTTCACCCATTTTCCTTTCTTCTTACACCATGCCTCTAAAGCGGGTTCTACAATGAGAATTTAAGGTATAAAACTTCAGCTTTAAGCTTTAACCCACAAGAAATTGATCAATCACAGTCGATTTCTTTTTGCACATTCGATTGTGATTGGTCGATTTCTTACAGCTTAAGGGGATGCTGGAGTTGCTAGTGAACTATTTTTTCACTATAGCGATGGTAATTGCAGTTTCGAAAATTCTCTTTATTGCTCGTGCAGAATAAAAAATCCTTTTCCACAAATGAAGTATAGATGGAAAGAAAGTCCGCTCTGCAGGACTTTATATTCAAAATGGAAAAAAGTTAGAAAAGACAAATGCAAGTTTTTAACTTTTTTCCATTTTGAATATAAAGTCCTGTAGAGCGGACTTTCTTTCTATCTATACTTCATTTGTGGAAAAGAATTTTTTATTCTGCACGAGCAATAAAGAGAATTTTCGAAACTGCAATTACCATCGCTATAGTGAAAAAATAGTTCACTAGCAGCTCCAGCATCCCCTTAAAGCTTAAAGATTAAATTTTGTGCTTTAAGGTGATCCTGGAGTGACCAGGGAATTTTCGCGATGGTGCTGCCATTTGCACAATAAAATGCTTTTTACAAAAATTTGGCAATTTGTACGCACAAAATTGCAGCGGCCACCACTCGGGATAAAATAAAGGAATATAATGAAGCTTTTAGAAGTGACTTTAGAAGCGTAATAAAAGAGAAAAGTATATGTGAAAATCTTGTACCTACTTATACATACATACAAGAGTTTCACATATACTTTTCTCTTTTATTACGCTTCTAAAGTCACCTCGAAAAGCTTCATTATATTCCTTTATTTTATCCCGGGTTGGGACCGCCGCAATTTTGTGCGTACAAATTGCGAAATTTTTATAAAAAGCATTTCAACTTTAATTTTCGTATATGATGTGTGCAATTGGCAACACTTTTCACTAGCAACTCCAGGAGCGCCTTAAACTCTCATTGTAGAACCCGCTTAATGGCCAGTAAGGTCTCTATCTTGCTCAGGATTGGACGCACTGGCCTCTAGTGCTGGCGTATGGGCGTTATTCGCCAACTGAGCCATACAACAACAACAACAACAAGAAGGGGTGCGTTCGGAATCGCGCATACGCGCGCATTTATCTATAATGAATGTTACGTATAATATATATAATGCGCGCTTCATGCGCGATTCGGAACGCACTCAAGGTCTCTACGGGTGTCACATTCCAAAGGGGACAGTCGTCAGGTTCACAACGATTGTCGCGAGTTTTTTTTTCAACTTGTTATTTCGTATCTAACTCACTTTTGCAATTGGCCATATCGAACCTGGGATCGGGTGCCATTAAACATTAAGAACAATTAAGAAGAAGAAGCCTACGGGTGTCGCACAAAAATAATGGATCCAATAATGCGGTTGGATTTGTATAAACTACTTGGTGTAGAACATACTGCTTCAGTGGCAGAGGTAATGTTTAACTTGTCTACTTGCTAAAAACAGTGTACAAGTATCTTTAGAGTACATTATATTATATAAAGTTTATTATAATATGTTATATGCATTTTCAGGTTAAAAAAGCATATCGTAAGAAAGCCTTAACATGCCATCCTGACAAGAATCCTGATAATCCAAGAGCAGCAGAACTATTCCTTGAACTCTCGCAAGCATTGGAAATATTAACGGATTTCAGTGCCAGAGTATGTACATTTGCGCTTCTTCAAGATTTATCAGTATGGGAGCGTCTCAATTGCGCACATGGTACACTAGACCACTCAAAGTGCTTAGTTAGGTTAGGTTAAATTTCATTGATTTTATTGGCCTAGTGCGCCTTGTACTGTGGGCAATTGATACCCTCCCCATCAGTATCACTATCATCAAATACATCTTTTCTTAGACTTTCAGAAAGTCTCGTAGTTAATCTAATTTATTAATTGTATTGTATTGTTGTAAAACAGGCAGCGTATGACAAAGTTTTCACTGCCAGGAAACAGGCAAAGAAACGCATTAGAGTGCTCGACAGTAAAAGGCAAAAATTTAAAGAAGACTTGGAAGCACGTGAAGAAGCTTATAAAAGATCGATAGACCCCAAGTCTGAGGAGAACAGACTAAAGGTATGGAATCTGTTAAAATTTTATTATATCCTAGATTATTGTCAATTCATAAAATGTATAATTATCTAGGCCAAAATCGCAAGATTAGAAAAGGAGGGGGCCAAACTAGTCGAACTCGAGAATGAGAAGGCCTTTGCACAAGCACAAATGCAGCGCAAAATGTGCGCATCCACCAGTGCTTCTTCTGCACCCAATAGATTTGTATGTATATCCCATATTACTTACTGTCTGTTATTAATCAAATAAAATTTTTTTATTGCACCTAATATTTTCATACGTAGACGCAGCAACCGCAAATGTCGGACGCAGAGTATGCAGAGTACGAAGCGTATGTTTTTGCCAAGCTAAGGAGAGCAGAGGAACTCAAACGGCGCGCATCCATCGGTGTTTCTTCTATACCCAATATATTCGTACGTATACCCCATATTACTTACTGTCTGTTATTAATCAAATAAAATTTTTTTATCTCACGTAATATTTCACACGTAGACGCAGCTGCCGAAAACGGACGCACAAAAGTACGTGTTGGCCAATCGAAAGAGAGAGCAGGAGAGAGCAGAGGAACGCAAACGGCTCATACAGGAATTGGAGGCGCAGGAACAGGAAGAAACTTAATTTCGTCCTTAGGTCTACATTTGCGCGTGTATTTATATTTTCTATTCGAGAAATATATGTATAATGTATATTTATAATAAAAAATTATTTATTATTAATGTTTAATTTTACTCAACTCGTCGGCCGTAAAGCACAACACTGTTGAAATGGCACTTAACATATGCCGTTTACTAGACGCGTCGTTTGTCGTTAAGGGGGGAGCCTGCTTTAAAACGTTGAAAATAAGGTATAATTTTACGAATTGTTTTTGGAGAAACTATACAGCGGATCATTATAAAACTTTGATGCATTTATTAGTACATGTTTAAAGATAAAAAAAATTATTTTTTGATTTGAATATATCGCCTGTAGAGGTCGTCCTGGAGGCATCTTAGTGCAGCCGGCATTGTAAATTGGTGAGCATTCTCCTGCCTCCAAATTTCATCCAAACTGACAAATTGAAATATTTTCTCGTTATTTATGAATTCCCATCGTCGATGAACCTTTAATATTCATAAAAACATTAAGTTAAACAATTATTTTTGCATGAAAAAGTTCAAAACCTTTGCCTAAAAATCGTACTTTTGTGTTCTAAGCTCCACCATTTTGGCACTTTTCAACTTTTTTCTTCTCTCTTTGGTTCATCGACGATGGGAATTCATAAATAACGAGAACATATTTCAATTTTTCAGTTTAGACGAAATTTGGAGGCAGGAGAATGCTCACCAATTTGCAATGCCGGCGACGCGGCCGCACTAAGATGCCTCCAGGACGACCTCTACAAGCGATATATTCAAATCAAAAAATAATTTTTTTTATCTTTAAACATGTACTAATAAATGCATCAAAGTTTTATAATGATCCGCTGTATAGTTTCTCCAAAAACAATTCGTAAAATTATACCTTATTTTCAGCGTTCTAAAGCAGGCTCCCCCCTTAAGTAATTTATGAATACATTCTTCAAGTGTTCCAAATTGGCACCTTCTCTCGACTTACACGCTTTCAACCTGTAATAATAATAATAAAATGTTTTTTGTAATTCTAATACCTCTGTGGCATCATTTGTACTTGTATTGATATCGATCATTACCTGATGATACGTGCCTCCAACAGTTTAGTCTCCTCTTGTTGCTGCTCCTTCATGTGAAGCATCTCTCTCTGTCACTCCCTCAACATCGCTTCCAATTCCAGAATCTTTTTCCTCGACGATGACATTTGCATCTCCTTCCCGGTCAGTTCCTGGATGTAATGCAGTCTCGGAGGACTGTCGTTTGTCAATAATCCTTTACTAAATCGGTAATCGGCTCGACTGTATTCTCATATCTGAAATGCGTCTTATTTTGCTTTTGTAGTCTTCGCATTCCTCGGTTAGTTTATTACACAGTTTAATTTGTGTTTGTAATTCGTTTCCTAGTTTCTCCACTCTGGCGTTTAAATCCGTTAATATCTCCAATGTTTTCGGGAGATCATTGTTGTGGATCCACAAAAAGCTGTCTAAAGGAGGTCCAAAAGCCAATTGCATTAAAAAACATAAAACTTCTGTGGCCTAAGGGGATGGTGGAGTGACTAGGGAACTGCTTCGTGATGGTAATTGCAGGTTCGAAAATTCTCTTTATTGCTCGTGCAGAATAAAAAATCCTTCTCCACAAATGAAGTATAGATAGAAAGAAAGTTCGCTCTACAGGACTTTATATTCAAAATGGAAAAAAGTTAAAAACTTGCATTTGTCTTTTCTAACTTTTTTCCATTTTTGAATATAAAGTCCTGTAGAACGGACTTTCTTTCTATCTATACTTCATTTATGGAAAAGGATTTTTTATTCTGCACGAGCAATAAAGAGAATTTTCGAACCTGCAATTACCATCGCTATAGTGAAAACATAGTTCACTAGCAGCTCCAGCATCCCCCTAATGGTGATAACAAAAATCTCTTCCGACCTTACGAGCTACAGCTCATGGCGTAGTGGATCGTAATCATAGACATAGTAAGAATAGACCACGGACTGATTCGTAATTATCTGGATTTATTGGACGTTTATAAAACTTTTGTCGTAAATTTCTAGAATTAAAAATATCAAATAAGTCGTTCATCATCTGCAGGAATTCCTCTGTTGCTTCAGATTGTGCAAACTTATCGATATTACCAACTAAACAAACAGATGATACAGTTCATTGTCGATAGGTGACACTACTAGTAGCCCGTAAAGACATGGCCGACGATCAAATCCCCCCTCCCCGCCATTGCTTCACCCCCTCAGACCTATGCTCTCTCCTTTAACTCCGCGGAATAGACCGAGCGTGTTCTCAACTTGGCAGTGAATCACAGGTAGAAAAAGAGAGAAAGCAGGCGAAGGATTGCTCTCTCTCTCTCTCTCTAAGGAAAGAAGAGTGGGGGTAAGAGCGGAGAGTGGGGAAGACGCGAACAGAGAGAGAAAGAGAGCCTCCACCTACTTTCCGTCCTTTTCTAGCTGTGCTTCACGTTTTGCGCTTCACGCTCGGTCTATTCTTACTATGTCTATGATCGTAATAAATAAAAACAGGATGATTGATTCATTGATGGAGAAGGGAGAGGAACTCGAAACTGTGTACCTGCTCATAAAATTCTTTAATCTTTTTTCTTTTTAATAAACAGACGAAAAGGAAGTATTTGGAAGCATTTGGAGCACCAACTGGACCGCAGTCAGGAATGCATTGTAATCGAGCTAACGTTTCAAATTCTTCCAGAACACTCTCTATCCTTTCCTTTCTTTCGAATAAAAAGAAGGAAAGAAAGTGTTTTAAAGCAGTCGGAACATCCGCAATAGATTCTATAAATTTTCGTGATCAGCCACGCGATTGGTTGTTTTTCCGTACCTATGCATATTGCGACTGCGCATGTTCGTTTCAATAAACCGAAACGTAATCATAGTTGTATATGTTCGGAGGTCGGAGCTGGAATCGAAGGTAGCTCCAAGGTACACGTAATGAATTTCGGTATCTTTACGCCGCCATGTTTTACGCATCGAACGGAAGCTTGGTAACGCCATTGTGTGCTTTGCGTTATTCCTCGTCGGATCGCGAAGAGTGTTTGATGCGAGCGTGTTAACATTGTGGCGTTAAGAGCGTCACGATCGTTCGTCAGTGTTACTGAACACGGAAAGTGTGATATTATTACGCACAGAAAACGACGAATTACTGCAACGGGTAAGGTTTACACTCGTCGACGATGCTCGTCGACATTCGCCCTCTCGTTTACGATTTGTAATAATTCGCAATTTCGCGTAGATGCTATTTCTTCACTGCTTCCCGAGTGAGTTGGTGCATCGTGAGACGTTAGATGTATCCTAATGCACGTTGCAAAATCTGCTGCATAAAATCGATTTTCTCCTTCTTTTTCGTAAATCTAAATGAAGCAGCCAAGATTTTCTCTAATAAAGAATCTCCGAATTTCTTCCGAACGCTCAAAAGGATAGCTACATGTTCAATCAATAATGTATAAGTTAATGCGACAAGTTTTATGCTATTATTCGAAGTAGCGTATGTAACGGTGCAGCACATTTGTGTATAATGATACTCCTTTGTGCACTGTTATTCATTTTTATTTTCATTTTTTAAATCCTGTTATTTTAAAACATTTTTATGAAAATATTTTTGAAATTGATAAAAATGACTAGTAAAATTGATAGCGATAAAATATTTTCTACATACATTATGTATCAGCTGTGTCACTCAAAAACATTGAGATAATTTGCATATGATTACTATACATTATTCTTATCTATTCTTTTCATATGTAATGTATAATGTATACGATAGTCTGTAGTATATTAGAATGTACGTGCATTTATAAAAATTTGGAAGAGAAGCAGTAGAATTGTGATTTTAATTCTCTTGCATTCTTAACGCATTGTTATTAAATATAAGACTAACGAAAGTTAGCTACTAATTTCATATATATATATAATAAAATACATAACTATCATATATGACTATCAAAGTCATGGAAAAATAAAACTTTCTTTATTTTCAGAAGTTGAATAGATGTACATACGACATGTACAGCAATAACATTGACCCCTGGGAGCCTGGCTACGGGCCAGAGAGGAGAAATCATAATTCTGACTATGATTACCGCAGTGACTATGGAAGCAACAGATCGCCAGAATATTCAGAGCACCGTGACGTCGATCATCGTGATAGGGATCACCGTAGTCCAGATTACAGGAATCACCGTGGGAGAGACAGAGATCGCGAAAGAGATCGTTCGAGGGACCGAAGAGATCGTAGCAGGGACGATCGCGATCGTAACTACAGGGATCGTGAGGATCGTTATGGCAGGCAACGGGACAGAGACTCTGTGGAGAGAGATAGGGACAGGGACAGGGACCGGGACAGAGATAGAGACCGTTCTAGACGCGATAGGGATCGGGATAGGGACAGGGACCGTAGGGGGAAACGTGAGGACCGTGATCGTGACCGGGACGATGATCACAGCCGGGAAAGTTTAGACTTTGAACATGATCATGGTCGCGCCTATAGCTCGTCCATGGAGGGGATCCACTACAAATCGCAATCGCCCAACAACACCATAATGATACGTGGACTCGCTCAGCATATCACTGAAAATGACGTAGGTTGTCAAACTTGTGGCCAGACATATAGTGGCCATTCGTGAGGCAGTGTTATCGCGCACAGCGTTATTGTTATTATTCACGATGTGTGTATCACAGGTGCGGCAAGACATCCTTAATTGTGGTCTCATGCCTAAGGACATCAGGCTGATACGCAAAAAAGATACAGGTAACTATTGCACTGTTAAGATTCTTGACGTCCGTAGGATATGATTATTATGCGCGTCTCAGCTGTATTGTTACTTGTAATATTACTGCGTACTATCGATCTTTTACAAGCTTTTTTTTTAAATTGCATAAACGTGCTACGTGCGAGAAATTATTTGGAACCTTACTATCGGTAGATGCCGAAAATGCATCGTGGACGTTGCGAAGTTTCAAAGAATTTCTTGCAACTCACTATTATATAGTTTTAAGTTTTCATTTTATATATATATATATTTTTTTTTTGATACCAATCATACATTTCTCGAAATTCCTGAATCTTTATTAATTTGTGAAATATAATTGATTCCTGATGGAAGGTAAGTTTGCAAAAAGAATGAAAGGAATTTTGAGAAAAGAACACGGTATTAAGCTATTTGCGAACGGAATTATGAGAAATAGCCCAGAGAAAATTCTATTAAACCTGCTCAACAGTGTATGTAATTTTAAAAATTATAAATTATATTAACCAACCAAAACGAGGAAACAGGAAATTATACGGTTTTAAACACAGTGGCAAATCTTCAATTCTGAACTGTTTCAAGTAGGAGTATAATTATAATTATAGGAATACATTAACTTACTATAATTATATCAATCTTTTAGTTAGGGTATTGTATTTTACTTTCAGACGTTACATCAGGAGATATTTGAATAAAGTAACTTTTTGTGAATAAAGTAACTTTTTAATTTGCTTGTAATATAAAGTAGCAAAAGATATTGTATACATTCTTAATGCGTATTAACTCAGTTTTTTAAAAATTTATAAGTTTGAAAATTTGCCTTACTAATTTACTTTTCTAAAATTTTTCTAAACCTTTATATTTTAAGTAGAAAAAATATTGATCTCCTTATTAAAACACACAATGTCTTTTTTATAAATCTTGAAGTTTTAAAGTATTATTATATAGATTACGATATACAAATATAATTAATTATACTTAATAACCGGTTTTTACCATCGAAGTTTTTTGCCCGCAAAACGTAAAAACGTCTATATAATTCTTGTTCATTACGTGATCGAAAAAAAAGCCAAACAATTTTGTCTCGACTAAACCCGGTATTTAAAAAAAACCAAAATTTCTTTAACGTTAAATTACATACTATAATATTCGTTCACACACGGTGAACTGCGGTCTCTCGCACGGAATTCGTTCTGCTGAGATTTAGGTAAATGGAAAATGAAAGCAAGCGACGAAGCGAAGAGACACTTCGTTTGAAACTCGGTCTGTCAATGGTTGGTGCTGTGATTGCCTGCCCTCTCAGAGTAGAGACCCCCAGGCAAAAACGTGGATTAACTCTGGATATGTGTGTATTTGCTCTGTATAGGTGCTTCTCGAGGTTTTGCATTCGTCGAGTTTAACGCGACTCAGGAGGCCGCACGATGGATGGAGATGAAACAGGTAGAAAGAAGTTCGGTCCAGATACCCAACCGATGCATTGTTGCACGCGTGCCACCGACTGCCCCGTGGCGGCAAGGCACGGTAACGCAGCCCTCTGGCCCTCCCCGTGGCCATGGCTGTGCATCTATCAAAAGGCTATTTCAATCTACCGTACCTAATTATTTATCTAGGAATCCCCACATATTTTTGCAGACTTTTCTTAACTCGCTCGCAATATATTCGCGCAATATCGGATTATGAGTTTACGACACGTTGAGATTAAATACGTCGCGACGCGCGCGTGCTTTTACCTGTCCTCTGTCTATCATAAAACGTAAACTTGACAATGAAGATCGAAGGAGGGTCATTCCAGTCGTATCTATTATACTATTAAATCAATTTGATTGCATAATTGAGATTTTTTCGATTTCGGCATGACAATTAATTTCTGAGTCACGATTTTTTGCCATCCGCGTCATTCGCTTCTATGTAATGTACTACTTACTGTCTTTGCTTCTTCTGTTTTCGCTTGGTTTTCGTTTAATGACTATTTGTGAACGTTTCAAGTCTCCTTGGAGATCTTATATATAAATATATATATATGCACGAATTTTTCACGCAAGCAATCGTCACGTTGCTTGCCTGCACTTCTTTTTTTTACGGAAGTCTAAATTACAATTTACCTACGTAAAGTCGCGCATGAACAGTCGGTCCTCAAAAAGCGGTGTGGAATGGCCCACGTCATTAAGCCCACGAGGCTTCGTTCGCTCGAGACGGAAAGCTATGAAGTAGAAAAAAAACTATAATTTCGTCAACCAAGAAGGAAGTTTACGGGATAAACAAGAGGCCTTAGGAAGATGTTGGACGGGATAACACTAAAATTCTCTGTTTCAGGGAGTGCTGATGCTGCAGGACCAATATCGTGCATTGATGCAATACAGTATACCAAAAGAGTGCCATGTGGATAAGCCGCCGGCAAAGAACACGCAAGATTGGCATTGTGTTAAAGTTTGTATCACGGACTTGGCCATCGTAGAGTGCACTTTCGCAACGCGTCAACGCTTCATTATATTTTTTCCTGCTTTTTTACAGTGTGGAGCGCACAATTTTAAACGGCGCGAGACCTGCTTCAAGTGTTCCGCCTCGCGGGCGGAGAGCGAGGAGGGCGGAGAGGGCAGCGACGAGATCAGTCCACATCCGACGAATACCGTCCTTTTACGAGGATTAGACGTGTTGACGACCGAGGATTCGGTCCTCCAAGCGATGAAGAATCTGTCGTCGATGCCGATACGCAGCATACGCATCGGTCGTGATTCCCTCACGAACACGTCCAGAGGAGTGTGCTATCTGGAGATGGGTAACGTGGTAGACGCCATGTACCTGCACACCGCGCTCACGAAGCAGGGATTGGTTGTCGACGGTAGGAAGGTCGAGATAACGTACTGCAAGCTTCATCAGATCAACAATACGAACGCATGGAAGTCGAATGACAATCAGCCGCAGCGATACACTCTGGACGACGTCGCGCAATTGGCTGAATACAGTGCCAACTTGTATGCCAAAACGCCCGCACAGAAAGCTCATTATCTCCAGTATTACACACAGTACTATCAGAATCAGATAATGCAGGGCTCGGCGATCACGCTGCCATCCCTAAACCAGACGGACCGAGTGAACGCTGCCGCCGCGGTAGCGCAGTCCGCAATACAGCAATTACAGGCGTCGAGGAAGTTGGGAGGCGAGGCCGACGACGTGAAAGGACGACCGACGCCTACGGCACCGTCCAGCACCACGCTGGCGAGCGGACGGGTCCCCGCACATTCCAGCGATGGCAAAGTATACTGTGAGTTTCCAACGAATGTTAATGTAATATTTAATAATTCATTTTAGTGAAATCTGAAACTTATAAACTATTGTGTAATTGTTGTTTCAGCTGTTCCGGATGTCAGCACTTATCACTACGACGAATCGTCCGGCTACTACTACGACCCAAGCACGGGATTGTATTACGATCCAAATTCGCAATACTACTATAACAGTCACACCCAACAGTTCCTTTATTGGGATGCCGAGTCGTTCTCTTACCAGCCAGCTAAGGTAAAATTTCCACAAAAACGAAATCGTGCATTATAAAATTGCTTTAACATTATGAAATTGATGCTAACATTTTCTTGTTCGTAGACGTCTACTAGTACGACGCAAGGTGCTACGAGCACGGTAACGGCAGTAGCGAGCAATACAGATTCAACGAGTGTAGTCAGCAGTCAAGCTTCATCGGCGACTCAGGAGGTGTCCAGGGAAGATGAGAACAAAAAGAAAGACACCAAGCAGGACAAGGTAAAGGTGGCAAAGAAAATAGCGAAAGATATGGAACGTTGGGCGAAAACGTTGAACCAGAAGAAGGAAAACGCGAAGAGCAATTGGAATTCCGAGTTCGCCGGCGTGGATGGTAATCAGGGTGCCGGGAGCGGCGCGGCGGACGCGGGATATGCCATCCTGGAGAAGAAGACCATCGCCAATCCCTATCACGAAGACGAGGATCAGAGCGGCAACGGTCTGGTGGCCGCCTATGGCGGTGGCAGCGACACCGAGGAAGAGATCGAGGATGTTCAACAGGAGGAGAAACAGCACACGGATTGGAGCAAATTGGCGTGTCTGCTTTGCAAGCGGCAGTTTCCGAGCAAGGAAGCGTTACTGCGACATCAGCAGCTGTCTGATCTACACAAGCAAAATCTCGAAAACTGGTACCAAGTGCGCGGTCTGGATCCGAACGATCCGCAGCAGAGGAACAACAAGTACAGGGACCGCGCTAAGGAGAGAAGAGCCAAGTACGGCGAGCCGGAGCCACCGCAGCCCAACAAATTGAAGGAGAAATACCTGAAGACCCGAGTAGAGGAGATGTCCGTGTCTTACGAGGAACCCACGCGAGCCGGTATCGGCTCCGACAACGTCGGCAATAAATTGTTGCAGAAGATGGGCTGGAGTGAGGGGATGGGTTTAGGAAAGACTAATCAAGGTAGAACGAGCATCATCGAAGCCGAAAGGCGCGTTCCCACAGCTGGCCTGGGAGCGAAGGCCTCGTCGTACAGCGCATTACCAGGTGATACCTACAAAGATTGTGTGAAAAAGATGATGTACGCGCGGTATCAGGAACTGTCTGACACATAATACGTTATATTATAGGATATTCTTATAGATTTTATATATATATATATACATATAAATATATACATAATTATATATACTTAAGTACACACAATTGTACTCTCCATTTTCCATAGACACATAATTACACTCATATTGTCATCATTCGGATACTATAGCTATTTACTAGTAATTGCACAACCAATTGATAGCTAATTCTTGGGACTGTGTGCGTATCCCATGTAACGTTTCATACATCCTCCTGCAAGATTTTATTCTAATACGCTTCAAGATAATGGAGATGCATGAATAATTCTATGTATGATAATTTTCTTTTCCTCTTTTTTATGTAAAGAGTTTTGAAATGTGCAGAAATGCAATACGCTTCGAAATGTGAATGTGCATATTCGATTCTTTAATTTTATAATTTTTATATTTTGGAAATACTAAAATTATTGAAAAAATAAATTATTATTTTGTTGAAATATAGATATAGAGAATTTTGCACCTTTGCAATTCAACAATTTGCGAATATTTATTCAAAACTAAATTTATAATAAAATTAAAGGATAATAAAATTAAAAAAAAAAATAAAACTGAAATATCGGTAGTAAAAGTTAGAGGCGTACAAATCTGATTATATTGACATTAAGTCTTGTTTGAATTGTATGCAACACAGCTTGGTACATTAAATATTTTAGAACATAATGAAAATATTTGGTGACGAGCGAACTATGTAAAGTTACGCAAAAAAATATGAACATTGGTACACGTTAGGAGTATTCGTAGTTTTTAATATGTTCTGCAAATACGAAATAACACGCCTCACTTCACACGAGTACCATTAAGAACGTCTCAGTCTCATGATGCTTGTATCAAAAAAATATGTGATCTTGTTGTTACTTATCATGTCTGAATTTCTATATTACCACATCTTGTATTTATTATATAATATCACCCTGAAATCTAGCAATCATATTTTTCTAACCTAATTATATCAAGCTGGATGTATTATATGTGTTAGACATTTACATACACGTGTATTTCCATTTTTCATTTTTTATTATGCTATTTGTCACATTTTGAAAATCGTACATCACACTTGTCTATACGTACATATTTCTAACACAATTCTTACGTTGTATTGTTATTTTTCTAAAAGTCACTCTGCGAGATCCATGTATCGAATAAATAAATCAAGAAAAAGTAATAAATAAACATGCGGCATTACATTGCTTGCGTATTGAAGACATGTTACCTTCTTATACACATTAGATTTTTGGAACTGGCTCGTATAGGCTGATCAAAAGCTCCTTCTCTAACAATGAATTATTCTCATCATATGAGAATAATACAACTACAATTACAAAATAAATAACACAAACGTACACTCATAAATATTTTCGTCAAGAATTACAAAGAACAATACAAAAGTAAAATATCTATCAGTAATTACCATAATTATATTTTACAATAATTATATATAAAGTATTGTGTGTGATATCTAATTTTTATATCTTGTCAATCTGTTTCTACTACATCTAAACTATTTAATAATGTTAATACGCAACGTCTACATTCAACTTCATTACTGTAGAGACTGACTAGGAATGGTTACATACCTAACACGTTTAAAAACAGTATTGAAAAGTGGACATCTAATAAATTAGTTTATATTAAGATACATGTATAAATTTCGAAATAGTGTGTATGTGTGTGTGTTTATTTTACATATATCACAAATAAGCTACCGATATTTTTTTGGGATTGTTATAAAATTCAAACGTGTAACGAGAAGATATCGGACATAGAAATAGATGTGCTTGTAATACGTGTCAATACAATGATACATTTTTTAAAACTCAAAGAAATTGGAAACATTGGTGTTAAAGTGAACTTGAAGTTTTGCCTTCTTTACAATCATGCTTCAAATATAGCAATACATCGCTTCGATGATTCTTTACTACATTGTCAAATATATATTTCTCATATATATATATATATAATGTATAATATTATCTTAAATGCTCATGCGTACGTAGACACACAAATTGTAAATCAGTACTGTTACATTATATATTAATTGTCTCATTTATTTCTATAATATTCAACACCTGCATTTCCACAGTCATGTTCTCTCTGATGCTTAATTAACAAACGTGTTATTGTTCTACAATACTTTGTTACAACCCACTTATCAGTAATTATCTTGTTACTATTATTTTCACCTATCACAACTATTATATTTGAAAATGCAAAACAACACAGTATCCTGTATTAAATTACTCATAATTTAATAGGAGACCAGACTTTTGTAATAATAAATTGGTAATTTCTAAACATTGATAAAACTGAGCAATATTAGAGATAATTCTCTAATTTAATTACATCTAAGTCTACGCAATACTGTATGGAATTTCAGTTTTGTATAATCCAATCATATTTATTTTACATCTAAAATAGGAACAGTCAGTACTGAACGCTGATTATTATTAGAATCTTATAACGTAAAAGATCAGAGAATATCTTTGGATATGAGATAAGATATCGAGTCAAAGACTTTCACAATATATAAAGATTACAGACTCAACAACGTACTTTCTGTTTGTACTATTAATTAATTAATTATAATACGTTTATTATTATAATATCAATTAATTATAATACGTTTACGTGATAAATATGATTAAAATGAGATCAAACAATGCGACAGTAAATATAGTGAATGTACACTTGAATATTATGTGTCTTTAAGTCATATTGCTTTCTTGCATTTTAATGGACTACCCGAAGGGAATGCTTTTTAATGATTACAGTCTTCAAACAGTTATCAATTACGTAACTATATTATTATTACGTTATATTATCTTTTAAATCTTTATACAAACTATTAATTGATTATCGTTATTGTATTACCACAGTAGTAATGCTATTGGGAAAGTGTCTGTGATTTTAAATACAATACACAACACACTACACGTCTTTTGCAATTCTGGATTGCTGAAAAGTCTTAATACACCAAAGTGCAGCGTGCATTCTCCTCATTGATAAATATTCTTGCACGATTCAATCAAAGTGCTCTATCACAGCATGCTAATAATTATATTTGTTCATTGAATCTAGCGGATTTAAGATTTGTTCCAATACTTTAAAAAGATAGCACAAGTGTGCTATCGTAACTTATCATAATTATCAATCAATCGCAATCAATTTACACAAGAAAGATATGTATAAGATAAGGAACTTATAAGTTACACGTCTGCCAAAATCCAAGAGTACAACGGTCGCAACTGATGGTTCAGCACCTTGTACTCGAGATTGCTCAGTCCATCGGTGTCGTATCTTCGAGCACCGCTCTCCAAATTCGCGAATCTTGCGGTACTGGGAGGCTCCTTCTTATGCGTTAACATGTAATACTGCGCGACGTCGGGTCCAAAGCGCGTAATCTGCAATCCAAAGAGAAAACAATATTTAAATCACGCGACGCAGACGCTTTCGCAGTTATAGCAGCTAATTGCTGATCAAACCTGGAAACCCCTCGATTGTAAACGACTGTAAAAGTCATCGTCCTCGCCACCCCAGCCGTAGAAAACGTTGGAAAAGCCGTTTACCCTCTCGAACTGTTTCCTCGTTAATGCTATTGCGCCGCCGAACAGGCTGGTATACGGTAGATTATATCGAAAAGTATTTACACTAGAACTCATGTGCCTGGGCATCTTGGTGCAGGCGTAGATATTGTCAGGATTCTGCGGTATCAAGTCTATGTCTTGGAAGATGAAGCAGTGAAAGTCGTTGATCTTGGTAGCCTCCGCGTAGCCAACGTTGAATAGCTTGGCACGATTGAACTCGCGCATCGGGCTCTGCTCGATCACGAATATCCGATAGTCGAGATTCTGCGCCTGCAGAAACGGATGTATGTAATTCATGAAGATTGCAAGCTGGCTCTGCCGGTTGCGGTACGGCAGTATGATGGCCACGTTGAAGAGCGGATGGCAGTTGAGCGGCTTCCACTGGCCACCTGGCAATATGCCCAGTCGCCTCGCCATCGTCACCGGGTCCTCTCGGGGATGCTCCTCCGGGTAGAGCAACTGCGAGGCTCGCCTGCCGCTGACGGAGATCGCGCACGAGTTATCCCTCGGCGGGTACGACCTCTCCATCTCGTCGTAGATGTTCTCGGTCCTGACGAAGGTGTAGTGCGACGCGAATCGCGCCGGGTGCAGGCAGTAACACAGCACGAGTATCGTCGTCACGGTGTAAGACAACCCGCGCGCGTAATCGTAGAGAAACGCGACGAGCATCTTCAAAATGTTGACGAAGCTCCTCATCTTCGCCTAACCTATGTACGTGTGTATCGCGAATATGGGCATACCAGGAAAGACGAGCGGTCCTCAAAGGCGCGTGTTAGGTTCGCGCCATGCCTCGAGAGGTCGAGCCGCGTACGGGCACATGCGCGCCTACTAATCGACGATGCGGTCAGACGAAAGATAAACACGTCCTCCGGAAACGCGAACCCGGAACAGACGACGGGAGTGAACGCGGGACTGACAGGTGAACTGCAGACGACAGAATAACGTTGCTGGCGGCACCTCCTGGTTCGTTTCGTAACCTTCGATTCAATTTAATAGCTTCAAGCAGAGAGAAACCTGAGAGCGGCCACCAGCCTCCTGACGTTTGGCGCCGCCTGACAAAGTGGACGTGAACTAGTTCGTTACGCTCGGTAATGAGACGAGTGAGCATTTTCCAGCGGTACGGAAAGTACATACCATGAATAGCTACAGCTCGGCGCGAAGCGCGGTAGTCCAGTGGCTAAGCGCGAGACTCGTATTTTGCCATCCGCGCAAGTTGGGTTCGAGACCGAGTTGTGATAATTTTTTTTCGGATTTTTGTTTCTTTGTGTTTGCATTATATTTTTTTATTATGTAAATAATGATTTATTATGTTTTATTATATTTTGGAGGTATACGTATATAATGAGACATAAACATATACATTTACATTTGTAAACTTTTTATTTATTTATATAGTTTGTATACTGTCGAGTGTTTATTTATTATAAAATTCTGACATGACTGTACAGTGTTGCGGATGGAAAATTTATATAAAAGCATAAAAAACATAAATGCTTTTATATAAATTTTCATCCGCAACACTGTACAGTCATAGGCACAGAGGTTGTGACACTTTTTTTTAATGAGTCAGAATTTTATAATAAATAAACACTCGACAGTATACAAACTATATAAATAAATAAAAAGTTTACAAATGTTAAATGTATATGTTTATGTCTCATTATACATATACGTATACCTCCAAAATATAATAAAACATAATAAATCATTATTTACATAATAATTTATTATTTACATAATTAAAAAATATAATGCAAACACAAAGAAACAAAAATCCGAAGAAAAAAAATTATCACAACTCGGTCTCGAACCCAACTTGCGCGGATGGCAAAATACGAATCTCGCGCTTAGCCCACTAGACTACCGCGCTTCACGCCAAATTTAGCTATTCATGGTACTTTTCGTACCGCTGGAAAATGCTCACTTTTAGATGTAAATTTCTCCGAAACCAAGGCTCATACACCCAAACCCTCGAACACGACATTAATATTTTTACCTTCCCTTTCGAACGCACTATGACTCGTTCGAAAGTAGAGTTTACATGGGAAAGCTTCCTTGTGAATAGTTTGGACACGAATCATGTATCATTACCGAGCGTAACGAACTAGTTCACGTCCACTTTGTCAGGCGGCGCGTCAAACGTCAGGAAATGTGCCCGTGGAGGCTGGTGGCCGCTCTCAGGTTTCTCTCTGCTTCAAGAATCATTGTTCATATATTATCCAAAAATTAAATCCGTTTTGTCTATAAAAGTGTCGTGGTATATACAAATAAATTTAATTTGCCGCTAAAACGTGTTACATAAAAATAGAAGCTTTTTTTATCCGCTATAAAATATATTAAAACAATTTGACTGAATTACGGTTAACTCGTATTACTTGAAAATAGAAGTACGTCTGACTTGTTATTGAGTTATACTACTATTTCAATTTTTACTACTACCTCACTGAGAATAGTGAAAGCTCGTAACGAAATTTTTTGGAACTAATTTTTGTAGGCGCCATAAAATTTTGTTAGCAAAAACATAAGTAAGTTCCATAGACCACATTACAAGCTTCTATGAGTATCACGTATGTACGATCCTGTGAGCGTTATTTCTGCAGTAATTTACTCGAATTATCGTAAGTTACGATAATTCGTCGGCTAAATTGTCGTAATTACGATAATTCGAGTAAATTACTACAGAAATGACGCTCGCGTAAAAGTAGTGCAAGTCATCTGAGACAATATACAATCTAAAATTAGTTCAAAAATATTCCGCTACGAGCCTCTACTGTTTTTGACTCAAAATTGAGGTAATACAGGGATAATACGGTTTAATTAAAAAATGATTTATTTCTAAGTATAATAATATTTGACAGTTGATTTGACGGAGAAAATTTTGTATTTATTATTTAGCAATATTACTCCACGATAAATTTGACAATGTTTAATTCTAAATGGCAATTCAACAATAAATTGAGATTTTTGTCTAGATATTACGTTTACAACAAAATAGTTTTAAAAAAGAAAACGATATTAATCAAATAATATTATATTTATGGTAGCAAAAGTACTATTAGACCGTCTGATAAAAATTATTCGAAATCGCGAAATCGTTATTTTTAATAGACAATAATACTAGACCGGATAAATAATCAACAGTGTGAAGGTACACAAACTACAGATGATCAGTTAATATTTAACAGTTTATTTAAACCTCTGTTAATGATTTAACTTCGATAATATGCCGAAATCTACTACTGACAATTGCAAATTTTGTTGCACATAACAGCATGAGCATACATCTACTCACAGATATTTATCTTTTTGTACGACAATGATCACTTGTATTATGCCTTTTTTTATTTTTTATCGATATTCGTCAATGAACCAAAATAGCACGCGGTACTTCGGTCTGCTTAGTCTCCTTAGGTACATTCAGCTGATGGAAAACATCTAATGTATCTCGCACAAATTTATCCATCATGGTCCGAGTGTGCTTCGGCGTGGGCGCTAGTCTCAGCTTCTCCTCGCCCTTCGCAACCGTTGGATAATTTATGGCTTGCACATAATGTCCTTTATCTCTCAACAATTTGTCCGCTATCTGACTGCATAATAAGGGATCTCCTATCTGGAAACACGTTATCATCAATTAAATTATAATGAATTGTATCACAAAGTTATTATTAATTAAAATAAAATTAAAAATGAAAAAGTTATTAACTAATCGAACTCCTCCGTCAGTTTCTTACTTTTATTGGAATAATGTGAGACGGCGATGGCTCCAATGGAAGACCTGCGGCAGTAAGAATAGATTTCAAATAGGCCACGTTTTCCTGGTGACTGGTCCTCAATGATCTGCCCTCGTCCGACGCCAAGATCTCGACGGACGCCAAGGCCCCGTAGAGCACGGTGGGCGGCAAGGAAGTGGTGAAGATAAAGCCAGCGGCGTAACTTCTTATCATATCTATTAGCTTTGCAGAACCGACGATGTAACCGCCGACGTTACCGAACGCCTTTCCCAGGGTGCCGGAAATGATATCCATCTTGTGAAGCATCCAGTCTCGCTCGCCGATCCCGGCGCCGGAGTAACCGTACAGGCCGACCGCGTGGACCTCGTCGATGAACGTGATCGCGCCGTACTCGTGCGCGATGTCGCACAGCTCCTCCAACGGGCAGATGTCGCCCGTCATGGAATGCACCGTCTCGAACGCGACAATCTTCGGCACGCTCTTGTCCACCTTCGAGAGCAACTCCTCCAGGTGCGCCGCGTCGTTGTGCCGGAATATGTGCTTCGGCACGCCGCTGTTCCTTATGCCCTGTATCATGGACGCGTGATTCCCGGCGTCGGAGAAGACGCGACAGCCCGGCAGGATTCTCGACAGCGTGAACAGCGTGGAATCGTTGGCGACGAAGCAGGAGGTGAAGAGCAGGCCGGCGTCCTTCTGGTGCAGCAGCGCCAATCGCTTCTCCAACATCTCGTGGCCCATCGAGTTGCCCGAGATGTTCCTCGTGCCGCCAGCGCCGGCGCCGAACTTATCTAGAGCCTCGCGAACCGCACCGATCACCGCGGGATGACGCGACATGCCTAGGTAATCGTTGGAGCACCATACCGTGATGGGTTTCTCGCCCCACGAGTACTCCTTCGCCGCCGGGAAGTCCTCGGCCAGCCGATTCACCTTCTTGAACACTCTGTACGAATGGTCCTCCTTCTTGCGCACGATTTGCTCGTGGAAGAACTCCTCGTAGGGGAAGTGCGCGTTCTCGTTCTCCGCAACGCCCAGATTGATCACGTCCTCCTCCACCGCCGGACTGGCCTGTTTAACCGCGTCTCGCTCCCTGGACAGAAAGGGGCACTGATTCTGCACAGATTCCGCGGCTGGCTGGGCCTCCAAGTCCTCCGACTCCGCTGCCGCGCTGAACAGCCTTGACATTACCGGGCAGTGCTGCCGATAGTTCGTTATCAGGGACGATCCGTAGTTGCGAACATAATTTGCGGACAGACGGGTCAAGAACGGGCACGGCATGGTTCCCAGAAGGTCTGAAAATCGATTGAATAACGTTGACAACGGACATGCGGGAGGTGATTGGTGAGTGTGTCATAACGCTCTAAAAATATATTTTTATAGCAATGTTCTACGAACAAACCGAATATGTTATATAATGCAGCAAATATTATATAAATGAGTAAATATACGTGTAGAGCTAAAATGTATTAAATATATTTAAAAAAAAGAGAATAAGAGTGTAAGAGTGATAAACTAGGTCGTTGTTATCAACGCAGATAAATTGCAAATAATGCAGGTTGTACAAGAAATTGATAAGTGCATGACAGTGCGGAACTCGGGGAGTTATATCGCCGCGATAAACCGCGGACTCGAGGTAATTTCCTGAGCGGTCTATCTTTCGGAAATTGCGTAATCCGCATGCGAAAATGAGCGAGAAAACGCGCACTGGTTAGATAACAATTAACGATCGATCGTGTTTCGGATACGAAAAACAGGACTCGAGATAGCACTCATCGAAGTCAATGAGGCACGACGGAGCGAGGAAAAAGAGAAAGTGGTATAAGTAGACGCGTGACGCAGCACCTGTTCCGTCTCGACGAGAGCAGGAGCGCAGCGAACAGCCCTTACCTTTCGTGGCGTCGACGGCGAAACGATTTGCACCGCGTCGGGCGTACCGTAGGGCGCACTGTCGGATCAGCTGGAAACAGAAACGGAAGCGTGGAGGTGGACGTCGCTTGAACGCGCTGGTGCGTGCGAGAGACGATGACCGTGGCGGAAGTTCTGAACGCGAGGATCAACTGATCGCGAGAGATCGCGAGATGGAATTAACCTCCACGACCGCACGACTCGGCCGACGGCCAGCTACTGACGCGACGCGCGCGACCATGCGCGCACGTACTAGCATTCACGAAAACGTCGAATCGATTGAGCTCTCGAAACGGCGATTTTGAAATCCGCCGCTGCGACCTCGTTTCCATCGTCGCGCGAAAGGATGAGAAAGAGACGCGTAAATGTCTCTGAAGGGATTTGTACACCTCACGCGGCAATTTGTAATTTACGTGCATATTATTTAACGTGCTATTAAGGGGATGCTGGAGTTGCTAGTGAACTATTTTTTCACTATAGCGATGGTAATTGCAGGTTCGAAAATTCTCTTTATTGCTCGTGCAGAATAAAAAATCCTTTTCCGCAAATGAAGTATAGATAGAAAGAAAGTCCGCTCTGCAGGACTTTATATTCAAAATGGAAAAAAGTTAAAAACTTGCATTTGTCTTTTCTAACTTTTTTCCATTTTGAATATAAAGTCCTGCAGAGCGGACTTTCTTTCTATCTATACTTCATTTGTGGGAAAGGATTTTTTATTCTGCACGAGCAATAAAGAGAATTTTCGAAACTGCAATTACTATCGCTATAGTGAAAAAAATAGTTCACTAGCAGCTCCAGCATCCCCTTAAGCATTATGTAACGAGTACTATGAGAGAAAACTAGTCCCTTTTTATTTTAAAGCACGATGTTATTTCTTGCAAATGCTTGCATTGTTTGCGCAGCTACAAATTCTTTTTTCAACTTTGCGTCGCTATTATATGGTTTGTGAAGGTGTATATGAACGTAAAAATGTATTTAAATCAGATGCAGTTTAGTTGGACATTATTCAAGAACGATCAAGTTCGTCTCTCGCATTTCCTTGACCTTTTCGCTTATTTTTGCAAGGAAAAAAACAGTAAAAAAGCTCAAAGTACAAAATGATAGAGCACTTCTGGTCATTCATCAAGTTTCTAAGCGAGTTTTGTTATGATTGACTATTAAATCCATGACTGTTAATTATATGCATAGTACGAAATGACGTATTAAGTGTCGTTTACATAATTTATTCGTCGTGTTACTATCATTTGTATTCACTTGAAAACTGAAGTAACGAACAGAACGTTTCTTTGTTGAAAGAATTTTCTTATCTTGCTTGTAATCTTTTTTATTATTTCTCAGGTTTTTAGTTGAAGAATAAAAAATTCTTTTTTCTAACATTCTTCAATTTTAGTTATAAAAATTAAATTTTGTTCTCTTTATTATTTCTTCGTGATACAATTAGTACATTTCAAAATTCTAAATCAAATCATGAATTTGCCATAAATATATCCATTTATTGATGTCTCTACTGAAGAACCCATATTGCATGCAACCGCGCATGCACGAACGCAGCCAATACAGAAAAGCATGAGGTCTGTTCTTTATTGCTGAACTGCTGTACTAGTTCAGAGTTTATCTTTTTTACTACACATTGAAAGGAAAAGGATAAACTCTGAACTAGTGCAGCAGTTCAGCAATAAAGAACAGACCTATGTATAAGCATATATGATGACAATACCGCCAGAATTTGAATTTGAATTTGAATTTGAATTTAAATCGACGTCACGATTCCTACATCACTCACCATAGTCGCTTATGGTCGATAAATGATGAATTGGCGAGCGAGTCGTCGGCGATTCTTCTTTTACCCGCGCGGGCGAAACTTTCCCTTAAACAATTTAAAATGGTCAATTTAAATTTCCTTTAACTAGTATTTTTAATTCGTGCTTTTAAGAACGAAACTTCTCGTACTTTTCTGACTGTCGATGTAGAAAACGAGCACACGAGATGGATGAAACTATATTTCGACGCGATCCTGATTAAACCAGCTTTACGGACGTCTCGAGACTCAATGAGAGAGTCTGGACGAAACGTCGGCGCATTATGCTCTTCCTCGTTTCTGCGAGCTCATCGCCTAGAATGTGTGCTGCCGATCGACCAATCGCGAATCGTCGTTATTACGATTCACATCGCGTTTCTGTAATGACCCACACATTTTACAATCGCACGCGTGTACAGACGTCAGTGGTATCTCGCCGGATGACTGCACGTCATCTCTTAAATAGTAAAAGAGACATCATATTATAGTTTGTGTGTGTGTGTGTGTTGGAGAGAGGAAAAGATGAAATAATATGAGTATATTAAGTAGAATCTGTTTTACATGAAGAAATGCACGGAAAACTGCTATCTTCTGAAAATTTATTATCTCGAATCTATCTTTTAATAAACAGATTCATCAGTAATATGTTCAATATTAAAATGTTCGCGAATTCAATCATCGTCTATTAAATCATCATGTATATCAACAATTTCGACTCTCTAATAATCCATTTTGCTAATCTCTAATAATCAATCAGCTAGCCCGGTAAAACATTTTTTATACATCATCGTATAAAATCTGTACGTAATTATATAGAAACATATTTCTCCTAAATAAACGTTTCAATAAAATGGTTATGAAACGTTACGGCAAAACGTTTATGAAACGGTTTTGAAACCAATGTGCGCTGCCTGGGACGTTATGGAGGGTACATTACCATTGGCCCTCAAACATATTATCAGCAATCAGCAATACTACGGACCGTCATTAATGATACTGGCGAAGGACTTTATGATGAATATTTTTCAAGAGCCTTCAATTATTGTCGTCGTTGCGAGATAATCGCTTGCCCAATGTACTTCGCGGTTTACTCATAAAAGTAGTGAGTGCAGTGATTTGTCTAATGTCTAATAGTCTAAAGATAGCAAGATCAAACCGTGGTGTTACACGCGTGAATTAAGAATGTAGAAAACGTGGAAGGCAGTGGCGTAGCCAGACCTACGTTTTGGGGGGGCTAAAAAATATTGCAAGTGTGTCGGCTCTTCATCTTCGCGGTCCTTATATCCTCAGCCGGGGGAAGTTTTAATTACGAGTAACGATTCCGCGAATTCGCCCTCTATCGTTGTTTGTGGTGTTATCTCGCGTATCGGGGATGTTTGGGATTACGCCTCGCTCCGCACAGTGGTCGACTGGCTGCCGGTTGTTAGGCGCCGAGTCGCCACACACTCCAATAGAGTGACTTCATTCACTTTAAGATAAAAAGTGAAGAGTTTCACTCTTAGGGCGGATTCACACCTTGGCAGGATAGCAGAGGCCTTTGTGCAAAGGCAGATTAGGGAGCAACAAGGCTCAAACCGCAAACCGTCCACCAGTCTTCTGCACCCGATAGATTTGTATGTACCTATACCCCATAATTACTTACTGTCTGTTTATTAATCAAATAAAATTTTTTTATCACACGTAATATTTTCATACGTAGAAGCAGCAAGCGGAAAAGAAACAATTAACCGATAGGTTGAGTGTAATTTGTACGTATATTTATATTTTCTATTTTATTATCGAAATTTCACGTTTTGGCATATATTTTTATGATGGCGCTATTTGGAATACTTTTTTATTTTAGGATTCTTTTTGTGTCAGCGAAGATGCTGAGCCAAGCATCTTCGCTGATAATTGTGCTACAAGCATGACGATTCTTGGACAATATGTTATCCCTAAAAAACCTTTTTAAAAAAAGAAAAAATATACATGCCAAGTACATAAAAACTCCCAACTCGTAAAAACTCAAAACTAAATATGAATTTATTGTTCTTTCCTGCTCAATAAGTCATTCCTACGATTTACTTATGCAAGTTTATATGTATAATAAACGATCATGCTCGACTGAAATGATTAAAAAGATATCGCTAAGAAAATCATTCTCCAAAATTGTTTACGCAGATTATATCATTGTATATCAGTTGTTTACTCAAAATTTAAATCCAGAGGATCGAGTCTGTTTTATTAAACTAATTTGCAATATGTAAAAACATTTCGACGTTATTTAAGATTTTTTTATATATCGTAAGATTATGTAATTTAAAAAAATAATGAAATAAAAATATCTACTTTTGCATTTTTTAATATAAGCAACTACACGTACATTTTCTTTCAACAAGAAATTAGATGCAAATAAACAAATTGGCTATAATGTATCGATTTAGAAAAAGCTCAAGTGCAGCAGAAGTTATAATCTCGTTTGACAAAAAATTCATACGTTGAATGTAACACGTATTTTTTATAGGAAGTACGAGAGATAATGTTCTCGGAATTCACTTTCCGATCTTTCCTGTTAGACTCTGGGAATTCCCCTAAATAAATATCGAACTATTTATACATTTATTTATACATATCGCATTTTTATTTCATTTGAAAGTACAAATGTTTCGCAATTGCATTGTCGCAATCAACGATTACATGCATATCATACATACATAATATATAATGCATAATACATAAGAGATTAAGAGATAGAGAGATAATAGCTAGAAGAAGAAATTTTTAAAAGAGGACACGTGTGTTTTCAAAAATAATAAACGCATGCGAGATATCGTAAAATATATTTATTATGTATTTTAATTAAGAGAAATAATTTTGAAAAATTTTAACAATTAAAGTTTTATTAACAATTAAAGTTTTATTACAGCTTTAAAATGATTAATAAAGTTTTATTTTAGCGGAATAGGCAAACTTTTAGTTCGATATTTCGACACACATAATTGATTATATGAATTGATAATCAAGCCGGTATATCGTCAACTCTCTTGTCCGACAAATATCAGTATGTTTAGCTATAGTTGGTAATTAAAATTTCTTCAGTTTGCTTTCCATTAAATGGTAAATCTGCAATTCATCACGTCGAGAAGGAAACAGAAGGAGAGAACAGAACAAAGAGAGAGAAGTGAGAAACGCGCCACTTCCAAATATCGCAGAATATTCAAAAACAATACTGCCTTCGGTCGCGCATCAAAACACACCCACAGCTAACGGTATTCGACTTTTGGCGCGCAATTCTGTTTATCGATATCGCACTCGTTATTCGCGCTCGTTATTCTTCCTGCGATTTTGTTAGATTTTTATTCAACATGTTATGCGTGCAGAACGTGCGCAGCAAGGGCGCTTATCGCGCGAGATTTCTTTCAATTCCGATTGCAACGTAACGCAACAGGAACAACGTTCGCGACAACGCGCGAAGCTCTCGCAAGGTATCACAGTTGGAAATTCGCGAGCGATTTCGAGCGATCGCGTTTCACGGCGCACGCGGATTCGACCCGTGCATTTAAACACGCGGCGAAACGTCATCGTGCGAACGGTCATCAGGTTATGTTACATTATGTTTATCGCTTTACAAATATGTGCCAGCAGTACAATAAATAGACGACGGTGTGACCTTTGGCCGTTTCTGCGCATAAACTACTCCCCTTTTCACGATGATAGCGATGCACCGTATTCACGTAGCATCACAATGATTTCTTACTCGTGCAACGTGATGAGGACGATCTGCTGTTCAAGTTCAATGATTTTCACAACAATGATAGATTGATAGAACGCTCACGAGTGAATTTCGTCATGGCGAGTGCGAAAATTGAGGTAGGTTTATCATTCGCGTCGCAATAATCTTTCCGTTATTGTTTGCGACAGTTCGAATGGACATAACCTCTTTAGCAATATAATTTGATGCAGGATATAGAACAAAACAATTTACAGTCGTTTTGCGATATTTTGACGAAATTTGCGTAACGTTAAATATTTTGTGGCTGCATAACACGTCACGCTGTGAAATCACGATATTGCAAAATATCTGCAATGTTGCAAAATTTTTCAGTTATTGCTGCTATTGATAGAATTGTTTTCTTCATACAGGATAGAACTGTGCTAGAGGCAGAGACTGTCTTCTTATTAATGAAAAAGGGTTTTCCCATTTCACGCAATGTGAGGGCCCAGTGGTTGTTGGAACACTTGGACTCCTTGATAAGCACGCAGTGCCCAAGTACAAAGACTAAAGAGGCACCAGAACTGGAGATTGTGTCAGTACTGCCAAAAGATAGGCCTAACACGTGGTCCATAGATACTAGCTACCAATTTCTTTATAAAGTTGTTTCAACAACCTCGGTTATATTTCTGGCACACAAATACAGGATGGTCTTTAGCTTAGATTTAAGTCCCTCGCTTGCAACTGTTGTAAGTAACGCAAAAGCAAAGTTTTGCTACCGTACTGTGTAATCTTTTCGATACAGGTTAAATGTCCTTTTCAGGATGTACAAAATGGAGAAATTGTAATCGATGAGGTGTATCTAGCAGTAAAGCGGTGTCTCGAGGGCATAACCAGACCGGTAAGTGATCTTTGTCGTATCGGTATAGGTATACATGAGAAAATTGGAAACTCAATTTATCTTTTTATGCCCACAGTTTGTGATACCAGGCAGCAAGCGTGTGATGCAACCTGAGATTTATGTGACTGTGATAGCTCATACGCCGTTCTTTACAAGTCCGGCGCAGCAAGTACTAGTACAAGGATGGTTGGTTACTATGGACAACGTGAGCTCTCTCACGCAGTACATAGAGAAACAGCTATACCTGTTGGAGGAGAGAGTGGCGACCATCACGGCCATAGCTAATCAGCAGCTGGAGAATATAAGGGCCGAGAGCGAGCGGCTGGTGGGTAGGCTCTTTGACGAGAGCAGCAATTGTTTGAACAAGAATAGTTGTAATATATCTATAGTCTCGCCGGAGGCCAGTTTCGTGAATATGTTAAGGTACGGGATGCTGGCTCTGACGCTTTTACCTGAACACAGTTGCGCACGTGAGTTTGCAACATACGATTATTATTTATTTATATCTTTATTCTATATATTTATTTATGTTATGTTATTTACATGGTATTCTATACGATATTTGTTACTTACTGTGATCTGAAACAATAACGCGATGAAAAACGAAATGACCGCTTCCAGATATGGTGATAATCACGGACGGCATTGTTGGAATCAAGAATGCTCACACGTTGGACTCCATCATACAGCAGCTACGTGCGACCACTGTGGCATGTAGCTTCTTGCACGTGGGTAGCATGTACGATCCGCACTGCGCGGTCGGTCTGGTGCCATATCAGGATCTGCTGTACTTCATCGCCGCGGCCACGCTCGGCAGTTACATGTCTTTCAGTTCATACACTGTACGTAAGTTTTTAATCTAAGCCGCAGCGTTATATCGTTCAACAGCGATGTCGATCGCGTTGTTTAACGGTGTTGATCCACCAACAGATACCTGCGCACGGAACAGACATGAATCTTTATCATAAGAATTTTTTATGCTGGAAATTATATCGAAATATATACGACGACGATGTGTCGGATCATCATTCCCGCTGGCGTATTCAGAATAATTGTTTTCACGGGCACAAGACTGGCCAGCTCTTAAGGAAGAAGCAGGTTGATGCCAAAGTAATTTGTACCCTGAGTAGTTTGCTGTGCTGCCGCCTGAGAGAGGGCTACCTGATCAGAAGAGCCAGCGTGCGAGATGACGTTCTTGAGATTAATTTCGTGCTGTTATGGAAAACGAACGTCTTCCTGGAGTACTTGGTGACGTGTCCGTGGTCAGCAAAGTCGCTTTCCCTGTCCAACGTGATACAATATACCATTACCATAGAAGGTAGGTCGAAAACAACAACGAGAATAAAACATCGAATCGGGTCCGTAGCTAACGAAATAAACCTTCATTACAGCACCGTACGAGTTTTTACATGACATTACGTGCCTGTCGAAGAAGCCATTGAACTCGCACTATCGTCAGGGTGTAATTTCTCGTTTCTGGACGGCACTGACGTCACTGACCGAAAGCGATAATATGCTGGCGCACTTTAGCTGGTTCCCGGGATCTGGATGGACCTGGTACAGTGTACCGGACACCATTAGAAGCGGGATGCCAGTGTTCTACTTGTCATCGTATCCGTCACCAAGTACAGTTCAACTTAGGTACTTATTCGCTTCTATGAACGATAGCTATTAGTAAGCTGCAGCTACAATAAATATAAAAAAATAATAGTTTATTATTATTATTATTAAATATTATTTTAGTGACGCTGCCTGCCCGCAGTTTGGGCAAATTTGGCAGCCGGTCGTCTCTCTGGATCCACTTCAGTGGGCGCGTTGGATGCACACTCAGAGGATCACACTGATCCTGGCTTACGATCGGCCCTTACCGAGGCACTTGCACCAAGCGAATCAAAGCGGCCGCTTCCAGTGCGTACAGAGCCGGCAAGCGGCGGCTGTGCTGTACGCCATGCTGAAGAACTGGGCGACCTTCGTGCTGGTCGAGAATCACACGTACGTCCAGTTCATATACAGAGAGACGGAGAAGCCGCCGGTATCGTTCTCACTGATACGCATTAACTGCAAGGCGCTCTGCGTCGTGCTGAATATTGCGTTCGCCGGCGGCACCGAGGGCGTCGTGCGTCACAACGTGGTCGTCGACCTTGTCGACAGGTTGTCGAAGCTATCGTTGCCGAACAGGCCAACGGAGCAACGCGAAACCCCGTGTTGCACGATAATACACAAGTCGCTGGAGAGAATACTCGTGAGGTACGAGCGCATACCGAACAACCTCAGCATGGTGGTGTTTCCCGATGGAACGCAACCGACATGCACCCGAGCTGCGCTGGGACTGTTGGGCGGCAGCCTGACCACCACGTTGTCCCGGTACTTGTACCACAACCGATGGCTGTGGCACGTTAAGCGGCCGTTCGTTCAGACCATCCCGGGGATTACTTTACCTAGACTAAACATCACCGCGATCGCAAGAATACTCTCCACGATCACGAGGTAAATGCACGATGCACCGCATCACCGAGATCACATGACGGTAATAAGTTTCATTTTCATTTGCAGAATACGTTTGGGGGAGGGTTTCAATTTTGCATACTCGACAGCCGGCATCACGAATATGGTGCTGGAGGTGCAGATGCAGGGCTTCGGTGGCCACGAGAATTTGTATCCATGTATCATTCAGTACGTCCTGTTCCCGCCGCACGTTGTACCAAACGCGGCGTTAGAGCGCGACAGCGGCACCGAGGACGATACAGAAGAAGGTAAAGATATTCATCATCGCGAATGAGGGTGAAAGGATTTTTCGTACGACAAATTTGACGTTCTTGTCATCTGCTAGGTATTGCCGAGGCGGAAGTATGGACGGAGGATTCCGAGGGTTACAGCGATTTTCAGATTGTCACGGAGGTTTGGGTGGAGCCCCAGTGTGGTTACGTACAAATGCCCGCGCAGTCGATTGCTACGTACATGCATCCTCTGCAATATCATAAATTACCGGACGCAGTAAGTAGATTCTTGAAAATTTCTAATAAAAATCGCAATTTTAATTATGCTCGTTTTATAAGACAGAAAGTGTTGCTAACTGTTTCAGTTAGAGTAGTGATCAACATTTTCGGATATAGATATCAGACGTGTAACTTTGTTTTTTTTTCGTATTTGGTATAGATCAAGTTTAGTTATAAATAATTTCTACTTCTGATCTAATAAAGTTCAGTTTAACCTGTAAGACATCCATGAGCTTGCTTAAATTGATAAGACGCGATTAAATCTTCGAGTACGTCTTAAAAGTGATAAGATAGCTTCATTCGATTCACCTCGGTGATATACCTGCAATATATGATTTATACGAAGCAACGAAAATATTCAGAACTGCTGTGTTAATCGTGAATGTATTTATAGATTATTATCGTTTCGCGATACGAAATATCCGCAATCTCGAATAACGAATTTTCTGAGAAAATTCTGTAATTAATATTATATATATATATGTATCTGTGTTACTGGATCGTTGCAATGAATAGCTATTTGATAGTTTTACTGAAAACCGCCAGTTTGTTAATTCATGCGTGAAATATCGCGTTCACGAAATCAATCGGTATATAATTTCATTTAATCGTATCTCGGTCTCACAGATTCGTGAAACGAACGACCGTTCTCGAGCGTTGCTTCTATCCCCCTTATCTTGAGCTAACTTGATAGTGCTGCGTGTGGTAACAAAATTTTATTCTCGTGTACGGTTGTCTAAAGTACTTTATTTTGCTAGGTACTGAGTCTATATCTAACAGTAAATATCGTTACTGGCGATACTCGATTTATTTGGCCTACTCTGTTCTGATTTCTAGTCATCGTTTAGCTTTAGAATATTTCCCGTTCGGTATGGTCGATGTCGAGACGCCCATCCGCATTCTTTTCGGCGGAAGCGTGCTCTTTCCCAATTTCTACCTTCCACAACATTAAAAGTCCCGAAGGATAGCTTTATTTGCTTAGAGTGATACGTTAGGTCGAGTCGAATCCATTAGTTTCCTAATGTATGTTTGGACGAACTCGTGACGTTCCTTAGAAAATAAAGAATACGTTGCGATTTTCGTAAGCGTGTATTATGCACAAAAAGGTGAAAGTTAATTTATTTAAAGTTATATTTAAGAATGGTTCAGAAATGGTTCGGAATTAATAATTTATCTTGAACATAATGCAATAATGTTACGAAGATTCTCGTAAATATTATATCCTAAGCGTTTTAACTTTAGCGTATCACGCAACGTAGCTTTATCTTCAATCTTATCTTTCTTCCAATTCTGTGATAGAGATACTTATAAAATGCGCGTATGCACTGTCATTTGACAAATGAAGGACGATTACAAGAGTATTTACTAAAAATATTGCATCTTTTGTCACAATAAGATGTTATTGCAGTTTTCTCTGTGAATTGAACTTGATATATTACGGATATTTTATAAAATATTTGTTCTTAAGTATCGATTCTCTTGAGTTTTGCACATTCTAATATTAGATTTTATTAAATAATTATATATAATACTTTCATACATCTCTAATAATCTTCAAGTAGTTAGTACATTGTATTTTTATTTTTTTCATTGATATTTATATTTTATTTAAAAAAATGTTTTCTTTTCGCTTTCACACACACTGTAAATTATTATTATTTTTTAAAAAGTAAAAGCGTACAATTCGACAATAAAAATCTACATTCTCGTAGTGCAAATACATTTCTAGCGTAAATTCACATTAACTAGATAGCTGTTATCTGATTCACTCGTTACCTGGAGAGCGTTGCTAATCAGAAGACCAAACTTCAAGGTACACGACTGATATGTTCCAAATTATATTTTATTCCTCAACGAGAAATTATTTAGTTCATCAAAAACTTTACTTTTTAATAAGTTTCAGCTTTTGTGTGTATGCATTATAAAAGATATTCATATTTTTTATGTGGTATTTTATCAAATTTACGATGCATAAAATATAAACGCTGAAAGTTTATGTAGCTCATTTCTTTAGCAAGAAATTCATATTTATTTGTCTTTGCAAATCTTGCGAGTGAATTAAATTGAAATTAAATATAAACACTTATTTTATGGGTTGGATTTACATGATGACGTAACACACGCGATCTTTGAATATCTCACAAATCCTTTCGATAAATCTAAGATTTACGTCTGACGTACAGAGAAGGATCTCGCATTCTGTACAACGCAACTTTCATCAATTATCTTTTCCCGTCAAAACTAGACGAGAAGCGCTGTAACGGGAAGCAGCATCTTTGTCATTAGAAGTTGTTATCATCTCATCACCTCATAACGCAAACATTTGTCTATGCTTGTTTCGCAAGGACGCACTCGAATGATTTGTTCAAATGATGCTCTTCGTCATAACTTTTCCTTCTTCTAATTTCCTCGGCTGTTGAAAAAGATTCTCCGAATTGAGCTTGAGGCTCAAACAGTGTCTCTACTTGTTACGTTTGAATTTTTGAGTAATTTTCAGAAGAATATCAAAACGAGGAGGAGCTTAGTCTCAGTTCTGCCAGGTGGAAGACACATTTTCGGCGGTGTAGCTCGCGTTTCCGGTTCATGACGGAGAGACGAAAGCAAGGAGCGTAAAAGTGTCTATCGCTCCATGTCGTTATCGTTATCGGGGTGGGGCTTCGGTATCGATGAGGGTCCTCGGAACGAGGTTTTCCTATCAGTCGCTTCAGGTATATATAGGGCCCAATACTCGCCCTGCGCTCACTAGTGATCGGATTATCTTTTTCGCGTGATTTTACACCGTCATGTCGGCTGGCCGCCTCCAGCAGAGTTCCACGTTACTTTCAAGCTTTCTCTTATCACCGCCGAAATCTCCTGGTGACGATTCCTTATCTCGTTTCTCGCACACAGATTGCAAGTGATCGCGATTCTGTCCGTCGCGCACGAAAGTCAAATCGCAAAGTGGCCTTCACCCAACATCGTCGTCCTTGGAACATCATCGGTCATTTCAGTGAATAGTTCATAATCCTCTTCCTTCTTGAAAAGACATCCCGGTCTGGAGAGGCACGCGGCTTAAAGTCTCTGGTTCTCGTTATCATCAGGTGACTCTGCTGGAGATTAAGGCCGGAGAACATGGTCGACCGTCTCTCTGGGCGCAGCAGGCATACAACATCGTCCAACTCATCACTCGCACTATTGCTTGCTCCTCCTTCTCTCCGTGATCTCGTCGTCGGATTTTTCCCCTACGTATCCGCGTGGCTCTCAGTTGGAAGTGAGGATCTAGGCAGTGAGCGGCCATAGCTCTTGACAACTTGCCAGATCTAACTCTTCCAGCTCAGGGTTGCGCGGGCTCGACGTCGTTGGCCGTTGGCCGTTAGTGCTTGTTCCTGGGCGAGTCCCTTGCACCAATCATCCTGGATGCGGCCAGCGGGTATCACGGTTCAAGTGGAGCAGTGGTCTCTACGCTTTGTATGAAAGTGAGATTCAACTCCTCCAACTTATTCCTGATTCCCCGTAGTCATCGGAATTGCGTCAGCGTCCGTGAATCCGCTCCTCTGTGACTGATCACCAGCTCGTGGACGCGGCTCGTGCACGAGTGCGAGTAGCCATTGATCGTCTCGCGACCGAGTGTTGTCGGCAGATAGACTCTGCTTATAAAGTTTGTCACTCGTAGCCGTAAATTGATACTTAAGCTCGAATAAATTTACCTTAAGATTACCTTAGGCACACGCGCAACTTGTGTTCGACGTGTGTGTGGATGTGCGTTATATTTTAAGCTGCGAAATTAGGTATCAAGATGTTACCACACTTTTGTATATATTGTATTCTTTGCAATTATGTATACGTATAAATATACGTCACGATGCGTAACAATTGTTATGAATATTCTCAACACAGAATTTTCTCAGAAAGAAATATTTATATGTATATACACATAAGTTAATTTTCTTTGTATTTATTTATACACATTAAACTTTTTCATGAATCTCCTATATGATGTATTTATTGTGTCACTTTTGTCCGATTAGATCGCCAGAATAGACGAGGAATGTATTAACGCTCTGTTGACCTTAGAATACTTGAGCCTGTTGAGCCAAGTAACGCCAGTGGAAAAAGATACTGAAATCGTGTACGGTCAAGCGCACCAGGGGGTCAGGTATCATGGCGTCATGGGTACGTCCATGGATCGTATCTCCGAGTGTCCAAATCCAGCCGAGCCTCTCGAAGCAACGCCGATCATCGACGAGAGGATACACCCCATGTATTTCTCGTTCGATACCCTCAGCATTTTGCCAAAGTGTCAACAGGCAGAACTCTTGTTCTCAATGTTCGCTGACGGTTAGTCGTGGGATGATAGGAATGAGAATATATAATAAGAAATAAAGAAAATGAAAGACTAAAAATTGACCTTGTTTTGTCAGATATGATGCACATCGATGAGGATCGGGACAGCGCTAACAAAATCCTCATGGGAAATTTTTTGGAACACATGAAACAGTTGCATAACAAGGAGCTGTTGCTCACGTCTGCGGAATCGCAGAGATTTACGCGGATGCTCCTTAACAGACCGCGCGAGAACGGCCCACCATTACCTTTCTTTATGCAAGCAGGTATAGATAATAAGACTCAACGCGATGATGGACTCTTTAATCACATGAGAGCTCTTATCATATTATGAAACTGATAAACGTTTTGCGTTATTACGTTCCGTTGCATCTTCCGCGAGAATATAATACAATTGCTTTATTCTTTATCTTAAATTATACGATTTTTATTTTAGATAAAAACTATCAGGACGATGTGTCGGATATTTTTCCCAGATGGAAGTGCTTCGTTAAGGGAATTAGTACGACGCACGTTATCGTCACGATATTGCCGGCGACGGAAAAAGACGTTCGGTTGATAACGTACGCAGGCGGCAATTGCACGAGTAATAATTCCGAGAAGAATTGCGACTCGGATATTTTCGATCTTGATATGAACGAGAAGATACCGTCTCCGAGCTCGTACACGAAAGATGCCAATATATATGATTTCCTGGCACTGGAACACAGGGAATCGAAAATTTCTAGCCAATCCACTACCGCGAACAGCACGTCGAAGGCTAACGCGGAGCATAATTCTGACAATGAAGGCAGCCTCGTTATACCTGTATACGTGTATGATTGTTCACTAGCGTTATTGATTGACGCGTTGGTCGGCCAATTGCAAACCCCACAAAATAGAGATATCTATCAGGATCACACATTTAAAATTGGAGAGCAAATTTCTGAGGACTTTGTTAGTCTCAAGTCAGAAAGTAACACAAAGCCCTCATCCCCTGAACCGAAAAGTGAAGATTCTGATAATATTTCCAGCGGTACGCAAGAATTTATAATTTCTAGGATAATATTCTAGTATCATGATTCATTACAAAAAGAAATTCCATAATTAAAAATTAAATTTGTTTATTAGATCAACGAAGTTTGATGGAACACTGCAAGTTGTTGACCTTGGCACATTGTCATTGTTACGTAGTCGCAGTGTACAAATCGCTTGCGTTGCAACAGTCATTGGGCTATGAGGATATGGAAGCTGCTGTAGCGCAGTGCGAAGAAAATTTGATCGAGATTAACATCACAAATTATTTGCGATCTGTGTGCAGACATTTGAGTATGTTACCGGAGGGCCATCTGCTAAGTCAATTGAAATTCTCAGCATGCAACGATGTTAAACCGTTACACAATTTGATTAAGGATAAATTTAAGAAGATCATGGCAGTGGCATTTAGGCCCGTCCCCGCGCATCCAGAATTCTATTACTGTTTGCCTTCGTGGATGTCCGAAAAAATGGTTCGTTTCTTCGTAACTTTCCACACAGCAATGTGATACTGACAATTTGCGAATTTGGTTCCTTTCTTAAACTGGTTACTTGCAGGAGGTAGCATCGCAACGGACAGACAGCGATGACGATTTAGATTTCACGTGTCATTCGGAAACACCGGCCCCAAAGACAGACGACTCTTCCAATCAAGGTAGCTAATAATGAAAATGTGTTCTATCGCAAAGGCGAAAGTCTTTGTCGCAGAATAATAAATAAATATCGTGCATGTTCAGTGAGTCAAGCTGTCAATATTACGTGGCCAGCGACGAATCTTCACAGCACTGGGAAACTGTCATGCTGCAATTCCAAGAATTCACTCGTAAGCGACTTCGGGGAGAACACATGGGACAAGGATCAGCCGCTCTTCTTGCACCTGAGCTGTTCAATTCGTTTTCGTTCGGAGTTCTCGAGCATACCTGTCAAAGTGATGCCCACCTGTTTCACCGAGATCGTCCAAAGAATAAATGACGGCAAGGAGAGAAATCTCGCGGAGTTGAATCTGGACGATATAAAAGTCACTCTGGACATTATCTGTTTGAGTCTACCGAAGGAGGTGTTGGAGGTGTCACTGGAACGTTATCCCGCGTTCAGGACAACGTCCTACTGCAGTGCCTCGCCGATTGGCAGTATGCCAAGCGGCAGCAGTCCGGACGCGAATGCGAAGAATGAATCGATGCAGGAGAGAATACAGCAGCCACCTGAGCATCATGCCGTGACCAACCTGAAGGACGAGATTGAGTGGCTGCTGCGGGATGAGACCGCGACGGCACTTCTGGACCATCCTTCGCCGACTGCGGAGACGTTAAGATTCATCGCGCATCACGTATCGAACTCAATTGGGAAATCCAGTTGCTTGATGGACAAAGTGCCTTTACACTTCGTCTTTTCGTCGGAGAGCAGCGCACCGAAATTCCTGAAGGAATTGAAGAATCTCGAAATCGATAAATATTGCATTTGTCAAGAGGCCGACTTGTTTTACTTCGTCAAGAAACCAGAAGCGACGATATCAGATACAGAATCGAATGTATTATACATAGACGAAGAGGAACCACAGCCGAGAGAAGGTAAACGATTCGATATTATCAAGTTGTATTAATAAAATTATTTCCTCATAAACATAATAGATAATATCTGCCTTTTTTTCAAAGATGGTATCAAATATTAAAAAATTGCCTATTTAGATTTTCAACGATCGAAATTGATTACAGATGAAAGTGTCGAAAATATGGATCAAGACGAAATATCGATTACTGCAATCCAGATAAACGGACAGGATTCTGGAGACGCGCCGGGTTATTACTCCGAGATTTCAAGCATAGCCGAGGGGAAAAACGGTACGGAAGACGGATACGAAGGGGATAGCAGTAATTCGGACGACGATTATCAGTGGTTGATAGAACTCGATAAGCAGAGAAACCGCTTACCTAATTTCTGGCTGATTTTGAACATCGAAAACGCTCACGTTAACGTTTATTTTCACTGCAGGTGGGTAATTCGAAGATTATTTACACGATAACCACATATAAATGAGAACCTTATATAATGTTCTTACACAGATTTTTGGAGCTTTCCTCGCCCGAAGTGGACTGTTACTCGCAAATACAAAAGATGCTGCTCGCTCAGATCAAAGCTATATGCCGGCGAGTGAATCAATACTTGCTTCTACAAAATCTTCACGACACTCGCATATGCGATCAGTTGTTAGAGCCCGAGTCCACTGAAGATTATAATACCTGGAGGGGAGAATCCAACAGCGAATCCGGGAACATTTTCCAGAATCACAGTTCCTCCGCCTCGAATTTCACACCGGGCATGTTCAGGTGTCCCGTCATCTGGGAGGAGCCCTTCAATCTGCATCCCCGTTTAAAAACCGGGCCCGGCAGATCCGGATTGTCGAGAGGAATCAAAGCGCTGCACGGCGTGCTCAACAGACTGTCTGTTAACAATCGGAACAACATGTTCGTTTATCAGGAGAACAACGAAAACGTGTTTTATCTGCGTCTTCACGAGCAAACGAATGACGGAAAACCCCTTCAGAATAAACTGTCCGAGAGCGACGAAAAACTGGTAGTTTCGCGCAGTAACAGCGTCGCGTCCCTGTCGCAGGCTAAAAGCATCGGCCTAACGAACGACCACGCGTCGTCGAACGACACCCGGCCTAGGGTACGTTCGTTCGGCGAAAAGGAATCGGACATCTTGAACCGAACTGGCGACTCGATCATCTTGATGGTGCACGGAATATCAGAGGCCGGTCCGGAGGTCAAGCGGGACCTGGTACAGGTGCTGCAGAATCGTCTCGACGACGCGGTGCTGGAGGTACTATCCGTGATGCTGTCGCGCAACCCGATGTGCAAGCTGACGCCGGCGGACGTGCACTTCATCCAGAAGCCGTACAAGTCGCCCGAATGCATAGTGCAGTTGTCCGTGCAGCCGCACTGCCTGCCGTACATAGACGCTCTAGGATACTACCTCAGGCAGAACATCTTGCAGTTCTTGTACACGCCCAAGTACATGGACGTCGGCGCGCATTATCATTTTCAGGATTACTCGCCGTTGGACGGCACGAGGAAGAGGGTGTCCGAGTCGGATATCTTCCTGTACAATCAGAGCCACTCGAGTGGCAACAAGGGCATAGCCTGCATCGCGTTAGCCATCACCGACAGCAAAGCAGAGTCCGCGACGTCCTCGGCGGACGATCACGGTCGCCAATCGAGCTTTCCCAAGATACTGAGAGTCGAGAATTTCGAGAGCATCGTGTCGACCACTATTTACGATCTTAAGAATGACTCCAACCAAAGCGCGGAAACGTTGATCGAGTTTCGAATCTGGAAGCAAGGTAAAGTCAACTTGGAATCGTTGATCATGAAGCTGTCGTCCGCGGTGAAGCACGGCACCTGGGACTTGGTCACGGAGTACAATCTTCTGGCGACACCATTGACAGAACCGATCACTATCGATCCTTCGTCAGTGCTTAAAGAAAGCGTAGTGGAGAGCACAGGTACTCAGGTACCCTCGAAGACATTATCGCAATCGCAAAAACTGAGCGATAATTCGTCGATCGATCAGTACGAGCTCGGCGAGGAGGGAAAGTTGAACGAGATTTATCACACTACATTGGCACAATGGTTCCAGTTTGCTCTGGAAATGAGCGTCCCGGCTGTAAAGAAACACGAAGTGATCATCCACCATCGGCATGCAATCCCCGTGATCGTGAGGGAGCTGCAGAACCTCATGCGTTCCCAGGATCCGGACACGTCCAGTAGAGTCTTTGTCTTACAGGATCGGCAACCGTTCCTGAATCAATTCGTTGTTTCGCGCAAGGTGGGATCCGTGCTCAAGTGGTCTGAAAATGTCCGGAACCTTACCGATCAGTCAATGGCGGAGACTTCGGATCGGGAAGGAGGCAATTCGCCGGTGTACGTGTCGCATGAGTTTAACAAAGACGAACAAACAACTTATACCAAATGTATCTTGATAGCGAGAAATTTTCATCAATGGAAAGCGTCTTTGAGTAAAGAAATAGACCCGGAACTGCTTGCTCCTAAGGGTTAGTTTAAATTTAATGCAATAATTCTTAATTAGAATTAAAAATCTCACGTCGCACTGATCCTTTTGCACACACGTTTTCTATGTTGCAGATCAAAAACAATTACAAAAATTCAATCCTTTGATATCGGAGTCGAATTTTGTGCCTAGACAGAGGATACTGCTAGCTGAAATACAAAGCGATAGTGTTAGTGCTTATTACGATTGCATACAATTTAATTTTAATTTAATTTAATTAATAAATTAACTATTTTTAAAATAATTTAATTAAATATTTTACATTTTCAGATAATTATTTACATGTATAACTGGTCCAAGGAGAGATCAGAAAAATTAATAAAACAAACGACAAATTTGGGCACGTGGCTCTCGTCCAGATCGAGCTTGTTCACCAATATAATTATGCAAAAATTGGGTATATTCCACCATAAACTATCCCGGGAACCTCAGCAAAGAGAGCACAACTCGCAATATTATCAGATCACTGATATGGAGAGCCTCACCAAGTTTCCGACTCAGTTGAATGCCGATAACAAAGACTGGACGCGGTCGAGCAACCGAATGCAACAACCGATGAAGAACAATGCGTTCTCGTGGATGCAGGTGGTCGGCCAGGTAATGCGCGACGCGAAACCAAGCGCTTCGCATTCCTACAACACGGACGCGATCGTCAAAGCTGCTCACGATCTGCAGGACTTACGTCATCGGGAGAAGAAGATCAAAGGTAAGTTCGCGATGACAAATGTAAAAATTTGCACGTACGGAAAAAAATACTAACGCGTTCTGTGTGAATAAAATATTCAAAAGTATACATCTCTCTGAAATTCTTGCAGAGGATGTGGAGAAACTGTACGCGATGTGGCAAAATCGCACCTCCAACATACCGATATCGTTGAACGCTCTGAATACGTTCAAACAGCATTCTCGCCTGATACATTTCTGCCACACGCCTCTACTGTTTTTGCCGGCCTGGCGTCTGCAATCCGCCGCTACGAGGGATCACTCGTTGACGTCGCCACAGCCATTTCACAGCAACGCGATGCAGCACCAACAATCGCCGCAGATAACGCAGACGAGGCTGGAGGCGACCAACGCTATTATGATAAAATGGCATCAGGAACTTTGCAAATCGATGCTGTCCGAGTACAAGCAGTACTTGCAGATCTTGGGCTTCAATCCAATCCAAGTGGAATCGCCGCAAAGCAAAACGTTTGTTTCTCGTCCCTAGCATCGCTTTAGATTTACTGAGACGAACGAAGATCTACATAAATGTATCGCACTTTTTACAGAGACGAGGAGGAGTCTTATTACCTGAAAAAGTTGATGCTCGGCGGTGTATTATTGTTCGAAATCCACTTGTCACAACCGTTTTTTATCGTCAAGCTGCACATCATCGAATGCAATCGCTTACAGACGAAGACGAGCAGCGGCATGATGAACCAGGTGAGATATATAAATCTGGAATATTATGTCTCATTAAAAAATTTTATTATATTATATTAATTTTATTATATTATAATATATTATAATTCCGTATATACAGGGTGTTTCCTAAGTAAGTTTCCTAAGTAGACAAACTTAAGGAGGATATTCCTTGGCTTATTTTAAGAAGAAAAGGTCATATAAACATATGTCCTAAACTGCTTTGTTTTCCAAAAAAAGTACAGCACTGCAGTATCATGGCTGCAGGTGGACATTTTCAGCAGTTACTGTAATGTTATTATTTTTCTTTTTAGTTACTATTTTCTTTTTCGTTATAATTTTTCTTTTTGGTTACTATTGTTTTTCATTTGTTTCATTTGCAATAACACAAACTGTTCTATAATAAACGAAAAGTGAACGAAAACAGTGATGTACTTTTTTTTGGAAAACAAAGCAGTTTAGGACATATGTTTATATGACCTTTTCTTCTTAAAATAAGCCAAGGAATAGCCTCCTTAAGTTTGTCTACTTACTTAGGAAACACCCTGTATACGAAAGAGAACATTGAAAAATTGAATCTATTGTAGTTCGTGCTAAGTTTCGTGGACGTGTGTGACAAGATCAAGATCAACATGCACCTGCATTCGTTTACCTACGACTTCCACTTGCGTTGCATCCATTCCTACATTGCCGGAACAGGACTGTGGTCTTTACAACAGGGCTACCACCTCACTCACTTTATGGACGACTTCATCAAGTACTACAGCAAGGCACCGAATTATGCCAGGAATCTTATATACAGCGGTAAGCACGTTCGGCAATGCGTCTTAGACTCATCTCGCTTCACATCTCGTAACGTGATGTACTAGACAGATGTTTTACGATTTCAGATGTAATTACGATACGCAATATAGCGACACCCGCGCGTACCCTGTACTCGTACCTGCTCTCGCACGAGAAGGTGTACGGCATGCGCGTGTTCGTGATGTCCGGCGAGCTGCAGGAGTCTCACGACAACGAGTACGTCCTGATCAGGCTGCAGAGCACCCCGCTGGTCAGTTATTGCGACGCCCACGACACTAGATACACCGATGACTTCGACGTCGCGCTGATCGTGTCGCGCATGGAGCAGCCACCGCATCTCGAAAGGACCGAGATCACCCTGAAGTATTACCTGATGCTGACGAGCAAGAGGGAATTGTATCCTAAGCGAGAGGTGGAAAACAACAAACTCGGCAAATTCAGGACTGTGTACAGTGTACAGGGCAAATCAGCGACCAGCTCGTACACCGAGAGCCCGGTGGAATCCGGTCCAGCTTCGCCGGTGCTACCGTTCGTGAAGGATAATGCCAAAACCGAGCTATCGGACTCTGACGCGGGACGGGAAAGGAACCTCGATTCAATCGACACGACGGCAAAGGATGCCGACATTAAAGCGACGAACTGCAACGTCCAAAACAGCATGGCGCCGACGCCACCGCCCGTTCCAAATTCCCCGTTGGCGCAGAGTTCCAGCATTCCGAACGCGACCGTGAACACGTCTTCGTCGTCATCGTCATCGTCGCCGTCGCCGTACCTGGTACAGATACGCCAGGAGTCGGTCAACTATCTGGGCTACTACTCGTCGCACGAGCAGCTTATGCAGCAGATGATTATGTCCCAGGCGCAAACTGCACGCCAACACATCACGAGTATGGTAGAGCGCGGCGCGTTGCAGTGCCGCACGCACCTGCTCTGGGACAAGCTGCTGGAGAGCAAATCCTCGATGACGTACACCGAGTTCAAGGAACTGTGCTCGCTGGCGCACATCGAACCCCTGCCGAACCTGGATGTCAGACTCAGTCCGCTCGTCAACCAGCCGGTCTTGTGGTACCAGGCGTTATCCAAGGTGCTGCAGAACAAGTACCAGGAGCATCACAAGCAGTTCATTACCCCGGATGGGAACGTTACTCATCATCTTATACTGCATCCGACGCTTCTTCAAGCGTTTATGATGCTGACTATCGATTTGCACACGTCAAGAGGAGTAAGTACCAAGTATTCAGCTCTCTTCATGTTGAAGGCAAAGCGCGGGATCTTGAGTGAATGAAACTGGAATGCAGTAAATTAAGGGGGGAGCCTGCTTTAGAACGCTGAAAATAAGGTATATTTTACGAATTGTTTTTGGAGAAACTATACAGCGGATCATTATAAAACTTTGATGCATTTATTAGTACATGTTTAAAGATAAAAAAAATTATTTTTTGATTTGAATATATCGCCTGTAGAGGTCGTCCTGGAGAAATCTTAGTGCAGCCGCGTCGCCGGCATTGCAAATTGGTGAGCATTCTCCTGCCTCCAAATTTCGTCTAAACTGAAAAATTGAAATGTGTTCTCGTTATTTATGAATTCCCATCGTCGATGAACCAAAGAGAGAAGAAAAAAGTTGAAAAGTGCCAAAATGGTGGAGCTTAGAACACAAAAGTACGATTTTTAGGCAAAGTTGTTGAACTTTTTCATGCAAAAGTAATTGTTTAACTTAATGTTTTTATGAATATTAAAGGTTCATCGACGATGGGAATTCATAAATAACGAGAAAATATTTCAATTTTTCAGTTTGGATGAAATTTGGAGGCAGGAGAATGCTCGCCAATTTACAATGCCGGCTGCACTAAGATGCCTCCAGGACGACCTCTACAGGCGATATATTCAAATCAAAAAATAATTTTTTTTATCTTTAAACATGTACTAATAAATGCATCAAAGTTTTATAATGATCCGCTGTATAGTTTCTCCAAAAAAAGATTCGTAAAATTATACCTTATTTTCAACGTTCTAAAGCAGGTTCCCCCCTTAATTACATGTTTCTTTTCAGGATTTGTGCGCCGTTTATCGAAAATCGACAGAGATTAACATGCCGATGAACATGGAGGACGTTTACGCTCTAATCGAGGGTTTCGTGAATGCCTGTTGCTTCCACTTGTGGATGGGTCTTTGCAGCCAGTGATAACATTCCGAACGTACGATACGACGGCGCATTGCCTCTGAAAGCTTCGACTTGTAATGTACTTATAGAGATTTTGATGCGCGATGCGATTCACTCACCGATCTAGCAAATTTATTCTCGTTCGAATGCGCGGATCAGCGTATTCTAGTTGTTAACATGGATTATTACACTTGTAAACGACTTTGTAAATATGAAATATATATTTTCATGTTACATACATTAATTCTCATGTAGTTGATCGAACAATAATTTATTCAGTAATACATAAAATAGAACTATCTTTAAAGGGAGAGACTAAAAATTGTAATATTACGCAGCGTTATCGATATTTCGTCTACTCAGGAAAATCAAAAGTTAGTAATTAAGGACTGTGCAATAACAAAAGAACACAATTGCTTTTTTTATAAGAAATACAACATTTACTTTATTCTGCGATTCCTAATTAATAATTCCCTAACAATTTTATAAGGAGCTCGATAACTAATCATAACGGTGCCTGTACGTGTATTTTCGCCAATATTGTCCCGTTCGATGTGTCTTATGAAGTAACGTCTGCTCGACTGTAAACTTTTAGTTAGACCTCGAGGGGAAGGGGAAAAGAAATTACACTTGCTTAACATCACATTTTACAGTTGCACAGACGTTACTGCGCGTAACGTTTACTTTGAACAGGCAGGACAACATATGTACGATAAACTGCTATAATATACGACAACAGCATCTCAGGAAGCTTATGCAAATCCGAATCCTTCGCTGCACTCGTGAATCGCCTTGAGTAGATTTGTACGCAGTTTATCGTATGTCTCGTATACTGGCAAATCCAGTTGATTGAAGCTGCAATTTAAAAAAATACATTTTAGTTCAATAATTTTACAGTGCATGTCAATTTTATGCAAAGAGGATGCAGAGAAAAATTTGTTTTTAAAATTCTTACCAAGTATGGGCAGAAGGAAGCCTGTCTGTTGACCTATCTTCTCTATGAATTTGGAACTTCTGCACACCATTCATTCCTTCTAATGCAGCGAAACCTTGTAACGGCACTTTGGACGTGCCGGTAACAAACTGCAAGAATTTCGCGCGATCCGCCTGATCGAAACCTCGCAACGCGCGCCAGAACCATTGAATCTGAGCATAATAATGATAAAACATAATAATAATTCAATCCTTTTCATGAATTAAAATATCAGATAATCGTACAGAGAATGTGATGTACCTGTAAAGACGTAGCAGTATATTTATGATACTCGGTGTTTGCTTTAAGATCTTCGATATCTACATTAGGCAAGCCGCTGATCAATAATTCAAGTTCTTGTTCGTTAAATATAGAGATCAGTCGTTTAGGTATAATATCATAAAAGCCTTCCAAGAACGCATTTAATCTGTGGAGAAAAAGTTTCGGATATGAGAATTAACGCGGACAAACTAAAGCAGACAGTATTGTTGCTCCATCTTTGAGAATTCAGATTCACTCACTGTTTACGAATTGCTCCAGTCATCTTCATTTGACACACGAGCCTAATATATTCGAGTTTGGTCTCTTCTGTAACGACTATGTTACGTCCATTTGGTATTAAATCTCGCACGTCGTTGACACCGAATTCGTTTACCTGGAAAACCACGAGGCACACGTTCAACACCCGGAATACAATCGAAATCGAGCGAGTCTTACCTCCGTGGAGAATGTTAGCTCGTATCCCAAATCGGAAATGTTATGCTCCGTTAGGTAGACAAGTCCCTTGTAAAAACTATAATCTTCACTCTCCATATCTGTATGCTTGACAAGTATGCCGAGTATATGCTTGTAAAAACTACGTGTGAAGTAGCATTCTAACAATTTGTTATCGTAAATAGCCTTAGCTGTAAAGCAATAAAGCACAAGAATTAATTAATTACATTCCGCAAACTCGTCGATTTACATGCTCGTCGACTGGTAAACTTGGTAAACTCACCAATTACTCGACCTACGAATTTATAGTAACACAAATGATTGGGATTACAATGCGAAGACGAGTTTATCATGTACGTAACTCGATCGCCGGGGCTGACTGTGAACAGGGCGTACATGGGATTGAAGATCTCCCTTGAGATGATCACGTACCATTCTCTCAATAAACCACCTGCATCCTGTCCTTCTTCGCCTTTTAACGGAATTAAAAACATTAATGTTATTCGGTGTCCATCAAATGTTTAAAATTAGAATAAATCAGTCAGAGATGCGTACCTTCAAAGACTATGTAAAAACGATTTTTCCATTCGTCGGCATTTCGTCGGTGGAGCTCCCTGAACGAGTCCTCGAAAACGTGACTCCTACGAACATGTACAGCCAATTCCTCCCTACGTATACCTTCGTCCATTCGTTCTAGTTCCGTTCTAAAGTAACGCCTCTTCACGTCGAAGTCCAACACTCTCGTATGATCCACCAATACGGAAAACGGCCCGTCCGCCAAGTGCGTGGTTGTTTGCCGCAGGATTTGATTGAGTACAGTCCTATGTGTTTCTGCATAAAACGTATGTTAGATTAATTGATGGCTATCCTATATATATATTAATGCGTTCATAATTTTCATTTATCGTAGATAACGTACCAGCAAACTTGAGGAACTTTAATTGATCCGGTGGTAATGTTCTCTGCGGTGTGGGAGTGATATCCCAGGAAGCGTTAGCGGGAGCTTCCGATTGGGAAGTACCGTCGTTGTCCGAGTATATCGGGGACACCGGCGCCAAGTCGGGTACGACTTCTCGATTCTCGCTAGTCGCGTTGAGACGACTGTCACGGTCTCGAGACGTACTCGACGAGGAATGAACCAAGAAGAACGCTTCTACCGCAGGCTACAATGTTAACAAATATGTAATATGTTAAGTTAGATAATATTGAAAAATATACTTATTACGATACTTTGAAATAATATAACAATCGATAACACTAATTAAATAATGATAACGGATCTTTAAGAATACGTGAGATGATTCTTACTTGCAGAACAAGGACGGCATGATGATCAGGAGTATATTCTAGTTCGAGCAAGCAAGCACTAAGAGTCTCCCATAAGTTATCTAATACTAAACTCTCACTCAGCAGTGGAAGCGTAGCCTTTTCTTCGTCTGCAAAAAAACGAGATAAACATGTAAACATCGTGGTAACAGTAATCATCACTATGTATGATTTACCGTTGCGAGAAGTCTTTAAATTATCAAGATTCGAAGCATTCGCTTGCGTTGCGTCCATAGGAATGTCGGCCTCCGCATTCTCGGCGGCTGTAATAAGATACGTTAATTTTCAATGTGAATGTTGACTTAAAAGAGAGAGAGAATAGGTGCTATATACAGTTCTCTTTGTCACACACATTTCTATTAGTCGTTCTAGAAAGACCTCGCAACGATAAATTATAAATATAATTATTTTCAATTAACCTTAAATAGATATTATTTACACACACAATTATTAAAACATATATATATATATATATATATATATTTAATTTTATTTTACCTGTTTCCGATGCATTACTCGTTGTGCCTGTATCCATGGCTGCTTCTGTTGTTTGATTAGCTTGAAAAAGAAGAAAGAATTGAAACAAATTTAACTAAATGGCGAATTTCAAATATTTATCATAGTGTTATGATGTACTACGCGTATATTATACCTGTTTTCTTCGTGTTTGCTAGGCGTACAGCTTCCCTTATCTGTACGATAACTTTAAGTATTCTCAAGAAGAAAGCTTGACTAGAGGTTTTACTGACGAGAGCAGCCATAGATGGTAATTGAAGATCACTTCCGGCTTTAACTTTGCTCGGTGCCGTCACCACCACATTTTCATTAGTAAACCTAGAAATAAATTTTTCTAAGTGAACACCCTGCTTTTCTATATGAATGTAAAGTATATTTAAGACACTTTTATATTTAAAATACGAATTGCGTGCTTCAGAAGATTGTTTTACCTGTCTAACAGAATTCCTCGCCCATTCCCGCCACTGGTCGATGGTTGATCTTCTAAGGAATTCCTTCGACTTAGTTCACGATTCAAAACTTTCAGTTCCATCATTAAATCGTTGATATGTTCGCACACCATATTCGCAAGTTCCATCGCTCCCTCCAATAACAATTTTAGTATCTGACGAATAAAAGAAACGAGCATCGTTAGCCTCAATGTTTGAACAGATTAAAATCCGTTCGACGCAAAAATATTTACCAATTGTCTGGTAGGGTCTGGACAATGAGAGAGATTGAGAAGTAACGCTGTCGCGTCTTCAAGCCCCTCCTCAGAACAGCTTTTGCTAGTCAGCACTTGTACGGCAAGCTTGAGGTGTCCTTCTGGTGCGGCAACACTCTGATCCTTGTTAAGCTCAGTTTTCTTGTTCTTTGCGTTGCCTTCTTGTCGTCGATATGGATTCACCTCCGTCAAACTGATGGAGATCAAAGACAGAAGCCGCAGCAGCTTATCCGTCAGCTGGCTGCTGCGCTTGATTACGGACCAATTGAGCATCGAGATGAGTTGGCCAAACGCGGAAGCCTCAAACGTCGTTGTACCATGTTCCGGTTCGCTTCCCAGATTTGTATTCGAGTGAGTCCGTGCGACCGACTTGCCTTTCTTGGACGCGCACGAGTCCAACTTCAGGAGCAGATCCCAGAAATCCGGGAGATCGCTCCTCCCGATCTTGGAAGCGGACTTGTTTTTCGCACCACTTTCCTCTTTGTTGCCGTCCTTCTCCTTGCCAGTGTCCTTGTCGTCCAACTCCTTAGATTTAATTGGCACAAAGTATCCAGGAAAACTCTTGGCTAAAGATATCAGCAATTCTAAGGTATGCCTGCAATAAAACAAAGTCCACGATGCTCAATAAAAATGTAGCGGAAAGAATTGCGCTTCGAGACAATTTCTTCTGTTAATTGAGGAAACATTTCCAAGTCAGTGCCACTCACCTGCAAACAGAGGGGGCCGCTTGCGGATGGATAGCGATGATACTACCCTGTCTCTCAGATTTCTTGCCAGCGTGGCGTATAATGTGGAATACATTAGCTCTGCAGCCGAGTGCGGCATCGATACTGATATTTAGCCAGGACTGCGTATTGTTTCTTTGGTCAAATATCTTTGGAGAACTGGAACAATATGTCGGACGTTATTACATATCCACGTAGAGGTGTGTGCGTTCGAAAGATCGATTCGAAAAGGAGGATAATCTTACTATAAATCCATGGGAGGATTCAATAATCCCTTCCTCTTAACTTTCCCACCAAAATCTATCATGATATCCTTGTTCTCGTCATTACTTCTCTCCATGATACTTAGTAGCGCTTTCACTATCCATTCTCGCGTGCTACCGTGGTAACAGAGGTTCCTGATTACTCTGTGAAGTCGGAGCGTGTTGATTTTCGGTTCATCGACAAACAGCAATACCAGCAAGCACGCCATCGATTCATGATCAAGCAATTGCCGGCCTCTCAATCTTAAACCGGCGCCTTGGTGAGCCATGTTCGTGTCACCTCGGGTGTTCCATGCGCTCCATTGAGACCTTTGAGGCACTGCGTGAATAGCGTATCTAGTGCCGCCGCCACGAGCTACGGATAAATGTCCTGATCTTTGTATAAATTAAAGCAACTTGTCTAATCGCGCTAATTATACGCCAATTACCAATCTATATTTTATTTCTTTTTATTCGCACAAATTTTGTTTATTCATTCAGATAAATACTGGCACCTGCGCACAATGATATGGAAACTTACCTCTACCAGAATTTCTCAATATGCTAGAGAGAGCTGTGTTACTCTGACTAACATGATTCAGAAATCTTTCTTGCATCATATGTCGATTGCGTGCTTCCCATTCTCTCCTCAGATTTTGAGCCTCTTGAGCCAAATCTGGTGGGAGGACGGATATCTGGGATTCCTCCATGTCTGTTAAAATCTGTCGAGATAAATAGTTTCGGGCGTAAGAACATCGTCGCTTATAAGCCGGGAAAAGGTATGCACGTTTGAGGATTATACTAACAGCTTGTCGTAGAGATGGTTGCAGGTTTTGGAAGAATGCAGCCGCGTCTACGGGGTCCTCCGGGTTGGCTGAAGCAGCTGCGTGCCGTTGCTGTTCCATACGCTGTTGTGCTAATACTTCTTCCTGTATTGCCGGTGGCAGAGCGGCCAGGAATTCAGGATTTACTTCGACTGGTCCGCTCAGCTCTTCAACCACAGAAGCCTGTGCGCGTTGCCTCATACGTTGCAGCCTGTTGATTGTTACAAAATTACATCGTATTACCACTTATCACGTCATTCCATCCGCCAACCCGTGAGTCTTGAAATTAAGGTCGAAATAAATAGACTGACCTAAGCTGTTCAGCGATGACTTCATCACGCATATCCTCAGGTAAAGCGGCTAGGAACGACGGATCCACGCCATCAGGTAGCTGCTGCTCTTGTTGGCCACTGGATTGCTGTTGCGATTGCTGCTGCTGCTGTTGCGACGATTGCTGTGACGATTGTTCCGAGGTGCTCGCAGTAGTGATCTCGGACGTTGAAGACGTCGGATCCTGGCTAACAACGTTGGCACTGCGACGATACCCACACGTTAATACCTGCTGCAATTTTATGCTCAAATTTTGTATACGATACTTACTTTCGCTCGACGCGTCGTAGATCGATGTCGCTCGTTCGACACGCCGTCGGATGGCCGTCGTCAGTCAAGAGTCTGCGTATCCAATCGGCCGAGTCGCTGCTCTCTCTGGACAGATCCTCACTAGTTTCCTGACCGAAATCAACCACTATCGGTGTAGATGGTGTGCGATTAGCCGACGATTCGGCGAGGTTCGTCACTTCCGCACTGGGTCCTGTTTGAGCAAGACTTGTGTTAGTGCTATGAACGGTTTTACTTTCTCGTAATGTATTTGATTGTCTCAGAAAGCGAATTTTAAATAGCCTTTTAACTAGAAGTATTACAAAAAAACTGTCAACAATTAAAATAAAAATTTAACATAAAAGCATCATCACGCGTGATACCATTTTCGATTTTAATACTCTTTTTTTTTTAAACAACGCATACATTATTATGCATTTCGATATGTAATTAAAAAAAAACGTCAGTATTACTTAGTCTAATAGTTGTTTCAGACGTGCACGGTCCTAGTACGGAATCAACGATGCTCTCCGCCAACTCCAACGTGGGGTTTCGATTCGCCGTACGAGGATCTCTATCGGAAGCCGATTGTTCCTCAGGCGGCGGCGGTGGGGGCCGCTCCTCGTCCTCTTGAACCGTCACTTCCATCTCACCTGTTACATCTAGTATGTAAAAGACACATAGAAACACGCGTGCATGATGTTCGGTAAAAATAAATACGAGACTTGGGTCTCCCTTAGCATTGCAAGTGTACCAATTATATCTTCGTCCGGCGTGCGCTCCTGCCTCGTGGTCTCCACTGCGGTTTCTTCAGACGGACTATCGCTTATAACCGGAGTGCTACAATCGGTTCTCTGGGACGTAGACGCGGATCTGTGCTCGTCCAGGTGTGTCAAAGCGGATAACATAGCTAAAACGTCCAAGTGTCTCAAAAACCGATGCGCAATCCTATACTCGAGTATATCGCGGCAAGTGTACATAAAAATATATGTGGGGAAGTATACATTGTATATAATGCTTACGTTCCGCATTATTCGAACGCTCCTTCTCCTCCTTGTTATCCTTCTCACTTTCCTTCTCAGGTCCGTGCTGCTTCTTCCGTTTCTCCTTGCGCTCGGCTAGTTCGGCGTTTCTGTGCTTCTCCAAGCCAGGTATCAGCTTGTGAACAACACCTTTTGTAAACAAAAAAAAACAGCGAGTGAGTTAATCGAATTGCACGATACATAAACGAAGAAGATGACAAACGCCTTCTTACCAACGCAACAATCTGGCTGAGAATCACCATCCAACTGCTTGCTCTCTTCGATCCACCAGTGCAACGCAGTTGGTATATTGTTCAAGGTCGCAGCGAGACTAGGTCCAAATAGATATCCAGATTGATCCTGGTGGCATTCAAAGTTAAACATTTTTTTGATTCATGTTCCTTAATCGTAATCTTAATTATATACGTACGACGTAATCGATTTGTTCCTCTTCTTGATTGGTGAATATTCCTAATCCGTTATCCATCACGACAACGCGCGTGTCTCGGAAACTCGACGCCAAAACTTGACTAGCAGACAAGGGGAGAGTCTGTGCAGCCGGGCCTAGAAGTCTGCGTCACAAGTACAAGATCAGTTGAATATCAAGTTTCAATATTCGATGTAGGATCGTTACCTCTGTAATATCACAGGTGGATTCGGACTGCGTGGATTGGACAATTGCAAGTATTGATACCGCCTTTGCCGCAACGCACGCTGCGTCCTGGTGCTCGCGGCGTCCAAGCTTCCTTGCGATATCAAGAGCGGGTGAGTGCTGATACCTGTAAATTGAAATCGTTTGATGCTTATTTATCATCATTTGTGTTCTCATGACTGTAGCTCGCGCGCAAGAATGTAATTAAAAAAAAAACGTATGCGATAATTAAATTCTTATTCACCATTGTTCTCAGAGCCTGCGGGTGGTTCCTCGAATAGGCCCAACGGTAACGGGAATGTAGTATTCCATGGAAGACTAGGTCGCGTATTGACGGGCGTCGATGTGTTCGCGATATCTTGATTTTCGATGTTGTGCTGTATCATTACGACATTGCCGCCATCACGCTCGGAGGTCGGGAACATGCGGAAAACGCCGCCTTCCCCGGTATCCTCATAAAATTCTATTCCATCCTCCTCGTAATTGGACGAGCCCTCCTCCTCTTCCTCCTCCTCCTCCTCGTTCTCTTCACCTGGAATAATTGACCGATAGGTAACACATGCACGATCTTTCAACCCCGCTTGCTGTGTTTCGAGCCATTTTATCTACCATCGTCCTCCTCTTCTTCCTCCTCGTCCTCATCATCCTGCACCTCATCCTCGTTATCGTCGGATGGATTGCTATCCGAGTCCGAATCGGAGCTCATTAAATCCTCCTGGAATAAAACTCGTTGTAAATTCACGAACTCTCAGGTGAAAGATACTGATCTTGTCTGAGAAGATATGAAAGAAAAGCGACGTTACTCTTACTGTGGTATCTCGAGTCGGATCGAAATCGCCCTCCGCGTCGCGCATCGCGAGACTTTCATCGTCAATGTCCATCGGCCTGTGTGGGCGAGAAGACGGTTCTTCTGCCACGGCCGAGCCGTCCCTGGAAAACAGTACACTACTTGATTATAAGTACTGCAGCCTTCATGACTTAAAATGGCTATTAGATAAATAAAAGATTCACGAACGTGTGCAACACATAAACAGAAAGGGAAAAAACAACCAAAAAAAAGAACTGTGTTCAAATTATCAAAATTCATATGTACGTAACAAATTAATAAATTATATTCGGAAAGAGATTTGATCTCTTCGTATAAAGTTAACATAAAATAATTGCGTAATTTATACAAAGATAGTGCTCCGCTATTTCTATTAAACACAGAAAAACATTATTATTATTATTATTATGCACTACACATATACATCAATACATGGTAATTATATCATTTTAAATTCATAGTCGACAATATCCAAAAACACACGTACACGTATATTAAAGCTACTATTACGTGAATGCATCTCGTTTGAGCACAAAGCGAGGCCTTTTAGAATTGCATGACGTTCATTAGAATCTGACTAATCGTTAATTTACGTGTCGTTACCTTTCGAGAAGCTGATCCATTATGTCCTCCAGAGCGGCTTCGTCGCCTTCTTCGTGTACTTGGCTCTCGGAAGTTGGTTCCAGGCTCTCCGCCGTCACCGAGATGTCATGCTCGGTATTCTCCGCATCCTCGTTGGCCTCCTCGCCTACTGCGTGCGTGGCCTCCGAGGTCGTGGTACCAGTTTGTTCGCCGATCGGTTCTTCTTGGACCGTCCTATTTTTCGGCTTCGTAAACTTGTTGTTCACCGCTCCCGGCATCGGTTGATTGATTATGCGCGACAGGGTCTCCAGTGGCTTCAAGGCGGCGTTAATAGTGCCAGCCATGTTCGGGCTCGAGAGGTCGAGGCTGTGCGGTATCTTAGCTAGATCGGTGATTATGCCCTTTCTCAGCATTATTCGGACGATGTAATTGACATTGTTGTACTGATGGGCCCTCAGAGAGGCCCTCAGCTGGCTCTGTGACATGTTGGGTGGGCAACTATCGATCATGGTGGAGATCAGACCGATCAGCAATTGAAGCTGCGCGTGCTTCTCGGAACTCTCCGGGAGCGCGAGCGTTCTCGTCAAAGCTGCTTTAACCTCGGTTACCAAGGTTGTTTGCACGTCGGGCGAATGATTACACGAGGCGATTGCCGCGATCAGCATTCTTGCCATGCTGCTGCACGTCCTATCTCCGGAGTTATCCGGTGACATTGGCAGCAGTTTATCTAGTAAAAATGCTAACGCCGTCGTATCCTCGCTTACCATTTCGCTTTGTCCCGCTCTGTACGTATGTTCGGTAATAAGACTAGCGACAGCGCCGTAAGACCTCACCGCTTCCGCCAGTATCTTGAGTATCGCGGACTTGGTTAGGACAGGTTTTTTCGCCTCCTCCGGTTCAACCTTGCTATTACTGCCAAGGTCCGTGTAAATCTTAAGTGGAATAATTTGCGAGACTTGATCGTCGTCATCCAAGGGATCGTTGGTAGTCGTTGCATTGTTTCTCAGCATGTCTCCTCGCCGTGAAGACGATGTCGATGATGATGAGGCGGCGTTACCCGTCGTCGAGCTCGTCGAATGCGACGTCTTCTTCTCCGGACTTGTAGGAGTAGTCGATCCGTCATCCGACGACACCGGTATCGGCTTGATCAACGCGTTCAACAGGTCACGGATGACACCAACTGACACTTCCTCCACCATCGGTAAGGCTGGCGAGTGACTAGGGGGCAAAGCTTTCACGACTAGCCTGTTGTCAACGTCATCCTCTGCAAAACGATCGCGATACAATTAAAAAGATAGAATTAATGAAAAACTACGACCTGGATCAATAATATAGATTCCATATGGATTAACGAAACTTACTTTTCAGGCATGTTATATCGACGCGAAGGATATTGTCGCACACTTCCCTGTACACTTCTGGATTCCGACAAACGGCACTGCTAATCTGCCGCGTCATGAACAGTATCTCCTTGTACGCGGGAGGTATATTGCTTTGCGTGCGCGCACGAATAACCTGGAACAAAAGACAGAGGTATAAAAAAAAGGGCACATCCTTGTGCAAATGTACGTACGACAAACCGGAAGGCACGAGTACCTTCTCCATCGCGAGGCGGAGCGTACGCGGCTCTTCAAGGGTGTGCCGTATCAATAAGGTGCACAAATTTATGGAACCAGTAAAGCTGCTCATTTGCGTCATCTCGAGAAGCAGCTTAACGCCACCCTCGCGCGCGAATACTTCCGCGTTCTTGTAGTCTCTCGTCAACCTCAAGCACACCCTCATCAGAGCGTGCAATGTATCTCGATCGACTGGAATCGTCAGCAGCTTTACACACGCGCTGTAACACGAACAACGATCGTAAAATATGTTTATTAAAGGCTTTTGTTAAGCAATCAATTAAGACACTGCTACGAAAAAGTATTGCTGATTATACAATATTAGAACTAATATATTATTATATTTTAATCCGAGTTTTCTTGGCCCGCAATAATTTTTCTAAGCACACGACTAGATCATATAGCGTGAGATATTATTCTGGATAGAAAATCTTCTTTCTCACCGTACAATGCTCGGTGCTATGCTAGGATCGAGTCCTTGCACTACTGTGTTTCGTTTCTCCTCTATCGGGCTCTCGTCGGTGTCCATGTTCGAGTCCGAGCCCGAGCCGCCATCCTCCTTGTCCGTGTTCAGCTTGAAGCCCATTGTGATAGGTCGCCTGTTATCACTATCCTCGTTCACTTGCGTCATACAGGAAAAGGTGATCAGGTAACGACGTCGGCTGCACGATATTCGTACACTGGACTCGCCGGCCCAGTACGCGTCGTTAATGATCCTGTTGTTCATAGGAGAGTACAAGGTCCACTTGCCAGTACTCAAGTCAAACCATTTCCATGTTCTAGTCGTGACCTTGTGCATCAGCTGTTTTCGTTTCGTTAATGTGGCCACCTTCTCTAAACGATCGATCAGTAATAATAACGGCGCCAACCACTTGGGCGTCTTAACGGTCGTTACGCTACCATCTTTGCTGTCTTTTGCGATCCTGTTCTTATTTGCGGTGAGCGGGCCTTCACTCACTACCAGCAGACGCACGAGTTTGTCCAATATCGCGCATTCCTCCACGATCTGTGCACACGGCACTCGCATCTCCTGGAACGTGCCCTCGAAAAAGAGCGTGTACAGGTAAATGCGACCGGCGACCTTATTCGCCTCCTCGCACTCCACCAGGCGCGAGCCGGCGTTCTCGTCTTGGCTCTCGGCGATGCCGATCAGATAATCCACGACGTTACCGATTTCGCGTATCAATTGCCGCAGCATACCATCCCGCCACTCGTCGCCGTTGCGTTTTGTAATCGTCACTAATAAATCGCATATTCTGTACACCGTGTCCGGCATGAGGTCCAGCAGATTTAAACACTGTCCCAACGCAGTCTGCGTAAACTCATCTATGCTCTCGGTGATGGTGGTTTCGCGCGTTAAGCTCTCCTCACCGCCCGAAATCTTGCGTGCCTCGGTGTCGCCGAGCGACATCGCGATCGCGTGCATTATTTGATCGTCATCCGCCAATTCCAAATCCATGATCAGACCTTGAGCACCAGCGTCGCTCACGGGCGCGTCGGGTCTGCGATGAGTCGCAGGATTAGTCAGAAGGTAATCGGTCGCTTGTTCGACGGTCAGTGTATGCAGTAACGCCTCGATGCAATGCGCACGGCTGAAGCCCATGTCCATCAGTTGTCTCAAATATTCCGGGTTTACGTCCGTTTCCGGCTCGTCCCTACGATCCGATCCAGCACTCCTACCGACGCCGCTCGCGCCACTACCACTAGCTGTCGCGCCATCGCTGCTTTCTTCCTTTTCCGTGCGTTCTTTGATGATCTTCTCGCCGCGTAGAATGTGTCGTAAGATCGATAGAATCGACTCGGTCATTCGAGCTCCGTAATTCTTCAGCGGTTTTTTACCCCACATCAACATAACAGACTCGAAAGCTTTCTTGTGGATGTCGGTGAGATATTTTATCGGATCGAACGTCTCGCCCACTTTGTACATTCCTGTACACTTGGACGAAACTACATGAGGCGAATCTAAGATGGCCTTGGGGTTGACCATCTTTTCCAGCAACATCAGCCAAGCATCCAGAAATTCGCCAGTTCCGTCGGGCAGATTTGGATGTTCCAAGCCTTCAGTCAACAGAAATTGACCTCCCCCAGACAGGGCCCAGTGAAACGTGGAGAAAAATGCATTCTGACCGTTCAGTTTGACAAATTTTTGTAGCATCAGGTGATAGGGATGTCTTTTCTCGTCAAATAACATCGGCGAGGTGAATCCCACCGAACATATGAGGAAGGTCAACTTAAACTTGGGAATGGGAGACGGCGGTAACTTGTCCCACGACAAGCCACGCGTCAACAGGCAATTTAAGGCCGTGGCGACGCTCCTCGCCGCCTGTGACGGCAAGGTTGGTGTCAGAGGCATCTGCTGACCTCTCCGTTGCCTCACTGGAGAACCCATACACAGTTTAACTAGTAGACCGAATAGCTCCGCAAGTGCTCTGCCAAGTCTCGAAGACGCACCGAGCAATGGTTTAATGTATTTCAGTTGGTAGCTGTTCGGTGAAGACCTGCCAGTACCTACATTCGGCTTATCGTCCACTTCCATAGGAACTGGTGGTGGATCTGTACTGAGGGCTTCCATGGCTGTCGTCATGCCGTTGCTGCCCATGTCCGACGACACGGCGGCGGACCAAGAAGACGAGGAGGATTCAGGTGGCATCAGCTTGTCCATGTCTTCTTTGCCGAACTCGCATCCGGCCGGAATGATGTCCTCGCTGCACAACGCGAGCAGCAACGTACTCTCCCAAACCAGGGACATGTACAGTTCGGATAAGCCCTTTAGTACAGTTAAACCCAGTTCGGAACCCCAGTGATTCATCGAGAGGTTACGAATTTCACTTTGGCTCGTTCGACATACATGTACGAACATCACTACGTATCCGTGAGCGGCATTCATCGCGTGCAACAGCGGCGTCGCCGTGTCACTGGTAAATGCTGTCTCGAGATTTGGAGCTGACGCGAGCTCGTGCAACAGGACTGAGCCGCCAGGAGACTCCATGTGACTGTGAAGTGGCTTCAGTAGATTCAGAACTTCGTTCAACTGCGATAAACCCGTTTTAAGTACCAATGGTTCGTGTGCGAGATTCTGTAAAAAAAAAAAGCAAATTTATAGTCGCAAATGTTATTATTAAAATATTCGAGAAAGTATGTATACGCTTCGATGAAACAATGACAGAAATTAGACGTACCAGGATACTTTTGCAAACCGATGCTACGGATTGGGCCGCTTGCGCGACTGGATAGTCAACGGGCAAATTTGGCAGACCTAATATTGAAAGAAGTGGAACCAATCCTTTCTGAGCAACGAATTCCCTGCAGTGGTCGTCCGTGGAATTATTGCTGAGAATAGCGTCCACAAATTTCATGACGTTATGAATATATTCAACCAGAGCGATAGGAGTTTTCTCTCTAGGTTGAGGCGGTGGTCCAGGTTGTGCGGGTGATAACGTGGGTTGTTCCTCTCGCTGCGGATGAGAACTCGTACTCGCTTCTTCCTCATCTTCTTCTTCCTCGTCGCTGCTACTTCCGCCACCTCCACCTCCGCCGCCACCGGATTCACCTACACCGACGCCGACCGACTGGCCGGACGATTGACGGTTTCCAGAAGCGGTGTTCGACGGCGAATTGTCCGATTTACTGGCGGCGCGCCAACATATATAGCGTGGATCACAACCCAGTACGCATAATTCTTCTAGCAACTGTAGCAAACAAACATGTGAATCATATTTTAGGTAATTGCGTTATTCAGTTTTCTAAAACTAAAATAAAGATTAGCAAAACCGGTAAATTTATAACATAAAAATAAATAATAAAAAGATCAAACAAAAGAATAAGAAATGAGTTTACGTTTAAGAAACATAAAATCTAAAAGAAAACAGAAGCATATTTTCTATTCGTAATGAATAATGTACCTTGATGATAGCGGCAATCGCATCAACCTTTAAGCTCGGTTGGTGTCTCATGAGCTCATCCATAGCATTACCCAGATTTGACGCTGTATCGCCTAGCGGATCGGCACTTCGTCGTCGTCTCATTGCAGACAGGTAGACAGGTGACAGAAGTACTTTGAATAAACGCTCAAACGGCCGCCTCTTCACGAAAGATTCAAGACCGCGTTGATTCAAACACAGTGCACTGAACACATTGGGTAACGAGCCCAACACTTCTCGAGTGGCAGGAACCTAAAATATATCGGATTTCGTAAAAAAATATTATTATTTTTTTAGCAATGTAAGAACGAGCATTCTTGATTCACACGTGTGACGCCACGGTTTGATCTTGCTATCTTTAGACTATTAGACAAATCACTGCACTCACTTCTTTTATGAGTAATGCGTGAAGTACAACATCGGTCAAGCCATTATCTTGCAACGACGATAGTAGTGAAGGCTCTTGAAAAACATAGACGGTCACAACGTCCGTAGCGAGTAGGAATAACGACGGTCCGTAGTATTCAGAGTTGCTGATAATATGCTTGAGGGACGATGGTAATGTACCCTCCATAACGTGTCGTATACTATCAGAAAATGCGGGATCCTGAATTGCCTTCTTCAGGAAATTCAACATGGACTTGAGGAGAGCCGCTCGCTGCGGTAAGCAGGTCTTGCCGGTTTTCGCGGCGGAGTAGTCCGGTTGTTGTTCGCTCTTCTCGTCTGTCTTCAGGCTCATGTTCTCGTCCTCGGAGATCTCCATTGGATTGGACGATTCTTCGCGTTCGTCAAAGGTTTCGTGTCCACGTCGCGACGTCGAGGATTCCTCCTCCCTGTCCACGGATCTCTCTCGCGAGGTCTGCGGCGTGTCCTGATAGAGCATCGGTTCTATCTCGAACGGCTGCTCTTTTCTGCATACGTTAACTTCCATGTCCAAACGGTTGATGAAGCTCGCTAGTCCACCGTGCGTTTGGAAGCCTTGCATATCTATGTTCGTTATCAAATCTATGACACGCACTGCCCTCGTTACAAACTGCAAAGGAACAATTATTTAGTCAAATCAATAATCGTGCTGCAAGAGGAAGAGAGTAGAGATAGAGCGCGTCTTGCTTCAATCTTACCGTTATGTGTTCTAATTCACTTCCTGGCCAATTGATGACTTTTAACAGGCTCTCCATCATGCCACAACTCACGAGGGCTTCTCCACCTGCCTCGTAACTTGCAAGGTGGTAGAGAAAGCTGAACAGAGCTGTTGCCAGCGGCAAAGGGAACGGTTGACCATCCGGTTGTGGCGAGGTCAGTGTTGTAATGCAAGTGCGAACCAAAATTGGGAGAAATCCGTGATACGAACTGGCTCCAGTGACGTCAATGATCATATTCAACCGTGAACCAGGTTTTCTAAAATCATACAAGACCGTAAGATCATTGCCTCAGAAGATTGTAAATAAGTGATACGATTACAATCCAACGAAACAGAAAATATGCTCACTTAGGGAAATGCGGATTACGATCCAGGTGTATGATACTCGTCAGAGTACGTAGCGCAGCAGCGCGAATTTCAACGAGATGACTGTGTGGAAGTTCCAATAATTCTACTAACTCTTCGAGAAGTCCGGCATGGAGGAGACTGTGCGCGTTTTCCTGCAGAGCATTGCTGTATACTAGTACCGACAATGCTTGAAGCCGTGCTTGCACGCACTGCAATCGTCTTCGATAATCCGAAAAACTATGCGCCAGTCTTATGTGTGTTAATAGGGCCATCTAAGAAACATCATTTTTCAAATACATAAAAATATGTTACCACATTTTATATATCTATGAAAAGAAGAGATAAAAAATGATGGAAGATTTCTAAACGAGAATAATAAATAAATGAACAAATAAGAAGAGCAAAATTTTGTCATATTAATTTTATTAAGTTTACGTTAAAAGTAATATTTATATTGGTTAATTGATTACTATTTAAAATTTCTTTTCTTGAATCTCTTACACTATCTTTAAATTTGTTCTCTTTTATACAATTTTATTAATTTCTTATTAATACTGACTGTAATTTAACATTTTTGACAGTAATAGTTTAATAAGTTATATGTGCTTAACGTTTCTTCAAGTACTGAAGAAAGTGATAAAATTTAGGCATTCCTACCTGTCGTTCCTGGGGTACGTTATAGACTTTCAACAAATCATTCATGATCTGCGCTGGGGTATCTCCAAGCTCATCAATATTTTCTATATGTATATATGTTACAAGATTCGTTTGACCAACTTTCTTTGTACTAGGGAGTGATGAGCTAGTAGTAGCTGATGCTTCCGATACGCTCGGATTTTCCGCATAGAATTCAAAGTGTAACGTAGTAGCACTAGCTGGGAACGGCTGCAAGTAAAAAAAAACATTAAATAACACGTGCAACGAGTTTATGAGATTATTACACGTTACTATGTAGTAATTCCACGTGCGCACCTTCTCCGGAAATTCCTTGCAGCAATCCGCTAGACCAAAACCATTTTCCTTTCCTCCCCAACTCTGTAACGGTAACGATGTAACGAGATAAGCTTCTATTCCTAGAGCATCGCTATATCAAATATTAATAATTAATATTACTAACCTCTGCCAAATGATTGAGTCTGCTGAGTAGAGCCTGTCGTTTGTCGCTATTCAGACGCGTAATAAAATTACTACGTTTACTAAACATGTACAGAAGATTTAATACACCGAGGACTACATGCATGTCACAACTTGATAGCAAAGTAACCAAGTGTTCCATGCTGTTGTACAAATGCCGTGAGAATGAATGCTCAATCAACAATGTCGTGAAATGAAGGACCCAGAGAAGCAGCTCTTTTGCCTGTACAAAGTTAATGGCATGTATGAATTATTCTGACATTTGTTGTTTGACAGGTAATAACATATAAAATATAGCACGTGCCAATAAAACATGATAATAGACACTTTGTCTATCAGCTTACGCTAAACGGTAAATTTATTAAACAAACCTCTCGATTTTGCGGAAGATCGCATGCTAATTCCCATGGATTATCCGGACTCCTTGTTGCAGCCTCTTCTAAAATACTGTCACTGAGATCTAAGACATCAATCCAATGAAATAATTCACATTTTCCAAAGGTCCACGCGTCTATCTGCTTCAGTTCTTCCAGTAGCTCTGCGTGCGAGCAAGAGCGTAATTTGCTTATAAGTGCCTGACATTCTGTGGGCTAAACACATTTATTATATTATTATATTTTATGCGATATACATGTACACTTAATCAAGCCTTTAGCTTGCTAACTAAATTATTAAAATACATTTCATTCATACATTTAGAATGTAATGTAAATTTAAATAGCCGCTGACTAGTCTTGGTTGTAAAATTATGCAATCTATCTAAAAGTTCATAAATTGTTTCTATTTAAACAAATGTTACGTATATTTGCAGTAATTTAAATGTTAATTTAATTTGAGCAAAATACTTACCACTTCGGAAGTGCATTTTTTCAATCTACTGCGATCAATTTTCATTTTGGTGTGTTAATGTGTCCTTCCCAAATTTAATATCTAAAAATATATATGCTACATTATAGACTTTATAAATTAATAATACAGAATATAATCTAATTATAAATAAAATACAATAAATCCATAAAATTGGAATTTTTTAATTAGTCTGAATCAAAAGTTTTCTCAATCTGGAACTATTCTTCCTCATCACATTATGGTATTAGCTATATTTAGTTTTATTTAGCTCTCTTTCTCTCTCTCCCTCTATTTATATATCTTATATAGTTTTTTATATGTATTCAAATCTATAATTGTCTGCATACTTTTGGGGGGGGAAAAAAAAAAAAAAAAGACATAAGGAAGTACAATCAATGAACAATCGCTGAACAATGTAAGAACAAAGACGCCGCAACAATAAATTCTTAATCACAGGAAAATAGTTCTAGATAATTTTACCTAATTTTACATTAACGACAAAAGAATTTTACCAAACAAGTGTTACACGCGATTTCTTAAGCGCAGGACCGTTAAGGTATTATCGCGCAATAATCTAATCTAATTGCGACATATACTGCGACGTAAAATAACATCTTCAACAATAATTTACGTCACTCGATCCTACATTTCGGTCAAGCTTTTTTGTTCTACTTCGTGCTTTCTCGCAAAATCATACCTTAACCTAACATTCGCGTTCCCCGCAGTACTTCACGGTAACGACCACGTGCAACGCAAGAAACTGGACAATGCGTAGGTCCGACAACTCGAAGTCGCACTTTAATCTGCACAGTCATCAAACGAAAACGGGTGGTCTAACCTATGCGCGGATCATCGCGCATCGAACAATGGTAAAATGACAACAGTAACTTCGACGGGGATCGAGTCGCGCGTCACGGGCTCGGAGCCTGTTGTTACACGCACTCGTGTAAATATAAACGTTGAAGGTGAACAGCGACGTACGCTCGGCGTTTTGAACGCCACGACGGTTAACGGAACGATGAGGGATTTTCCCTCGAGCGAATCGCGAGAGAAAGAAACGACGCGCGCGCGCGCGCGCGCGCCGAGAGTACAAAAAAGAGGGAAAGAGACAACGGGGAAGGCGCGAGAACGAGGGAGAAGAAGCAGGCGGGCGAGCGAGCGAGCGACGTCTCACCTGGCGATAAGCCGTCGTACTTCCGCGACTCCAACTTTTCTACGTGACGACGCAACGTTGCCGCTGCTGGTAGACCCTTCCGTGAAACTCGGGTTCCGTCCGATGCGCTTCTTCACGTCGAGAGCGTGGCGATGCGGCACGGGCATCGCGGTCGCGTCGAACCCGCGAGCCCGAGTGTACTTGCTGCACTATCTGTCGCCGCTGCACGCCGCACCGCTGTTGCGTTCGTGGGCCGACCCGTCGCAGCTTCCCGTCATTAACGCCGCCTGCTCGCGGTGGACTCCGCTGCCGCGGTCACGCGCGGTTCTGCTCTGCGGCGAGGACGGCGAGAAACGCGGCCGAACGAGACCGACGAGGAGAACGAAGTGAGAGAACGGGGCAATAGCGAGGGCGAGGGAGACAGCGAGCGCGGCCAGCGGCGCGCGGGGGGGGGAGGGGGGGAGGCGTTCGACAGAGAACGGAGGGGATGGTAGAAGGGGCCGGGAGGGAGCACGCAGGGCCGGCGATCGGGGGTGCGCGAAGAAGGGCCAACAGCCGCTGCTCGATCGCTCGGGCTCGTGTTGCGGCACGACCGAAGCGAAACCGCGAACGAGCGCGGAGCGTCCGCGAAGGGACGGTCCTCGTCTCCCCCTAGTTTCTTCTTATCTTTCCCTTCTCTATCGCCCGAAGACCGCGCCGATCACCGCCATTTTAGGGAAACATTCCGCGCGACGGATCGCGACGTCCATCCCGTTCCCTCCCTTTAACCTTGGCGAGTGCGGAAGGTACGCGATCCGCGGTGACACGCCACAACTTCAGTCTCCCGAGGGGGTAGGGGGGGGGGGGCGGCTCAACCGTTGCGCGTCGACGTTTCTCGAACGATCTCGCGATTCCTCGCAACGCGAGCTCACGACCTCCTCGCGGACGATCCGCGGCACGGGCCGTTCGTCCTGCGCGACGTCGTCGTCGTCGTCGGCACCGCCGCAGCCGAGAGCACTCGCGGCTCGTCCCTCTCACTGATCACATATATTTATTGCGCCGAGAGCACCGCGCTTGTTGCGTGGTGTGTGTTATATATGTATATATGTGCGCGCGCACCCACACGCACGGCCACGCATACACGCGCGCTCGTGCGTACGTCGCGTCGTTATCAGACCTCTTCGTCGGGAAATCCTCGTCGCGCCGCGTTAGCGCGCGGAACTCGAGTCACTCACACCCACGGCGATACCGTCGCGAGTGCGCGGCTCCCGTGCACACGAATCTTTCGCACTCTGCACGACACGGCGTAATCAGGCCGCCGATCCTCACTCACATCGCGCGTCACTCTCGTCTCGGCGAACGGTGCACGCGACGATGCGCGATTACGACGCTACCGCGAACGATCTCGTGGGCGAGCGAGCGAATCGCAGGGACGCGTCGCGATGCGGATCGGACATGAGCTCGCCGGCGAATCCGCTGCCGCCGCGACCGCCGCTCGCGACGTTTCAAACTCGAACTCACTCCGCGGCCGCGAGATATCACAGATCGGGCTCTCCAAACGATATCGATAGTTTTCAAAATATTGTAAAACCATTCGCGAGATACAGATTAAATGTAATGTTAAATATGCACGAGTTAAGTGTTTTACATTGTGATTATATTTTATTGAATAAGTATTATTTATATACGTATATAAATTATATTCACGATATTCTGAAGGAGTAAAGTCGAATATTCATCGATACTTTTTGAAACTTCGTTGTCCTATTATTTAGGCTAGTTGATGTTTTCAAATGCTTCAGAACACATTTTCTATCCTTTTTCATCTTTTAAATCAAAAGAAGGAAAGCGTTGAAGCACTTGGAGCACCAACTGGACCGTTTATATAACAGCACATTTTCGAGCAGGATGTAGTATATTGGAAGAAATTTTCGCTTTAGAAATGAAAAATATTTAAAAATACCAAAAATGATTATTCTAATTAAACATATTCTTATTATTACGAGAAAACTAATCTGCGATTTGATTTTTAAAAATAAAATGACTCATTGAATGAATGACTCGTGAAACAAGTAGTAGTATGTAATGATAAAGAATCTACAATAATAATTCTAAGAATGCATCCTGAAATGTTCGATACGTGTGATAAACAGCAAACAGTAAAGTAAGTCAAACAAAAGTCACGATAAAATATATTTTTGAATATATTAAGGAATAAAAAGCACACGTGTAAAACAATAATCTGTATTTCTTAAGTTGCAGGCAAACAGAAATATTTTAAATATCCGTCTGCATTTTCAAATTAAATGTTTTAATTTAATTCTCAAATATACTGAATTGCTTTTATTAATTTAAAAAAATTTCCAATATACAATATATGTGTATGCAACTTAATGTTACAATATTCTTATATGTGTAGACGTAAACATGTATGTATATAATATTACATTTTCTCTCTTTCTTTGCAAAAAATATATAAATATTAAATAATGCATACACCGTTATTTAAATTTAAAAAAGGCGATTATGTTACTTATCACTGTCACTGCTAGCATATTAAAACAATATATTTTGAAATGGTTTTGTTGAAAAACAAAAGTTTTACTTGTATGCACAAAATAACTACTTTACTTTATACTTTCTCTCTTTACTTTATACTTGTCAATAGATTCAAGAATGATATCGATTATGGAGATATTATCGCCCATCACGTAACGTGACTTTTTACGAATCTTCAATGTACCAACATTCCCATTATACAAAGTACAATGTATTTTCTCTAAATAAGAGTCTATCTCATTAGCATAAAACGGGCCATTTCGTTCGTATTTTAATACGTTGACATTAGCCGACTCGATTAGGCGATTCAAATATCGTGCGATATTTATTACCCCCCAAATTTCATACATTCCCTGGGATGGCACCATAACAGGATCAACCCCAATAGTCTTCCAAATCAGAATTAGAGATATGTCCGCGTCCGCGTTAACGTTGGAAAAATGTGAACAAAAACTTGCAAGTTCATTAGGGAAATTTGTTACTGTAGAGTGTACGTGTGTTGACACGGTAGCAGTAAAATGTGGACTTATGAAACGTAAGAAAGACTCGAGGAAATAAATTGGATAACTCGGATCGCAAAATATGATAAGCTTCTGCTTAGAAAATTCCGATTTTTCTGCACGATTCTGCAAGATTTCTGCATTCTTTGCCGTGACTTTCGCTTCTTGCCTCGATTGCTCTCTAATCGATCTGTCGTCCTGTTCTTGTGATTTTCGTTGAAAATAAGTCATTTGGCGACTAATTCTGCCAACAAAAAAAAACATAAGTTAAAAATCTTGGATCACAGTAGCAGCCTTAATCGTAATATTATTTTATTTTAGAGAATTAACATTACTCAGACTTAATGCAAGAGTAATATCCTTCAACATAAATTTTACCTAAATATATTTCGGAAAAAATAAAACGCCAACATAAATACCTTAATAATGCTTAGAATAATATTTACTTCTCTAATCGACATAGAGGATTGTTGTGAACCATTTCCATGTCTACTTTTGGCCCAACAAGGTCACGTATATTGTTCAAGCCGTATTTAATCATCGTTGGCCTACGCGAAAAATAAAATGTATTATACGCTTACACTGAATTGCAAACAAGGTACGGTCATACCTCTCCAACGACAGACCCCAGCCAATGACATTGACATCGGGCGGTAAATCCATCGGCAATAACAATTCCGGCCTAAACATGCCGCTGTTGCCGATCTCGATCCACTTCTTCAAACCGTTGTGATAGCAGAATATCTCCATACTTGGCTCAGTATACGGATTGTACGCGGGCTTGAATTGAAGCTGAGTGATGCCGAGCTTCTTAAAGAATTCATACAAGGTACCGATAAGATCGCCCAGTGTGAGACCGTAATCAGTGACGACGCCTTCGATCTGATGGAACTCGGCGAGGTGCGTCGCGTCCAGAGTCTCATTACGGAATACCCTGTCGATACTGAAATACTTCACTGGTTTGAACTCTCCCTGAAATGCATTCCCATCGTAATTTCATCATTGCTGGACGAATGACTTGTACACCGTCCCTTCCGTCGTGTGATTATACCTCTTGCATGAGTTTATGTAACATCCGCGCGCTAACGGCGGTCGTGTGGGTGCGCAGCAGGTTCTTCTGTGCCTCTTCTAATTTCCAGTCGTATCTGTAACCTTGGGACCCATACCCTCCCTTACTGTGCACTGTCTTTACTTTTTCGAGATATTCCATGGGGAATTTTGTGCTGACGCGTGGTTCTAAAATGCAAAAGGTTAGTTTTATTAATCTCTCTTCGAGCACTGTGCACGTGTATATATGATAAAAAAATACCAGAAATAAAAAAGGTGTCGTGCGCATCACGAGCGGGATGTTGCTGCGGCTGGAAAAGAGCGTCAAAGTTCCAGAAGGAGCTCTCCACGTAATTATTTGCTGGCATCTCTGTGAATCTGCAACACAAATAAAGAATTCGTATTTCTATAACGCAAAAATCTATCTTTGACGTAAAAAAAAACAAAGCGATGCAAAATTTAAGCTTGAAACCATTTTTTGCTCTCGACAGAAGTCGCTTACCCCATTTCCAGAAAGATCTTCCTGAATTCATGGCGAACTTTCAACAGTGGATGCAAGTGTCCGATTTGAAGCGCCGCACCTAAAGCCTCAAAATTGTACGGTTTGAACTTTTTGCTTTTCCAAGCACCATTCAACATTAGATCTGATGTCAGGTCCGCCTCTAGCTTTTCAATCTTCGTTGAAAAATTCGGTCCTTTTTCCAAATGCATAATTTTAATCACTCTGATGCAAGGAAACAAAGAGATTGACATGAGACGAAAATATATACCATAATACAATATATTACATTGTTCTTTGACTTTTGACTTGCTGGACTACTTACACTTCTTGCAGAAGCTTTCTTTTCTTATATTCTGTCTTAATATTCTCCGGGATATTTGCAAGATCTTTCAGATGTGTCCGTATAGTATCTTCAATAGACGATACCTTTTTACGAACGATAGGAGTACTCCCAGTTTTATCCAGCTCAATCCACCCAGCAACCATCGCTTTGGAAAATCCTACTTTCACATAGGGCACAGATTTCATGAGTTCTGCCTGGGATATTCCTCCAGCGGGAACAGCATTATAAACAGCTGCTTCATGGCTGCCATGCTCTATTATGTATTGCCCTTCGGCTGTAGTCTCCCATTTCTTCTTGGAGACTGGTTTTACTACGATCAGCTGTCAGAAATAAATCACATGCACAGAAATAATCGATTAACGTCAGGGCTAACAATTTGTAAGGATTTTATAAGTCGGGAAAAATATTCATGAGCAGAGAGCAGAGTCACTTTGATTTTTACGTGAAGAATTCTAAAAAAAAATTGAAAATAGGATTGAAATAGTGTGCAAAGACAAGGCTAGCTAGCATTCTTCCGCTAGCTTTAGAATAAACTTACGTCACCGATCGCCTCCAGGCTCTTGATAGCTCCTATGATCTTCTGATGATCCTCGTGAAACTCGTCCGCTAGCTCCAGTGAGTTTGTCACGCCATGCTCGTCCAAGTGCTCCAAGATTCGGTCCCCCAACTGTTTTGCCATCCTGCACCGTCAGCGTGTCACAAGCAACTGGTATGCACTGTAATTTGCCAAGCCGGCACGAAAACCACGTGGTACAAAATTCGGTTGCAACTTGCATCAGCTAGGATACGAAGATACCTGTAAACACGAAATAGGTTAACAAGACGCAGGCGCAGATACAGTCGATTATTGTTGTAATTCTCGCGCATGTTCAACGCTGTGCATTGTAATGTTGAATGTCATCTCCGTGTTAGGTAAATAAAACCTGCGACTCACGCAGGGAATAATAACCTATGTAGCTCTCTCGACACGATTATAGGTTATTAATTACAGGCCAGACGCAATACGTTTAATGTTTCTTATACATCTCGATTTCTGAAAAGATTCGTGTCGCTTGTTTCATCTTAAGTACAGAATGCAGAAAAGGAAACTGATCTAATGCCTATTTTCTTACTCCAATACTTGGAGAGAAATACATATTCATTTTTCATGCTGAAAATGCATGGAAATGCAACCAAAGCGAACGGACAGCGAATCAGCAGAGGTCGCGTTAACGCGCCACATCAGCTCACGTAGGTTTGAAATGACAACGCGAGGTCGCAGAGTCGAGTTAGCAAATTCGTTTAGGACGCGGAGAATTCGAGAATTGAAAATTCGATTTTCGTAAAAGCAAAAGCAATGTAATAACGTGCGTAAAACGTTATCGTACCAAGAGCATGTCAGAAGTGCCATTTATTCACGAATTTTTACGAATCTTGAGAACGCTGGAGTGACAATGTCATACTGCGACGCGAGTAAAAGTTCACCTATTTATTAAATCGATATCGATTATGTTGAAAAGTTGCCACTGCGGTCGATCAGTCGGGTTTCCAGCTGAAGTGCGAGGATCGGATAACGCCCCTTCGAGATGGAACTGTCGTCGCAGGGTGACTGCATACAAACTTCAAATGATCCAGAGACCAAGGGGTTTGACTTGTCGACTGGGAAAACCTGGGTGTATCCGGAGAATTATCCGGTTCGCCAATACCAGTATAACATAGTCAGCTCTGCCTTGTATCGCAACACCCTGGTTTGCTTACCTACTGGTAAGCGATATCATTTATCAGCGACAACTAAATTATTTGTCTCCACAGTAATGTTATTATTTACTAATTATTAAGCTAATAATATTTATTTATATAATAATTATTTATCAACAAACGCATCATCGTGCGACATGAAGTACCAAACACATCTTCAATTTCAATCTTGCCGCAGGTCTGGGGAAGACTTTCATTGCTGCCGTTGTGATGTACAATTTCTGGAGGTGGTACCCGTTCGGCAAGATCGTGTTCTTGGCACCAACAAAACCTCTGGTTGCTCAGCAGATAGACGCATGCTACGAAGTAATGGGCATCCCGAATATCGACATGATACAGCTCACAGGTTTTCAGTCACTTTAACATGTGTGATACGTGTCTTGAATACTTTGAAATGAACGTATGACACAAATGCATAATTTAATTCATAGGTGCAGTTAATCAGAAGAACCGTGAAGTAGCTTGGCTCAAGAAGAGAATAATATTTGCTACTCCACAAACCTTTCACAATGATCTTGAGAAATCAATTGTACCCAGTCACTTGGTCAAATGTGTCGTTGTGGATGAAGCTCACAGGGCCTTAGGCAAACACTCGTATTGCGAGGTAAATAATTCATAGTAAATGTAAACAAATTACATGTTGTTTCTGTAATAAAAGCATAAAATTAATAATTTTTAGTGTATCAGGATACTGTCCATGCGGAATCAATATTTTAGGATATTGGCACTTTCTGCTACGCCTGGAAACAAAATGGACAATGTTCACGAAGTAAGTACATTAAATGTATAATTACTCTTAAATTTTATCGTATGTAAAAATAAAATACTATTTAATTATTTGAGAGGAATGTTTAATTATTTATCTTTATTAGAAATTAATTAGAAAAGATATTTAAGATTCTAATATATGTTTTGCATAGGTAATACAAAACTTGCGTATCTCCCATCTGGAGCTGAGGGACGAGAACTCGATCGACATGATGCCGTATGTTAATAAAAGAAAGGTGGATGTTATTCTAATACCTCTCAGCGATGAATTGGCGGCATTCAAAGAGAGATATATCGTCATCATGGATCGCCACGTTAAGTTTCTTATACAGTGCAATGTACTGCGAGGACATACCGCGAACATATCTAAAGGAAGGGTAAATATGTTCGACTTGCAAAGCTCTATAAGTAATTCATCAATCCGTTAATCAATTTGTTCTGAGCCTTTACTATTACTCGCCAGGTATTCCACTTACTAAACGATTTTAAAAACAGGATGGACAAATCCGGAAATTATGGACAAATTATGAAAACACTAAACATATTATTAACCATGTATCACGCTTACGAACTCATGATTAGACATGGATTACGTGCCTTCTGTAAATTTTATCAAAGTATGTTAATAATACATTCGTAAATTAATAATTTATAAATTATAGTTGACTAATAAAGTTACGATAATTAAATAATTTATCGTAATATTGAAATATTTATCAGTATGATTCAATATTAAGAAACTTTTATTTATAGCTCATTCGGATAAGTTTTGGATACACAGTGAGAATCAACTGCGAGGTTTGCTTCATGATATAGAAAGTTACCTCGGACCATTTCCAGATATACTGCCCAATGGAGATGTGCTTGAGGTTTTACAAAACCTTTCTTAATAATACTAAACTATATGAAACCACATGAAACATATGCAAGGATAAATTGTTTTAGATACCAGCAGATCTTGTATTTGGACATAATAAATTCTACAAATTGAGGGAACTTCTTGAACATCATTTTAGAAGCAATAATGGTGATCAAAGGGATACGAGGGCTATAGTTTTCGTCGAGGTTTGTATATTAGTCTTTTACATTATCTCGTTAGCTTTCAAAGCATATCGAGATCACACATTTGAACAAAATTATAGTATATGAAAATATAGTATTTAACATCCGAAAAATTCTTAATATATTTCTCCACGAACCCAGTATAGAGATATAGTCAATGAAGTTTATGTTTTGCTCCTGCAATCGAAACCAATAATCAGGCCGCAGATGTTTGTTGGCCAAGCTGGTCAAAAGCAGAAGCAGCAGATAAAAGCGTTGGAAGATTTCCGAAGCAATCGTGTGAACGTGCTGATTTCTACGAGTATAGGTAACTGAAAACCATTACAATTACTGATCAAAGTGGCAGCTTTAAATTGATTTTATTACATTACATCAATCTTATAAAATTCTTGAGATATATTGACTCTTCAATTGCGCGCAATATAGGTGAAGAAGGTTTGGATGTGGGTGAAGTCGATCTTATAATATGTTTCGACGTATCGCAACACTCTCCGACAAGATTAGTTCAGAGAATGGGCAGAACGGGTCGCAAGCGAGATGGTCATATAATTGTTCTTGTTACGGATGGAAAAGAGCACGAGGTAACTAAACAATTTATATATGTTTCCTACATGCATTCTAATGCTTATCGAAATACGTTGCAGAATTTGAAATCTACGCTTTCCAGAAGAGACTCTTTAAATAATAAGATATTAAACACGAGCAACATATTTTCTTCCTTGTATGATAACAATCCCAGGATGATACCGAAGCAATTTACACCAGAGTGTCACAAGATACATATTATTGCATTGCCAAGAACGCCGCATATAAAGGAAAAGAGAAAAAGGAAAAATGTTCTCAAAAAGAACGAAGCACCCAACGCGAAACAAAAAGAGAGTAAGTTTTATTTTAATTTTTCTAAATAACTTAATACTTTTCAGCACTTAATTTTTTATTAAATAATTTACTTTTATCCTCTATCTACTCCTTAGCGATTTTATTACATTTTTAAAAAATATTTCTATAAAAATTTGTTTATAACATATTTTTCATAAAAGATATTTGTGCTTATAAAAAAATAGATGTCTATTTTATCTTCTTTCTTGTACACAGATTTATCTATAATGACGCAAAAGGATACCGGTCAGTCATCGATGATGAAATTTCTTACCAATAATAAATACAACCAGCACGATCAGCATAATACGCATAACGTTCTTATCGAATCGAGGACACAGAGCAATAATCTACATAATGTGATAAATCCCAATGATGTCAAGTTGCTATCGGACGATAACGCCAGATTCAATTTTTTAACGTTGTGTGCGGTGAAAAAATCAGAGGAAGAAATGTCTTCTGGTACTGCACGTCAGATGGATGTGACTTACATTCCTGCGCCGAAACCTGTTAAAGATGTGTTCAACTTTGTAGTACCTGACATAAAAATGATTGACAGTTTGCCCTTCTTAACGAGGTTGCGAGATGGTTCACTAACTCAATGTAAAAGCTGTGAAGACGATCTACCAGCGACATGTAAAAATGGAGATGACGCAATTAGTAACGACTGCATCGTTATCGATGATGATGATGATGATGATCGTATCTTTTGGTGTTCTATTCGACACGAAGAGCATGCTGACAAAAGTGAAATAAAATTTGAAGACATACTTGATGAGAGCTCCGATTCCAACGAGACATCGATGTCGCGTTTAAGTCAAAGAATTACGAATATCGGGATGGATTTTATTAATGAAATTTCGACAGCTAATGTGAAAAGTGATAGTAAAAGTACAACTAACGTAAGAGCAGAGGTATCGGCTGATGTACTAGACGATATCGGACCTAGCATGTTTGAGGACATATTAAACGAGTCGTTCAGTTCAACTGAGGACGGTCTAGACGAGGAGGAAGAAACGGCACAACCAGATACGATATTCCCAAATCCCTCCTCGAGTGCCTTCGCTACCGGTACAGCGAAAATTAGCGAAAGTACCGTTAACTTTTTTCGCGACGAGGATAATGTTAATAGACCCGATGAAAATCTGCCAGTAGTATCTGAGAAAATCGCGGGATTTAATCGTGCAAATAACTCCGCAAGCCTTATTATTATAGACGACATGCAAGATCTTGATTTCGACAGCGACGATGATATAAATGGATTTATTAACTGCGAATTTGAGAAAAATAAATCGATGCGCAATTCGAGGGCAGAGGAGAGTTCGCTGTCGATAACTCAGGCGATCGGCGAAATAGCGCGAATGAAAAGAGATCCGAGACGATTGGCGGAATCGTCTAAAGAGGAATCGATTGACAGCACCGGCTGGATTTCGGTCAATACCAAATGCGAAGCTAAAACAGAGAGACAAAATACGAGCTCGAGAGTAGGAATCAGATTATCGAATATTAATCGCAAGTTTACGATGAAACCTCGCGCTGCCAAGCAGGAATGCAGCTTTCCAGATGATTCCGACGAGGAGTTTATGATCACGGAGGATAACGCAAGGAAATTCGACGAGCTTGAAAGCAGCTACTTCCGCGACATGTCCAAGAACTCAGCTGGTGATGATAACTGTTTGCCCGGCACATCAAGAAACACTGAAATCAAGCATAGCTCCAGTAATGCGTCGAACAACTCGGAAGCTGAGAATAGTTTCGATAATATATCGAAAAATTTAAAACCGTGTGGTATGTCGACGCCAAATAGCAGACGCCCAGGATTGTCCTTGAACAGAAACAAGAGCCATCATTCGAACATGATAGATCTGACTCTCTTTAAAGCGCCTAATAAATACGCACGTAATGCGAGAGATGAAAACATCTCGGAATCGGGCACTGCTACGCCGACGGGACAAACGTCCGTCTTGGCTAGAAGCGTCGCACAGGACATCAAGCGCGGACGCAGGCGTAGAAATATTATTAAAAACGAGTTTATAGATGATGAAGCGCAGGTAGCCTCGGACGAGTCGTCCAGCTCGGGCGAGAGTGTTATTGTCACCGACGAGGAGGAGGATCTCGCCGACTTCGTGAGCTACACGCAGAATTTACAGGAGCAAGTCGATATGCATGCGCATTATTTGCAGACGACCAAAAGTCCGATCAAGAGGCCGGGCGCCTTCCACTTCAGAAAACCACGATCACCCGTCTTGGACGAGGAGATCTACTCGCAGCCTCTGTCGCAAGCACAGAACACGTATCTTTATGTACGTAAAATATCGCAATTTCACGTTTCGGCAGTAATCGGTTTGATATTTTGGCATATATTTTTATGACGCCGCTATTTGCAATACTTTTTTATTTCAGGATTCTTTTTGTGTCAGCGAAGATGCTGAGCCAAGCATCCTCGTGCATGACGACTCGATACTGGAAAGAGTCGAAGAGGAATTAGAACGTAATAAACGAAAGCGCTTCCGTTCGGAGAAAGACGGGAAACGGGCCAAGAGAAAAAAGAAGAATATCTTGGATCACTCTGTAAGCAGCGAAGATGAGATCGAACAATTGCGCGTACAAGTGCAAGAGGACTGATCGTTTAACGAATCAAATCTATGAAAATCAAAGCTGTGATGCGTCGGCGATAAGTTACGAAACGTAATAAGAGACTTATTTTTCAAGTGTACAGAACACGCGTGAGCATTTATCGAAGATTTATATTTATTTTTGTACAGCGACGTTTTTCTAATAAAATCGTGTAGTTTTCTATCTTTAATCAGATAACGCGATGATTTATGAGTAAGGACGCGTATATTCTTTTTTCCGTTTTCCCCCGCTGCTTAGTAAAAGATCTCTAATGGTATTTTTGTAGTTGTCGTGTCACACTTTCCAGTAGCGATACGGATCTTCATGGTTTATATCCGCTTGAGCCTTTGTCGCGTACTGACTCACGATGCAATTATGATTATTATAATATCTATAATATCTATTGTTAACACCTCTACTTGGATCCGTTGCAATCGGCATAGCGAAAATAATATCTTTAACGGTACAAGATCCATTGATAACTGAAACATTATGTGATATAATAATGAATAATGTAATATAATATTAAAATATTGTTCAATTTTATTTAGTTTATATCGTTGTTTCCTTCAATAATACAAATAACATACTCTTTATGTGGATACTATGTCGGGCCGATAAAGATATCGCTGTGCGAACATTAGCAGAACGCCCTCGTTCTGTCGCAGGTATGAAGTGTGCAGAATTTTCCTTCAGGTACAAGGGACGGACCATTAGAGAGAATCGGAAATCTGTAGATTCGTACCGGACAGGTACAAATGCAACGGGGGGTATATAAGGGTTGAACGAGGGTGAGTTTTCTTGTTAGTTCCGAATTCTTGCTGAAAGAAAGAGCATCAACCGTTTTGGCAAGTGACGCGTAAGTACGAGGCTTCACCGAGATCGGCTTCATACTTAGATTTGAATTTAAGAATAAGAGAATTGCGTAATTGCAATTTAACTATTAAATAATATATCCGATTTGACAATTGACTATTCGTTTATGATTCTCTGCCTATTTTTACTTCTTTTTCCTTTGCAGGCAATCCTCAGACGGATTTTCGACAATTCGACAAAGCAAAAAAGGGAAATGCAGCGTATCGTGATCGTTTTGACTCTCCTTGCCTGCGTGGCATCCGTCCACCCGGACTCGCCAGATTTTGAGACTAAAAAGAAGCAATCGACGAACGGGAGAGCACCGACTAATACGGCTAAAAGGATTGATCTACCTGCGTCGAATGATAATAATTCTCTACTGTTTTGGTATCCGTTTTCAACTTTTTCGGACTACGCAAGCAATGCGGAGCCTAAACACGAAAGCCCGAAAGCGTTGGTCCTGCAGAAGACCGTTCCGTGGACACCCGTGAACATTGTTTCCAGCCTGATGCCCATCGTCGATAGTCTGACCCTCTACACCAGTCGCGCTGCCATCATCCTGCTGGAAATGCTGATGGTAGCGTTTCTGGGAGCGGGTATTACCAGCCTGGTCTGTACGTACACGACCGTTTGCAGCGTCCTGGGATTCAACGGTGATGTAAGCTGGAATATACTTTTGCATCATTTATCTTGATTATGGATGAATAGTAATAAAAGTAACGTGAACTTAGAGCATTAAGAGCGCACCCTGGAACAAAATTAGATGTAATAATTGTGTCAAGCAACACACTTTTTCTGATGATTTTTATGTGCCAATTATCAAGATATATATATATATATATATATATATATATATTTGCATTGACCACATCGGTGTTATAAAAAGTTTTTATTGTCGCACTGTAACGTTGCCTGGTCAGTACATTATTGTCGATATAAATGCGAGATCCGAGATTTAAAGTATACGCAGGAGAAGGGGTCTGTAAGTAAAGATTACACGCGATTCTATAGACTTATGAATTATATCCCACATAACATTTTGCAAGTATTTTGCTAAGAATTTGCTCAGAAATGTTGCAAACAAAATGGCAACAAGATGAGTCCTCATTTGTTTCAATATTGGTAGCAAAGAAACACGAAAACAGCAACTTTACAGCATCTTTGGGGCAACAGTTGCGGTGAAAAATATATAATTATGGCATTATGTCAACAAAAGTATGGCAAAAGTTAATTTCTGTCAATATCATAGCAACATAACAGCAATAATTGCCAGAAAATAGATTGCACTACTATATATATATATATATATATATTACACAATACACAATATATTAGTTCTTGCAACAGTGAGTTAGTGCAAATTGCTTTCTTGGATTGTATAGGATCGAATTGCTTCTTCTTTAAATTATAGAACAGGATTTGCGAAGTAATTTTATTTTTCTTCAAAATCTACATATCTCGATAATTGCATGATGTTCTACGATTTCAATTTATATAAAGAAAGTAAATTTTTATGTAATAAAAGCTGAACAAATATATTCTTAAATATATAGAGGAAAGTCCCCGATTATGAGATACCATATCGATTTTGCCGAATGTAAGGAAATCTATAGGCAGAATTAAAAAATGTAATACGTTATCTTGAAGAGAATTTAATAAGCTTTAGGTTGGTGAAATTAAAAATCTAATTTAAATATTTTTTTTTCTGAAAATTAAAAAAATTTGAAAAAAGAGCTTTACGCAGGATCGAGAAAGAGTGCTCCTAATATAAGATACCTCGAGAAATCGGTGTTAAAAGTGCAAAATACATCAGTATTGCAATTAAAAAACTTTATTAGATAGTTTTATAAAAATACTGCTGCCACAGCCTTCGCCAAATCTTCACGATTCCACTGTCGACGCTTCCTCGTATCTCTAACCTCCATAGTCAGATTCTATAAAAATTAAATACACAAAAATTCATAATATAAATTCGTATTAACTTTTCTTTAACCTTAAGTAGTATTTTCTTTCTTTTTATTACCACTACATAATCTTCATATTCGAGCAATAATTATCTCATATTAAGAGTATCCTGAATATCTCATTATACGAGCCACACGCCTAGCGGTTCCGCGATCATGAAATCTAACCTCTACAATTAAGCAATTCAACAAATTGCGTATTTTCCTGTTACTACGATTCTACTCTATCATTGCATACTGAATTTATTGCCAACCATTTCTTTATTATATAATAAACAAGGTTTAAAGACTTACCTCAAGTTCCTTTGACATGTTCACAATTTCACAAACCATTTTTTGCAAAAGCTAAACGCAATAACGAACAATGAATTTTTCACTAAATACATTTTACACCAAGAGTAATAAGTTCATGGTAGAACTAACAGATGGTGCTCACTAGTTTAGCAGAAACCCCATTATCTCATATTAGGAGCATATCTCATAATAGGGGATTCTCCTCTACTCTTTCCTTTTGTGTATTTTCTTTAAAGAACAATTCCCTAATTAAGTACTTAATTTACCTTTATTCAAACATTATATATTTTATAGAGTAAATAATTTGTTTTGGTAATTTGATTTTGCGCAGGTGAAGGAATTAGCCCGCCTATTTATCACGCCGGAGAGGCTGGCAGCCACTTCCTTAATGGTCAGCAAAGCAATTGACAAATATAGCGCTATAGAAATCGCGAAGGAAACCAATGTTAACGAGGACGTGACAGAAGAAGAAGAAGAGTTAACGGAAGAGTCGACAACCCAGTAATCCCTTTTATTGCACATCTTGTCATACACTCATTTTAGACATCTAATTTTGTCACCATCACGTCACACGTCTTTTTACATTGTTCTATCTTGCGAGTCTGTTATATAAAATATTCAATATAAAACGATGAATGTTCTTCTAGGGCTTGTTGATTTATTAAATCTTCAATGACATCACCGAAGTCCTTATCATCCCGTATCCTGAATTCGATGACGTTTGCAAATAGTACGATGATATCACTTCGTCATCGGAATTTCTCGTTTACTCTTTAACAACCCGCGGATGTTCCGATGCATCGTCATGCTTGATTAAATCGCGTCGTTGGATAATCTCGCCAAACGGAAGGAAGTGTTAAAGAGTTCTGAGAATTTTGAGATTAATACAAACATAGCCATCGTGAGCTCCGACACTACGTATGTACATTTCTTGTTTCTTGCGTCTCATTTCGCGCATAATATTATAAAATTATTTTTAAAAAATTATGAAGGCATGACATCGGCAAGTGATTACACGCAAGCAGATCGTATCTTTTTTTTTCATTTTTATTAAACAGTATCTCCTTACTTTCTCATTCATCACTGACTGACGCCTTTGAAAATTTCCAGCCTCCACAAATTCCACGGATAATTGAATCAGCATAAAATTTCCCGAGCGCAAATTGCCATTTGTCATTCATACGCGATTGATGCTGCGGAGGAATTGACACGTGTCCGCAAAGTGTTATCAATGGACTATCTTGTGATTTAACGTGTGCGAAATTGTTCGCTCCTGAGTCATGCCCACCAGCCACCACCTTCTATTTCCTCCTCCTCCTCCCGTGAAGGATCTCCCTGCACGTCTCTCCGTACCGTCACCACTACTCTTCCACGCGGATAGACTCTATAATCCCATCAAATCGTCAGATGCTGACCGGTTTTGCTTCTTACTATACGCTGATCGCGTCGCGAGAGTGTCAGTCCGGTTATCGCGAGCGTTAAAGGCCGAAAGCCGCTTCTGTTAATCCCGCTAACAACAAGTCGTGATTTACGCAGCGATACATCAATCATGCGACTGCAATTCGGTGAGCAATAAATATTCAACTAAAATTATAGTATTTATAGTATTCTGTAATGCGATTTATGTCCTAACTTCTTTAATGTTTCAACTGATCGATAATTTTATGTAATAAGGATAATTGTTCTGTTGCTATTCAAATTCGTCATAGTGTTATTTACCATATTCATGATATTTAATTAAGCATTTCTCTGTTGAAGTAATAATAAAAGATCCAAAGATCTCAAATACGTTGTCATTATATCTAAAGAAAATAATTCTATTTCGTGTTATTGAATCTGACCAAAAAAGCTGGATGAAAAAACCCATCCTTTTCAATTAAGTACTTACAAACAAATCTGAAATGAAGTGCACAGACAAAAAAAGATAACTAGTCTGAAGGCCAATGTGAAGGCCTCGAAATATATTTTTCTTTCATAGATTGTAAAACTTTCAAGATCCTGTTTGCGAGACAAGGTTGCTGACCGCTAACAAAAGTGCGGTTTTCCCGAGGTTTCCGTTTAGATAGGTGGTCACTATTATCAAAGTATGTTATTTGATAATTGTTAATGAACCATGAAAACACAAGTTATCTAATGCACGCTTGAAACCGGAAATTTATTGTTAGATTTATAAATGAAGACAATTCTTGGAAACGACACAGTATGCCTTCATTCGAACATTAACATAAGAATTGCTATTGCAAATACAAAATTATCTCGTTGTGTGTAATAAAACGTTTTTAGTAAGGAAAATAGTATAAAAGAGTATAAGAAAATAGAAGGAGCTTAGAGACAATATAAAACTTAAATTTAATTATTTTATATGAAATTGTTACCTCTATTTTCTTACATTGCCAAATTCTTTAATTATTCGATGTTAATAATTATTTCTTGATAGAAATTTGAGGGATCCATGTGCCATCCTTGTTTTATATTTTTCTTAGCTTAGCTTTTAACTTTTCATAAAATGTATTGATAGCCAAGTTTTAAATTTTTGTCGAAATGTTTAAAATTAATTGTGAAGAGTAATACTATGTTATACTATTTTATACAAAACTGGTACATAGAGCAACAAACCTGCTTTCCGGAATCCTTCAATTTCAAGGTTTCATAATAAAAGTATAATAGGTACCAACAATCAACGGTTAAGCAAGAATCAAAACGGAAATAAGCGAATAATGTATAGATGAAATTAATTGATTCGGGATATTCTCGTCCCGAATATATTATTGAAAAAATATAAGTTATAAATAATCTCTTAATTACAGGGTATCTACTAAGTCTCTCAATCACGCTGGTTTTTATAAAAGAAGGTATCTGCACCATAACAACACAAAGACCCACGCAGAATATTTCTCCACGAAACTTTTCTTCACCCGAAGATGAAGAGGATTTCGTGCCCTATCAGGGCGAGCGCTTTACCGTATTTGATTGGAGATTGTTCAAGGTATATTTGAGCAGTATCTTTCGTGAACCCATTACAGCTGATTATTTAATATAAATAAAATGGAAAAAAATGGAAATAGAAGCATAATAATACGATAGAAATAGAAAAAAGGAAAAAGATATTTTTATGCTTCCTCTTTCTAAAAGTCTTTTAAATTTGCTTTTAAATTTAAATTTTTGTTTGATTAAGTTTAGTAATAGTTAATTACCTAGATTAGTGTTAATGGTTTGTATTTTTAATATTTTTTTAGAGTCTGAGCCAGGCAAATGAGGGAAATGTGCTATTGTCACCGATATCCATAAAACTTGCACTGGTGCTTCTATACGAAGGAGCTCAGGATCAAACCGCGCATGAACTTGCTGGAGTCTTGCAGCTTCCGGTCAGCGTGCTGGCTACTCGGGAAAAGTTCAACAGTATTATAAACTCTTTACTGGTAAACCCATAGAATTATAGAATTATATATATGGATGATGTGGATTGATCCAATGAATCCAATTGTGCGAGTAAATCTAATTAATATGTTATAAAGATCAAATGAAGATTTATTTTTATCCAAAATAGTAATTCTATCCCAGATAACATTTTTTGCTAAAGCAAAGTAGTGCAATCTATTTTCTGGCAATTATTGCTGTTATGTTGCTATGATATTGACAGAAATTAACTTTTGCCATACTTTTGTTGACATAATGCCATAATTATATATTTTTCACCGCAACTGTTGCCCCAAAGATGCTGTAAAGTTGCTGTTTTCGTGTTTCTTTGCTACCAATATTGAAACAAATGAGGACTCATCTTGTTGCCATTTTGTTTGCAACATTTCTGAGCAAATTCTTAGCAAAATACTTGCAAAATGTTATGTGGGATATAATTCATAAGTCTATAGAATCGCGTGTAATCTTTACTTACAGACCCCTTCTCCTGCGTATACTTTAAATCTCGGATCTCGCATTTATATCGACAATAATGTACTGACCAGGCAACGTTACAGTGCGACAATAAAAACTTTTTATAACACCGATGTGGTCAATGCAAATATGTCCGACACGCATATTATCGCGAATGACGTTAATTTGTGGGTCAGTAACATCACAGATGGACACATCGAAAAAATGATAGACGATGGTATGTATCGTATCATATTTTTATGTTATTATGAATTAATATTTTTAATATATTATTTCAGTCTAAATGCATGTAATTCTATGTACATGTAATATTTGAAAATAATTTTGCGAGTTCGCTAAAAACAGCGAACTAAACATTTATAAATTTTAATTGTTGAGAGCATCCTTTTCATGTTCATTTTTTATGTTTCAGAGAAAAACTTGCAAGATTCGGTGATGCTGATCATGAATGCGCTGTTATTCAAAGGTGTCTGGCGTCGCAAGTATTTCGCGCCCGAGAACACCCGCGTCACCAAATTTCACATTAACGAAAACAACAGTGTTAACGTACCGTTTATGCACACCGTAGATCGATTTTATTACGCCGAATCTTCTAAGTTCGACGCGAAAATTCTGCGGATTCCGTATGACGTACGTAATACAATTTAAAAAATAAATATCATAATTGTAAAATAATTATAAAAAAATACTAAAATAGTTGATGTTTTTAGGGCTCGAAATTCGCCATGTATATTATATTGCCGTACACGCTGAACGGTGTGGATCACATCGTTAGCGAGATCAATCCGTTCTCATTAGGGAGGGACGTATGGGCCATGCAAGAATTGCCTCTTGACGTTTGGATCCCGAAATTCAAGTTCGAGTTTACGAGCCATCTGGAGAATACCTTGCGCCAGGTAATTCAATTACTTGTCTTGCACAGCGTAAAAAATCTTGCACTAAAGATATTCGATATCATATTTATTATATTTGTCACATTTGTCAAAAGTATAGCAGAAATCAATTTTCGACTCAATTATTATTTTCGTCACATAAAATTTGTATTTTTCTCTGTGCTTCTTGAACTTATAATAATCTTGAACTTCTCATTAAAAGCACAATTACCGTTTTAATTGTGGATGATGACCGTTTTCTTTGTAATAGCTTGGTATTCGTGATATCTTCGATGACACTGCGCTACTGACGGGTATTGCAAAAACGAGGCGGACTTCCAAGCATCTGCGGGTATCCGATATAGTGCACAAGACTGGAATAGAGGTGAACGAGAACGGGACAATCGCTTATGCTGCTACCGGTATGTTCCGTTATTAACTAATAGATACATGAACACGAATAATAAATAATCAATCAAAGTGCATATAATAAATAATAATAAATATATTATATACATATATATATATATATATATATATATTTATACCCGCGAAACTTCTTCTCTCATGACTGTTATGCTTACATCATTCTTTCTTAATGCAGAGGTGCAAGTCGGAAATAAAATGGAGGAAGGCACTTTCCACGCCAATCATCCATTTGTATTTTACATCGAGGACGAGACCACCGGCACCATTCTTTACATGGGCAAAGTGAAGGATCCTCTGAACACATCCGGAACAACGGGAAAAATGAAGGAATTGCCGTCGCGATTTCACCAAGATTTACCAACAATGACACCTGGTAAACAACCGTAAAGTTATTTGATAATTGAGGGAGAATCAGGGAATGCTGTCTTATTCTATAATGGTCATAAGTACGACACGATATTCTGGGGACAAAGTTCTTTGTCAGGTAAAACGGTCTCGGGGTTTGATCTTTTAACCGTTTTAGAAACCAGAATAGGAGGGTGCTAAGTTTCCCGTTCCAATGTTAATGGGTGTGGTGTGGAGATAACAATGCATGCTGAGAGTTATAGGATGTTTTGTCAAATTCTGAGGCCATGTATTTTAGACCTGAAAAAAAGGAAAAATAGCATAGAATTGGCATTTGCCTGACTAAAGCATTTCGTATTTTCAAGATTTACGAAGATAATGCCTTCGCGGTATTCGTGAACTCGGAATGTGAGGTAAAGCATCGTACACGCAGGTAGATCTCACCTTAAATCTGAAATTGGGGTAACGCTGACCCAAGTAGCAAAGCGACTTCACAAGACGATATAGTGACACCTATGATGACATTATAATGACTATTAATTCTCTTGTTGATGAAGTTGATGCGTATAGATTTTGCCTCATTGAGTTTGATGCGTTTCAATCGTTTGATTTTGATTTTGTAATTTATCAGTTGCAGTACTAGCATCTTCATCAACTGCGAGAATGGCAGTGTCATCTGCAAAAGTCGCTCTCATCGTGTTTTCTTGCGGGATATCTCTGGCGTACAATAAATAAAGAATGGGTCCAAGACACTTCCTTGCGATACGCCGGTCATTATTATATCTTTAGTTCAGAGTACTCATTGTCATGACGAACTCGGAATCTTTTGTGATGACTCGAGACCTTTGTGTCAGATTTTATCAAATGCGCGACGCGACGTCCAGAAATACAGCCGAGCAGACTTTCTGCTGCTCTAACATTTTTTCAATTACGTTGATGATTTGATGCACTTGATCAATTGTCTGTCACGGAATCCAAATTGATGTGGTAGTATTAGTTTCCTTTCTTAAATAATCGGCATCAGCCTTTCTAGGAGGAATTTTTTAAATTCCTTTAACATATAATGGGTTATAGTAGAAATATCGGCCGATAATGATATGACGTCATTATGTCGTTTTCTCACGTCACTTTGCTACTTAAATAAAATAATTAACGTACCATTAACAAATATTGCATGTGTTGGTCTATATTTATATGATAGTAGATGATATTATATATTATTATCGTAATTTAATAGATGTAGTTGATGGAACTTGACATAATTCTGTTCAATTAAATTATATATTCGATTATTTAAATTATGTATATTATGTATATGTAATAACGTACTATTTGCATTCGATTCTTCATAAGTGTAGAAACAATTATTCTGTTGTCGTAAAACATATTGCATGCAGTAGTGTGGTAGTACTTGGATACAGTATTATTAAATATATAATAATTATACTAACAATTAAAATTTATTGCACCCGGTATAGCATAAGTTTGTATAAATTTTGCGAATTTATATACAATACATTCGATAACACTCGATTAGCGTTAACTTTACCAAAGAAGCGGATTTATTTATTGTAGAATGAATTTACTACGTAACATAACGCATTAGAAATGTTGCACCCACTTCGAACTTGATGCATGCACTTCGAAACACTAGATAACTATTATCTATTATAAATTATTTTAATAGTCAATACGCATATGTAGATTTACGACGAAGAAGACATGGGATTTCTTTATTACTATTAACGCGAATGAAATAAAATGTGTTATCCATTCAACGCTAATTTTCCGTAGCTTATTCATTATCCTATCCCAGGAAAATTTAGCAAGCATTGTCTCGCTTATTAACAAATCTAGATTTCATTACTCAATTACTAATAAAATTAATTATTAAACTTATTGTGACTATTTCATACAAGTATAACTAATAACTGATACTAACTAACTAATAATTAAACTTTTCCTGTTCCGTTACTTATCAGATGTAAATGGCGAGATTATCATTACATATAATGCTTGCGGACTATTACAATTGCCGACGTCAATGCTAATCGTATTTTATTCATTTTATATCTGTATCATTATTTCCGTTTTTAAGTTCTGTGAACCGGTTGCTTTTACTGTGCCGAAGCTTCCTCTCTATCTCGACTATAAATGTGTCGTGAACGAGTTTTAGTGGGAGAGCCCCATGACGTTTCGTGCTAGATGGAAATTCCAAAGTAAACGTATTTTTACGAGCATCCCTATCGCTTCCTGCTGTGTTTATATTCCAACATCGCAAATCTTTGCTTATTCCTATGTATCTTATTGTGCTTTTTAAATAAAATAATATAAATAATAAAAAAATCTCTATTTCGTAATAATACAAATAACTTAAATATTTTATTTGTTTTCTATATTATAAATAATTTTAGTCATATTCTTGCATATATATATGCAACCTATGTTTTAAAGCATATATGGGCTTATTATTATGCTTGATTATTTATTTGGAAAAATTTCTGGAATAACAGCAGTGAGACAAAGAGTATCTTGTTCAGAGATAATATTTTGTAACTTGAAAGAATTGCACAAATCTTTTCAAGACAGGAAGATAATTAATTTCGTACTTACATGTTTATTTTATTTTTAGATGCATTTGATAATTTGATTCCGACTGAAATGAGGATTAAATTATCATGTCAATCTATTGCATTATAAAAACTTATCATCCGTTAAACATTTACATTCATATATTTGCAGATTATATATGATATCGTCGGGTTTTTCCAAAGTTTTTCCTTCTTTCCTCTTTCTTTCATACTATTAATAATAATAATTAATATTAATAATAATAGCTTCTCCGTTAAATAATAAAATTATTCAATTAAAACTATTTTCGAAACAATTTTCCTCTTTTAAATGAAGCTTTATGTAATATCTTTTACATTCTTCTGTTCTTGTTTGTTACCTTCGAGATCAATAACTCCATTCGTCATGAGAATTTGTGATTTGCGATATAAATATCGTCTGACTGTGAATTACATAAGTGTTTAAATAAAGTTCATTAAGTCAAAAGGACGATTTTCCTTTTATTCTTCGAACATTGCGATTGTGTCATCTTCGCAATAGTGCGAATTTCTCTCTTGTGTACATATAAGCAACAGATGGTTTATCAGCGCTGAAACACAGTGTAGCACTTATATTGCGATGAGTAATAAACAGGATCCGGTGTTTGTAAAAGTGGGGACGAGAACCGGCCGGAAGTTTGTTAGCACCTGCCGAGTCGGCCGTGTTTCCGTCCTCTCATCTTGTTCAGCTGAGTCGCGCTAGATACACGGCCGAACGTGCCGGTTTTGCCTATTCGCATGCCAAGTTCCAAATTGCGAAAATGTGGTCATTGTCACTGTGGATACTCTGGTGCGTCCTTGCAGGTATTGTTCGAATGTACAAAAAAATAATACCAATACAAAAACTCGGTGCATAAAAATTAATCCAGAAAATCATTTTACAAGCCTTTCCTGGAAACACTTAAATATCTTTGAATCTCTTTGGATATCCATCAAACTCCTGTTCACATTTGTGTTCTTCTCGACATACGTTACTGCGTTTATTCCTGTATTTATTACAGAAACTTATCGCAGATAATTGAAAAATCTGATAATGTGATGTCTAATCTTAGGATCTTCATGTAATTTTCTCACGTTTGCCGTAACAATGTTTGAAAGTTATCGTTGAGTTTTCCTGCGCTTGTATTCGCTCGTAAGCGATGCTCAGTGTCAACTCAACGCAACTCTATCTGTACACCATCGTAAATCAAATCGCTAATAATTATCGGACCCGCAATTCCGCGTGTTACATCATCTCTTCTGTTCACGCGACGAAACGACGCTCGTTAAAGTCACTCGGCGAGCTTCTGACGATTGATTCCCCACGATACTGTCGATGCTATCATCTTTTGGTATCTTCGATATTTATCTCGTTCGTTGCAAGTGGAAATCTTGTCACCTTGACAGATGAGGAAACTTTTCTTCTTAGGCGAAACCACATGCTGACAATTGTTAGTCATTCCATGTTTATAATTTCAATAGCAACAAGAAGTGTTCGATCGCCCGCTATTTTCCAAGCTGATAGGACATTTCTTGCGGGATTTATTTCGATTTTATTGGCCTATAAAACTGGCCATTGCGCGTGATGACTAATTGATGATGGTTTTTATTCCTGAGATGGGAGAAATTAGTAATAATTAACGTTCGAATATATAAATTATTTGGTGATATACGCGAAATAGAATAGATGAGAAATAACTTAAAGATATAGATTATCTAGATATCTTATTTTTTATAGTCTTGCAGTGTACTCATTATTAATGATATTTCTTAATGATATATTTCTCTTTAGTTGCTCTACCTGCAACCAGTACCGAAGACCGATATTACTTCTTCAACATTGATCTCCTGCAGGTGAGGAACGCTTCAAGAAAATGTGAGCGAACGTATTATTAACGTAATATTTCACGAACAAACGTGCAATATTACATTAATTCTGAAAAATAAGATGCATTACACGAAAGTGATAGAGGTCGACTAAAATATAAGATCATGATTCTCCAATTTAAAAAATATGAATTTTAATTATTTTTACTTCATCAATTTAACTTTTTCACATACAAATTAAATATTCTTACACTCCATTTTTATTTGCCTTTATTTAATATTTAATATTTGTCATGTAGGAGATACCATAAAATATCAAAAAATTATGCGTTTTTATTTAAAAACTAAATTTTATGATCATAGAGAGTGAACGAGGATGTCGAAGGTAATCTAGTACTGTCTCCCTCCAGCGCAAAAGTCGCTCTTATGAGTTTAGTGGAAGGCACAGGCGGCCGAACACGTCAAGAGCTTCTTGCAGCTTTGAGATTACCACCACAGGAGTACACTATCAGAAGAATATCGAGACTCACTCTCATGTCTCTAAAAGTATGATCAAAGTATATTGATAAATACAAAAGAATATACACGATTGTACTTATATAAAAATTTTGGTTTTTATATTTTTGACGATAAAAAGACGGTATATTGTGCTGCATTCTTTTTAAAGAAAATTTAATAGAATTGCTTCAATTCCTGCTGATCGATGCATTCATCTTCTGAATTACGAAGTTTTTTTCTCTTTACATCTTTTATTATTTCAGAATTACCAGAATGGCACGGAGTCCGATGTGGCAACTCGCGTATGGATCAATCCGACTCTCGCAGCGTCTGAAAACTACATGAACGCATTGCACGATCATTACGGAACTGATATTCAACAGATCAATTTCGGAAACGCAAACGCGGCAAACGCGATCAACGATTGGGTACGCGAACACACGCGGAATAACATCAACTCGATCGTTCAACCTGGTATTTAATTTTTATTTTATCCAACCAAGAAAAGAAGATGTTCTATTTAAAAATATTTGAAAAAAGTATAATATAATATATTTGAAGAAGTTTTTATCTTGGAATTTTATATCCTTTCAGGCACTCTTCAGACTGACACCCAGTTACTTATAACTTCGGCGTTGTACTTCAAAGGGCGATGGCTAAAATCTTTCGACAAACACGCCACGCGTATGCGGTGCTTCTATGTTCCAGAACGCGGCTGCCAGGATGTTCCTCTGATGGAGAACACCGATAGATATCGACACGGTTACATAGCTTCCCTCGACACTAATGTGGTGGAAATCCCGTACTCGGTAAAAAATTCGATTTTTACGTCATTGATAAGCTGATGCACGAGAGCTCTAGTGCTATTAAAGATACATTTACAAAAGCAAATCTAAATTAATTAACAAAATTTTTGTTATCTCCCAGATAGCCAAGTCTGCCGAAAGCAGATGATGCTAACTATCTGTTATCAACTATTGCCAGCCAAAAGACAACAAATTTGATACAGAAGTTGTTATTAACGATTAATTCGACAAATTGGTGCCAGAAATGTAACAGAGCTTGCTCACAAAATCTAAGAACAGATTGGCGGCAGAAACCGAGCAGAATCTGCAAACATGGCTTGAAGTCGGATTGTCGACAGAAACCGAGCAAGATTTGCGCGCGCGGAATCTAACGGCAGATTGGCAGCAGAAACCGAGCGAGATCTGCGCGCGCGGAATCTAACGGCAGATTGGCAGCAGAAACCGAACAGGATCTGCAGCTTTTGACAGTATTCAAATTTACACGGCTATGAATACGTGTTTTCGCTCCGCACCGCTATGCGGTGCACACGTCGAGTTCTTACTCGATGTTAAGATTTAGCCTAACAGTTATATAAGTTAATATACGCGCCTTGGCACGATAATATTAATTTTTCTGAAAATTTCTGCACTCGCGGCACAGAGGCTCCCATGGACAACGTCCATGTAGTTCACGCGCGCCACGAGCAATCTCAAGTTCGAAAGCAAAATTCGGACTTCGGATTAGAATAAATTAACAATAAGAGAGAGATTATGCAACGAACTGTCAGAAAGACACATCAAGCCAAATGTACTTTAATTTAACGAACAAACAAATGCGTTCTTTTAACACATGGTAATATAAAATGGCAATTTATAGTGTGTTAAAAGTAAACACATGCTTTAATATATCGTAAATATGAATGGCCAAAAGCTGCAGATTCTGTTCGGTTTCTGCTGTCAATCTGCCGTCAAATGTTAACAGATCCTGCTCGGTTTCTGCCGCCAATCTGCTGTCAGAGTCTGTTAGCAGGCTCTGCTGGCAGATCACTATCCTAATGCGGACATAACGGATGCCAATTTGCTATCAACTTCTGCAGTAATCTGTTGCCAATCTGCTGGCAGATTGCACATATTTTGCTTACTGGGCTCTTCTTCTTAAAGCTAAGCCTTTTTTATTAAATAAATGAGTAAATAAAAATATTTGCAAATATCTAGAACTCGAACATTTCTAAAAGTGTTCACTATCCAAGAGTCGATTGACGAGATTACTATTTCAGAATGGCAGGACGTCGATGCTGATATTCCTTCCGAATCAGGAAGAGAACGATCCATACCTTCAGGTCTTATCCAAGGACCTGTCGTACGTGCCAATGAGAACGTTGCTGAATAGTCTGAACGAAAGTGAACTGATACTCGTCATTCCGCGATTTAGCATCGAGAGCAAACTGGATTTGCGCTCACCTTTGACGCGCGTGAGTACATCGATTAATTGCTGCTGTTTATAGCCAATAATTACTATCGATTATAACAATTATATATGTAAAACCTGCATTATATTAAATTATTAAATTTTAATAATTTTTAGTTAGAGTTAGAGCGAACCGGAATCACGTAAATATATTTCTATGTCTCTTTAGATGGGCGTAGTGGACATTTTCACTGGAGCAGCGAATTTCACAGGCATTGGACAAAATGATCACTTGCGGATAGGAAATATCATTCAGAATGCGAAAATAGAAGTCGACGAAGAGGGAACCATCGCTGCCGCTGTCACACGTAATTATTCACACAATTTTTGCTAGATCGCGCGATGTACTGTGTCAAGGATTATGTCGTTAATGCCCGTGCAATTGCAGAACTCGCGGTCATACCTCTTATAGCTAGCACGACGCCGACTTTCGTAGCCAACAGACCGTTCATATTCGCCATCGTCGACTTAGCAACGAGCGAAACCCTGTTTGTCGGTCGTTACATGGGTCCTGCTGCTAGCAACTCCAGGAGCGTTTAGAAATAAGCTGCTACGTTTGAATCATTATTGTTTTTATAAAACAACGCTCATGATAGAATCGTTATCGTCATTTGTGTGTATATAATATCGCTTTACGACACAAAGACGTTTCTCTGTTTTCGGTTTTAACTACAGAATGAATAGTTTTACGCTTTTATACCGGAAGCTTGGGGCCTCACGCTTTGAAAGCGGAGCAATCAACTTGTATATTATTTAAGTATTTTACATAAAGATATGGATATTCACTTAAAATTTTCTCGTCTGCTTTTACGATTTTTGTTTACCTGCTCATTAATAGAATAATTATAGGAATTAATATGCTGCTTCGAGGCTTTTTCCTCGAAGGAACGCTATCATAAATTTTCACTTGTCCCTTATTTCTGGTTCTCCGTTTATCTTTTCTTTTTTTCCATATTTATCAGTAACAAAAGTTGATGTTGAAAATTAATATTGTGCTTAGTATAATCGGTAAACTTAATTTTAACAATCGACATCTTTGATTGAAGTTATTTAACATAGAATGCAAACAATACAGATTACAATTCGCATATCAGTTATAAATGTTTATGGTGAATTAAAACAAATATTTGACTCGTACCTTGTAACATATAGCGCAAGACGATGGAGCACGGATTGCAGGGCTTGAGAAACTAATCAGCGTTCGCACATTCGTGTATAATTGATTATTTATTTACATGTGTAAAGATGCAGAATATCTCTATTGAAACACGGCTAACACATATCGTTCTCAAAGTGTCCCATTTACTCGTACTTGTCCTTTATGTGCTTCCACAGTTTCTGAAAGAAGAAACAGGCATCTGTTATGCAACCAATGTATTTCACTCACACATTGTTAAGTAAACTGTACGAAACACGTGACGTCAATGTACGATATACTAGATGATAAATTAATGTTAAAAATTACGCAACGGAAATTATTCATGCGTCATACAATGTTTTTCGTTAATTGCTATCATTCTGTCGTGACGTTCAATTTATCTTTCGAGCAGTCCTAACCTCAATTCGATTCGTGAATTTCATGCGACAAAAGAGCGTGACATTCGATAAGTGTCGATACAACGAACGTATTTTATGTAAAGAGATATATAAATTGTTGGTGGACGCTTACCCCTTTGTTATGCGAGTCCCAAAACTTTTCAGCTGCTACGTCAACTCCCCTTTCGAAGAAAAAGGTAGCACCCACCACGACGACCATAAATGTTGACGTGCGTTTTAATACAAGATTGTATAATGTCGTACCGAATGCCATTTTTTAACTCTGCTCTTGGTCGTCCACCACGTTCTGGCGTGCAAAATAATTGCCGAGGAGCACTACGAATCGTCAAGCGAGCTCCGAGTGATCTTCGAGGCTTCGAGCACGATATATACAGGTATACATACATATAACGTAACTTGACGTAACTTCCGATTTGGCGCCGATTAAAACCGAAGGCGCACACACGGAACAAAATTGTTGAATAATAATATAAATTTGTATCTCACTTTCTCCTTTTCTTCTCAATTTTTTAACGTCGTTTAAACCGCGTTCCGAAATAATAGTATCGAAGAATAAAAATTTGCTCTGGTTCACTATCGAACTGTGTTAGAAATAAAACTTCATGTAATTCTTTGTTGAATTTTTTTCTCTCTCACTCTCGCTATTAAACAGTATTACTCATAGATAAAAGGTTCTCCTGAGGTAATATTAATTTGTAATACTTGAAATAAAACTTAGTTCTGGCCTTCTGTTATGTCGTACTACTTGAAAGTAAACGCTGTGCCTAACATTGAGTCGTGCTACTACCTCAATTCCAAGCAAGAAGTGGAGGCGCGTAGCGGAGTAAGTTTCGAACCAATTTTAAAGCCACTGTTCCAAAATTCGCGACGCCTACAGAATGGCAACCCGCCATATGCGATTGAATGTCCGGTTGCTACTCTATAGGCGCCAATAATCGTAATAATCAATCTCAAAAAATAGTTAAAAAATATTCCGCTATAAGCTTTCACTATTTTTGATTGAAAAATGAGATTGTATGATTTAACGGCAAGTAAGAAATAATTTTATTTTTAAGTAGTATGACTCAACGACACATCAGAGAAAGTTTTATTAAAAATAACATATGTATGTAAAATATATATGAGCAATGGAAATTAGAATTCTTTCTAATAATATACTCACATGTACAATATATAGGGAGGTACCCAGTAGGCAAAATGTGTGCAATCTGCCAGCAGATTGGCAACAGATTACTGCAGAAGTTGATAGCAAATTGGCATCCGTTATGTCCGCATTAGGATAGTGATCTGCCAGCAGAGCCTGCTAACAGACTCTGACAGCAGATTGGCGGCAGAAACCGAGCAGGATCTGTTAACATTTGACGGCAGATTGACAGCAGAAACCGAACAGAATCTGCAGCTTTTGGCCATTCATATTTACGATATATTAAAGCATGTGTTTACTTTTAACACACTATAAATTGCCATTTTATATTACCATGTGTTAAAAGAACGCATTTGTTTGTTCGTTAAATTAAAGTACATTTGGCTTGATGTGTCTTTCTGACAGTTCGTTGCATAATCTCTCTCTTATTGTTAATTTATTCTAATCCGAAGTCCGAATTTTGCTTTCGAACTTGAGATTGCTCGTGGCGCGCGTGAACTACATGGACGCTGTCCATGGGAGCCTCTGTGCCGCGAGTGCAGAAATTTTCAGAAAAATTAATATTATCGTGCCAAGGCGCGTATATTAACTTATATAACTGTTAGGCTAAATCTTAACATCGAGTAAGAACTCGACGTGTGCACCGCATAGCGGTGCGGAGCGAAAACACGTATTCATAGCCGTGTAAATTTGAATACTGTCAAAAGCTGCAGATCCTGTTCGGTTTCTGCTGCCAATCTGCCGTTAGATTCCGCGCGCGCAGATCTCGCGCGGTTTCTGCTGCCAATCTGCCGTTAGATTCCGCGCGCGCAAATCTTGCTCGGTTTCTGTCGACAATCCGACTTCAAGCCATGTTTACAGATTCTGCTCGGTTTCTGCCGCCAATCTGTTCTTAGATTTTGTGAGCAAGCTCTGTTACATTTCTGGCACCAATTTGTCGAATTAATCGTTAATAACAACTTCTGTATCAAATTTGTTGTCTTTTGGCTGGCAATAGTTGATAACAGATAGTTAGCATCATCTGCTTTCGGCAGACTTGGCTATCTGGGTATATATACAACAATATTTATTTTACAAAATCTTATACATGAATTTCTTACAACAAACAGTATAAGAGATAAAAATATACTTATAACAAAAACGATTAACGTTACTTCGACGCTCGCATATTATATGTATTGTTTCACGCATCTCTCTCATTTCGTGCCCGTAATTACATATCCTGTTAAATTTAGGATTTAATTAAATTACAGTATACTTTACAAACGCATATAAAAAAGTATTAAGAAAGTACAAATCATTATTCAGCGCCTGCTTTACGTTGCATTTGTCCAACGGAAGTTCACAGGAATGAACTTTCACAAATGCTCGCGATGCGCGCATGTATTCTGTTCGTTATCATCGTATGCAATGTTTCATCACCAATCTTTCAAACAGAAAAATATTATTATGTAATCAAATCCTGTAAATCAAATAGCTCGTTAGGTGATAAGAGCGTGATCGTAGTACTGAATTTGCACGAAGGACGTAGATTTCAATTCTCTTAAAAGCCAATATTTTTTTGCTCTCTTAGAAACCAATATAATTGTGATGCAATCTTAATGATCTTTAAATTAAGGGAAACTAAGAATAGAAGAAAAGAGTATTCCTAACAAACAACGTATCAATAATTGTTTTAGCGGGCCTGCTGCTACCTGTCGATTATGGAGATAAACGCCGTGTCTCAACATTCGTTATGTATATTTTGCCACATACCCGTATATTGTCACGGTTGCGATATACATACGCGTTATCGCGTTGTACGTGTCTAGATTATCATACGTGTTGCATATACAATTATAATATCGTAACTGTTAACAAGATACGCTTTCTCTCAGCATCTGAGAGCCCTTTGGTTCGCTCGTACTTCGTGTGTATCTAAATCTTTACAACAGTAAAAACAAGATACGATGAATGCGTATGAATCACCGCGGGTACGCGTTATTTCTCTCTACGCGGGCTAACGCGTACTCGCCAATTATTTCTTTCCTCGCCGAATCGATCGTTGCGCGCACGCGAAATGCTGATTCGTGAAATAAGTACAAACAGGTAAGCGTAAATTCCGTCGGGTTGCAAATTATTAAAAGCTTATTTACCGACTCCCCCCGATCGCTCTTTCGTCGAGAAACAATTTCATCGACTCATTGTATTATTTAGATGATTCATCGTTATTAAGAAATTAACATGAAGGATTTCGATAGATATTTTCAAATTAATTATACAAGAGAATTTAGCAGATAAGCGAAAGAACGAGTTGGCATACACGTTTCAATTTATCTCTCAAAGCCTGATAAGTGTCTTTGCTGAAACATTTTTATTATTTCTTCATTCATTATGTGGATAATTTCCGTACGAATGAAAACTGAAGAAGCATGGGAGAAAAATATATCACTTAAAACTTTTACTTTAAATCCAAGTAATTGTTGCGATCGTCGCTATGTTGTAAAAAATAACATTTCATCTTACATCGTCTCATGTAAGAAAAATTTACTTGATGTAGCGCAATGTTGAGCATATCCTTCGCACACGCTGCAAGGCATAATCGTCGAATTCTGCGACCTACTTTGGAATCTACGAATCTACTTTGGGAAACAAGGTGTATGGTTTTTACACTTTTACGCGAACGCGAACCATTGTCCCTCCTCTCCAATGTTCTACTTTTTCTCTCTACCATATATATATATATATAAATGTTCCTGCTACGTAAAGGTATCCTATCCTGTATACAATATCGCACTACAATATCGTACAGACTCGAGTTGCGAATTAATCCTTCCATTTCGTTCCTTCGAGATTCCCCGCTTCTCTAAGAAATTCGGTCGCGCTTCTTTCTTACGAACGAGACATCAACCTCTGTCACCTATATCTGTCTCCAAAATGCTGGATCCTGGATTTCCAGCCTCGTCTACTCACACCGTTCCTATCACAGTTCCAAGCTGAAGAAACTGAAGAGGGTGGATATAGTCGACCAGGACAACTTGATGGCGATGTAAGCTAGGATGATTTTCAGTGCTTGATGGCACCAGTATAATCTGTAATATGAATTTTCCGAGTTAAGGTTTTGTAGATTTCGAGCTAAACAATTCACCTACAAAAATAGCTAGAGGAGAAAGGAATTTTTTACGATAAATCTAGATATGAATGAAAAATTCAACACATTTGCTACAGAAACATGCTTTATATAAAAGCATAAAATTGAAGTGGATAGACAGAAAAATATAAAGAGCTACCAAACGTATAAAATCTTGAATGGAAGAGCTTTATAAAATTGAGATTTTGGAATTCGAAGATAAATCCTAGCATTGACATTGAAAAGACAAATATCAAGACAAACAAGGTAGAGTTAAGCAATAAAAACATCCGTTATAAAAACACGGCGAGCTACGAATGAAAATGAGATTGCTTTTCAAGGATTAATCGAGAAGATCTTGTACCTTTGCCATTTAACGCGTGCCTGATGGAGGGTGTCCAAGGGATCCTTGATGAGATATAGCCTTATGCCGAGAATATACGTCTCAAAATATACATTCCAGTCGACATCCCGCACGTCGCAATAGAAATGTTGGCGGTCCTTGAACGTAAGCTTCGCCAGTAACGCATGCAATCGATCATTAGTAAACATCCATTCTTGCGTGGCGAAATAATTCAGCACGTCCATGAATTTGTGTATCTTCTTGTAAACCTTAAGCAACCTTAGACAGACAATTCACATTACACAATCGATTGCATAATATAAGATTTATTATGTAAATACAGAAATCAAGAAAGATAATAATTACATAAAATAATATAATAACATGAATAAACTAATATTATGTATTATATAATATAATAATAATAATAATAATAGAAAACTTATTATCTGATTAAAACATCTTTTTATATAATTATTTTATATAATTATTTCAAATCACTGAATTGAAATTAATTAGTACTACATTATTTATTTCAAAAATTATATAAAGAATATATATCTATTATATTTTATTTATGAGTATTATCGTGTAAGTAAAATCTCTTCGTGTTTTCTTTTAGACTATTAATTTCAAGCAAATTTACATTTATTAATTTACATTTGCTATTAATTTGCATATATTCGAAACATAAATTATTTTCGGGAATGTTATTTATATTAAAAAACTCTCGCTTCTTTGAATTCTTTGTGCGAATAATGTCGTTGATCGTTACCTCGGTTGCTTTCCCATGCAAACAGTCGCGGTGTCAACGAGTAGAGCCGGGAACAAGTGCCAAAAGTATACGAAGAAAAGATGAACTATCCTGTGCTTATTGTTCCTGAAGCTGTAGTACCAGACTGCTCGGGTGGAAGGAATGTCAAGACCATACTTTGATGACATTTCCTTCAACTCGTCGTAAGTTATGGGATTGTCCTTGGATACGTAGTTGTAAATTGGAATGTCGCCATGTGATTTGTTATTCACCCTGCAACGATGATGCAACGTTTTATGATGACGTTTTCACATTTACGGCCGTCGCGAAATTATTAAATTCAAATAACCACTGGTACTTATACATTACGATTCGCGCGATTAAACAATGAAGAAAAAAATAGAGGTGATAAAACATCGATTTTGATATTTGGACTTTGGCAAATCAAAGTTAAATAGTTTTGAATGAATCATACGTCGAATTAAACCTGTTTGTTTGCAACATCGTTATGCAGCGTGGCTTTTAAAATATATTATGTATTTGAATTAAAATTAATTGATTAATTGTCAGAAGCCTCTGGCCTCTGGATGATTTAAAGGAAAACTGAAATGTTTGTTGTGCCTTGAAAAATTAGACTATTATTTTATATATTAATTTAGAATATTTAATGCGACCAAATAATTTAAACTTTTGTTCAATCGTTTATTCCATTGCTGATTAATTTGTAATAACAAATCGTAATGATGTAGAGTGGAGAGAGACAATCAGAGAATGATGAATACCTTCGAATGTCTGCTACATCCCACGCAGTTGCGATTAAGGCATTGACTGTCAAATCGGCAGGCACCACGTTTGCGTGTACCGAACCATCACAATGGATCGATCGTAGCAATCCGGTCCCAGCGCCAGCGGCAACACCTGTTGGGCCATACATATTGTCGATCCAACCACGCAGCGGCTCTCGATACGTTGAGATTACTACAAGATCACAAAATATTTATAAAGATGTGATTCAGAGATATTTTTCTCCTGAACTTGGTAGACTTGATAGATTATACGTTATTATAATTAATATATATATAATTATATTTTTGTCATTATAATACGATTGTATTTAAAATTTCCTTTCATCGAAGAAATTACTCAGAATTTTTCAAGAATTTTCCTCTCTGCATTTACATTGCTTGACAAAAATGGAATGAATAAAAATATATTATTAAAGATAATTTTTGATGTCAGAATGTATTTTCAATATAAATATATTGTAAAATAAAAAAAACGTATACGAACCAATGGCGGGACGAAAGATGCCGACCGGCAAGTCGTCACCATGCTTCTTTATCGCATTTTCTGCGACTGCTTTTGTGTAGGTATAAGTATTCGGCCATTTTCCTAATAATCTGTAAACAAGAAAAGGAAAATTTTTCTCTCGCTTTTTCTTTGAGCATACGCATCAGAAATTGGAAAGCGGAAAGGAGTCCACGTACTGCGGAGTGATGTCTTCAGCCAACTTGTCCTCCACGCATTCCATTAGCGCGATTAGCTTGTCGGAATCCATTGGTGAGTCGTAAAACTTCTCCTCGATCATGTTTTGCGGGCAATTTGCATACGCGGTCGATACATGCACGAAAGACTGAGAGAAATTGTATAAAATGACAATTGCGTTTGAGTTTAAGTTACATGTGTAGTAGAAACGTCGAGTGCGGCAAGAAATTCAACTAATAATCATCTTCGACTTTCCCATACAGCACAGAAGCTTGCACCAACATTGCAGCAACGTTGCAACGTTGCAAATTGCAATGCAACAGTACAAAGACGTTGCAGAGATATATATCCGCAAAATACCAGCACACTTCTAGCAACATGACATTAATATTTCGGAAACATTGCACGATCAAAATTTGTAATTAATTACAAATTTACTATTAATTATAATTCATTTTATTAAAACATTGGAGTCTTCCTATCCTAACGAGATTCGTCCAAATCTATTCGACCAATGATGTGTGTGATGACCAGAATCTGAGCTCGGTAATATATGCGCATGCGGTGTTTGTCTCTTTCGACTATCTAAAGAACATGGTGGTTGTACGACGCGAGCATCATTCTAAAAGAAAGTCGTTACGTAAAAGAAAAAGGTAAGTACTTTTTTATAATATTATGTCTAATTATAGCACTTGTGTGCTGTTAAAATCTTGTATCTATTAATTAATTATAATAGAGAATCACTCTGTTTGCCTATCTCACGGTTTATATCACTATAACCTCAAAATTATGGAAATTCATTCGAAAACTGCATATTAATAGTTGTAATATTTTTAATAACTTTTTCTGTTATAGAAGCTGTTCGCGAAATACACAATCATGCCACTGATGCAGAAATTGCTGAATGCATTTCCAAGTGGCTTGCTCAAGCTCCGGTTAGGATTGAGAGATCAAAGTATGTGATTTTACATATAATTCTATACATACTTGCAGTATGTATATTTTTATGTAATTTTATGCTAATGTATGAATTTTAATTCCTATTTTATTTTTACAGGCAACATACAAACAAAAACGAAGAAGATTCAATTATTTAATTGAAGGAAAAATATTTTAACATAATTAAAGGAAAAATAATATCTCAAGAAGAGGATTTTTAAGTTTTTTTTTTGTAAAGAACAGTTACTTTTTTATAACAAAAATAGAGAAAATGTTTATTTCATTTTTTATTACTATTGTTATATTACATATAATTGTCTATTTATGTTAATAAATAAAAATATTTAAAGTATATAATAATGAATAATTATAATTATTGCAAATTCATTACATTGCAATATTATTGTGACGTTTCGTTGCAATGTTCCGAAAAGCGGACATTTTCACATTCCTGCAATCCCATAGCAATGCTGCAGAAACATTTCGCAGTGAATTTGCAATGTTGCTACGTTGCGGTGGAAGATTCCTGCAATATATATGCAATCTTTTCGTGCTGTATGGGTTGTGTGCGTGTGCGTTGTTAGTCAAAATTAAATGGAAAACGTTAAAATTTTAGAAAAAATTTCGCTCATTCGGACAAATAATTAGATAAGTATGAAAGATGCATTTCACATGTAGATTTGAAGTTGTTTGGAAGAGCATTTAAGCATACCTTGAGATTCGCGATCTCCTTGCAGAGATTCAGGATGTCTCTCGTGCTTCTAACATTGATCGGTACCGCCAGCTTCAGCTTCTCGTCGAATCTGACCGTGGCTGCGACGTGGAAGACGATGGAAACTTCACGAATAATGGTCGCACGATCTTGCGAGGACATCCCGAGACTCGGTTGGCTGCAGTCTCCTGCGACGGCGACAATCTGATGGCGAAACTTTGGTTGCTCGTCCTTAAGCTTCACAAAAAGCTACACGCAAATTGGAATAATTAAAAAAGTTAATTCATAATTCATAATCCATAACACAGTTCAACAAAAAAAAAACACCGTGGCGAGACTAGTTCTTTCTTATAGTTTTTCGCTGAACACGAATCCGGTTTCCAAATTGCTTCATCACGTCACAATTTTGAGAAAGTTGCAATTAAAGTTACAAAAAAGGGCTGTTTTGACAAACTTCATCATTTTATAGCTATAAAATGTGACGTGCTGGAGAAATTTAATTGCAATCGAAATAAAGTACGTTGACTTTCAACCCTCAAAAAGAATTTTTGGTGTCGGTTATGGTTCATAAGATATCCATGGTTAAATGTGGCTGCACGTCACATTTTGTAGCTATAACATGATGAAGTCCGTCAAAATAGCCCTCAAATTTCAATTTCTCAAAATTGTGACGTGATGGAGCAATTTGGAAATCGGATTCGTGTTCCGTGTCCAAAAAACTATAAGAAACGTTTAGTCTCGTTCCGGTATTCGAAAAAATGTCATTTTTTGTTGAACTGTGCAATTAGCTATGTAAATGAAAACGAATATTAGCTTATGATTATTACTTCATTGATATTCTGGTATGTACCAATATTAATTATCCATTATTAAAATAAGTCATATTTACTTAATAAACAGGAGAAGTTTTTATTTTCCTGTTTTACAAATTACATTTATAGAAAGATAAAAATAACTATCGAAAAATATAATTTATGAAAAGATAGTTCAAACCAGAATTTATATTTATAGCACATTTATGATTAAGAGAATTCAGGAAAACTAAATCTATGAGAATCTCCCATTTTCAAGTATCATCGCGAAAAGCTCTAAGACAGAATCTTCCAAGACACTCACCGGGTCATCGAAGATCTCCTCGGTGCGCTGATGCACGTCCTTGCCCTTCTTCGGGCGCACCAGCAGGTAGATCGACACCACGCCGGGACACGTTCTCAGGATCTTCTCGATCAGCAGCTTGCCCATGAAGCCGGTACCGCCAGTGATGAAGATGCTCTGACCGTAGTAGAACTCCTGGATCGGCGAGAGCTTCTCGTTGATCGGCTTTTCCGCCGACGTGCGCTCTGTCGGCGTGCATTCTGCGGGTGGTTCCGGTATGCAGTTCGATTCGACGACGGCCACTTCCTGGCCGTCGACTCGGTCCAGCAGTACTTCCACCATCTCTGCGATGGATCGGTGTACCTGCAACACGAGGGAAGCGCGCGTCTACAATGCGACGAGTACCGTACCGTTGGTTCACGGCTTTACGGCCAATTCGTATTCGCGACCGGACGCGTTACGAGCTGTCGCGTCGAATTTAAAGATGACACTCTTCCTTTACCGCAAGTCGCCACCGCGACTGATTAGCCGATTTGCGTCGGTCGTGTCTCTTTATTGTATCGCCGATACGTAGACGAGGGGAGATACGCGGACGTCACGATCCCCCGCCCCTGATGATCGTCCGAAGATCGGAATTTACAAAATATCTAGTTTTTTGTATCCGTCGCGAGACCGAGCGATTGCGAGAACGCACTGTTTGGAGAACGTCTGTTTACTTTGCTGTAATAAAAAAATTGTCAAGATATTGTCAAATGTGTGATGTCATACTTATAAATGACATATAATACTTTTATAATACCTTATGATTGAAAATAAAATATTGATTAGCCACAGTACTGTGCAGAACGAATATAGTTCGATGACGCAAGTGCACGTACATGTATTTCGCAAATAAACTGTTTCCAGAGTGCTTGTCAATTTGCTTTTTTTCGAAAGAACACGCGTCTTGAGGATCCTGATGCAATAAGCTTCTCTTGTCGACGAAGTAGTTGTCCGAAAAGAGAAACGTGCTCCAACACCCCCTCCTCCCCCCGTCAGGCTCAATCAAATCCAACAACGCGAATACTTATCACCGGAATAATTCGCAATGCTCGAAAACTGTTGATTGGCTCGCTGCTAATCAGTACTTTGATCTTTCGAGAGACTTCGAGTTTTTACTATGGAAATCTCGATGTGTCACTCGGCGCGGCTCTTGTGCAACGTCGTCATTGGTACTCCGGTTCGCCGAATGTACATACTGTGCCGTTTGCGGGAGAACAAATATTGCATATATTGCAGGTATCCTCGCCCACGAAGAGGCAGCCGTCGGCGTTTACCTCTTGCGCACGGAGAACACCCCGTCAGGGAGGGCATTTTTCTTCCCGGCCACGTGTGAAGAAAAGCAAATATCTTCTCGATGAAGGACATCGAGTTCCTCGCGGGCGAGTCCTATTCCGTCACGGCGGAACGTGCGGGCACGTTTGTACAAGGCTCCACGGCTCGCATTCGCGTCAACGACAACGCATTTACGCCGTGTGTATGTATGTACATTCCGTCTCTCCTCAGCAGAGGGAGATGTTTGTTGAGTCAAGAGCTCTTTCCGATTCGTATCGAATACCGCGTACAAATCAGTCGAAGCTGATTAACGCGACGAACTGTCGACGATTGGCGACCTGACGAAGATGTTTGTCGCGGCATGAAAAATTAAACGTGCCGAGGTCGATGGCGTCGATTTTTCATCGCGTCGATCGAACAAAAGCGACTTCCCGCGTACGTATTCGTCACAGATAGACCTTCGCTTGCGATGACGAAGAGGAAAATCAGCATGCTGCAACGCCCCATCAATCTCAACTTTTTCCTCCAGTTGCAGCGTTTTCAACGTTTTATTTTCGCGATATAAATTCCCGGATTTGCCCCTCGCGTGAATAATGCATCGGCAAGACCGAGACGTCTTCGCGAGACCGCTTGAGCAATGAGCATCCCCTCGCGTAGCCGCGAGAAAAAAACTGGAAGGCAGCAAGAAAGAAGAATTCATTATATTCACGAAAAAAATAATGTCTCGATCGTTTGTCAGCGGACCTGTCGAGATCTGTGTTTGTTCAAGGGCCGCAGATCTCTTTCCGCGAAGCATCGCCTCGAGTGCCAATAAGCAAGACTCTTTTTCAGAGAGTCCTCTCGAGGGTTTCCCTGTAGTTTCTCCAGCTACTCGTGACGTAAAGGCCTAGAGTCTTTCCGTGAAGGTGAAATTAAATCTAACTTGTTGCACAAACACGGTTTATCTCGCAGGATCGCACCAGATGCGATTCTTTAGCGCGTGTAATGAATCAGACGCTCAGTTAGAAGGAATTACCCATACAGCACGCAAAGATTGCATATATATTGCAGGAATCTTCCACCGCAACGTAGCAACATTGCAAATTCACTGCGAAATGTTTCTGCAGCATTGCTATGGGATTGCAGGAATGTGAAAATGTCCGCTTTTCGGAACATTGCAACGAAACGTCACAATAATATTGCAATGTAATGAATTTGCAATAATTATAATTATTCATTATTATATACTTTAAATATTTTTATTTATTAACATAAATAGACAATTATATGTAATATAACAATAGTAATAAAAAATGAAATAAACATTTTCTCTATTTTTGTTATAAAAAAGTAACTGTTCTTTACAAAAAAAAAACTTAAAAATCCTCTTCTTGAGATATTATTTTTCCTTTAATTATGTTAAAATATTTTTCCTTCAATTAAATAATTGAATCTTCTTCGTTTTTGTTTGTATGTTGCCTGTAAAAATAAAATAGGAATTAAAATTCATACATTAGCATAAAATTACATAAAAATATACATACTGCAAGTATGTATAGAATTATATGTAAAATCACATACTTTGATCTCTCAATCCTAACCGGAGCTTGAGCAAGCCACTTGGAAATGCATTCAGCAATTTCTGCATCAGTGGCATGATTGTGTATTTCGCGAACAGCTTCTATAACAGAAAAAGTTATTAAAAATATTACAACTATTAATATGCAGTTTTCGAATGAATTTCCATAATTTTGAGGTTATAGTGATATAAACCGTGAGATAGGCAAACAGAGTGATTCTCTATTATAATTAATTAATAGATACAAGATTTTAACAGCACACAAGTGCTATAATTAGACATAATATTATAAAAAAGTACTTACCTTTTTCTTTTACGTAACGACTTTCTTTTAGAATGATGCTCGCGTCGTACAACCACCATGTTCTTTAGATAGTCGAAAGAGACAAACACCGCATGCGCATATATTACCGAGCTCAGATTCTGGTCATCACACACATCATTGGTCGAATAGATTTGGACGAATCTCGTTAGGATAGGAAGACTCCAATGTTTTAATAAAATGAATTATAATTAATAGTAAATTTGTAATTAATTACAAATTTTGATTGTGCAATGTTTCCGAAATATTAATGTCATGTTGCTAGAAGTGTGCTGGTATTTTGCGGATATATATCTCCGCAATGTCTTTGTACTGTTGCATTGCAATTTGCAACGTTGCAACGTTGCTGCAATGTTGGTGCAAGCTTCTGTGCTGTATGGGTAAAGGAATGAGCGGTTGAAGGAGTCTCTTTTCGAGCACCTCCCGGAGGAAGTGCGGCTTCGGAATGGCGGTCGCGGGAGAAACGCAACAAAAACGCGACGAAATCTTTTCTGCCATCGTGAGCGTTCTCCGTCGCGAATCATTTCACCTCGTAACGCGGCGTGACATAACGGTAGCACCGGGAGGATTGTGCAATGTTGATTCCGAGTGACCGACTAAACATTTCGACACTTTTCGGTCTTACATTATGGCAGTTCACGACGTCACCGCGCGCTGACATTCGACATAATATATACATTATTAATCGCTTTTTGCAAGCGACGCAATTTCGCGAGTGATGGCCGCACGTCAAATTTTATGTACGAGGTAAACATTTGGGGTGAAACATGTGTGTTCCGGTGTGTCATCATCGCACGGAATTATTTTACTATTGATTCCAAAGATTGAATTAAGTGAAGGCCGCATCAATGAACCTTCTTGAACTTTGCGCGCGAAGGCGTATCGGAATAATATGTAATAAAAGAAGTCCTTCGAATCTGCCTCTATATCCCACTAACGCGTAAAATATTCCGTCATCCCGGCGAACCAAACTTCTCGTTCGCAGCGGAGTAAATATGCCGAGACCGATTAAGCTCTTACAATTAGCAAGGATACCGAAGAGCTGGCTGTTGTTCTGCTCGAACTCAAAGGATCTGATTTCGTAAGCGTCGAGTACGTCAGCGAGAGGCGCGAACAATAGGGTACACAAAAACTCCGGATGGCTATTTATAATTCTCGCACTTGTCATCGTGCACGGTGCTAAAGCTACCGGGTTGACCGGGGTTGAATCAATCGTTTTGATAACGAAGCGACGAAGCAACCGGCGTAAGGTGTGTGTGCACGTAGTAAAATCAGATGATTATTCAGATGCAGGCTGCGTAGTCGCGTGCATTCACGCGCATTCATTTCAAAACGATTGCTTCTGCTTTTACTTTCCGCTAAGTGCGTTTCACTTTCGTCCGTACGATCCGCAAGGACGGCGCAGAGAGAAAGAAAGGGGGTAAAGGGGAGGGGCGGCGGAAGAGAGAAAAAATAATTAATGTAAAATATACGTCTGGTGGTCAAGACTGGCGCGCATGTATAATAGAGGTCTAGATTGAATTAGTTAGACCGGTTTCCTTGATTCCGGATCCTTGACCGATCCTGAATTATGATTCTGTCTACTCCACGTTGGCCCTGAGAGGACGACGATCGCGCGCGGGGATTAACGTCGAGCGATTAATTACAACGAGTGGGTGAGCGGGCGAGCGACCAAGTCGTCGTACGCGTACCAGAAACTCCAGGTGAAAGTCGATCGTGAACTTCGGTGCTTCTCTCTTGACGAGCAAATAAGAGCTCGTATTACGAACAGCCGTGTTCGTCGGGGGATCGCATAGGTGTAATGACGAAATGAAAAGAAAGCTCGCACCTGGAGGCGCTCAAGGTAGCGGGCCGCGCCGGAAAGCCTCCTAGAAATCAGAGATACCCTCTTTTATTACGCCTCGTCGAGAGTGCACGAACTCTTTCTTGAACGATTTCCATATTTGCAGGAGAAACTATTTTTAATTAAGTGTGGACCGCGTTGTTAAAAAATGAAAGTTAAAAAGTAAAAGATGAAATATTCATGTGAATAACTATTTGCAAGAAGTCTAAGGTAAAACATTGTGTAAACAATGTTTCCGTATTGCGTTATGTGTATGCATGTATGTAATAAATGTGCATGCACACATGATTGAATTAAAATAAAATATGATAGAAAATATTATATTTTATATTAATTTAATTTCTATTTTATATTAATTTAATAATCTTTAGACAGAATAAATATGCGCGAGAGCAATGGATTATCTCTCTGTTCCCTTCCCCGTGTTCCCAACCGTGATGTAATGCACTTGGACTACGGATACGGCAGTTACCAAAATTCCACAGCATCCTTGTACCATGACGGATCTAAACGTACACAACCGGTTTCATCGCGCTTCGAATGGAAAGAGCTCGTACAATTTCGACGGATACGCGTCAAAGGCGGCTCCTTACTTTCTCCGACTGTCCGGGGCCGTCCGCGGCCATCGGACCCCGGGAATCCGAATGAGGGGCCCACGGCCTATTCCCGTATATATCCCCATATCCACGTCGAATAATATCGTTGAACCAGCGGTGAATATATGGGAAGTCCCCAGGAAGCATGTTCCATCTCCACCGTTGAAAATCATAAATATTAAACTCGAGGCTAAGGATAATGTCACAGCCGTTTTGCAGCCGCGTCGAGTTATCTGCCGCACGAATGCGGGATATTCTAGGAATATCGTCGGATTATAATCGCGCCGCAATCGCCAAGTCGATTTCTTCCTCAGAAGGGGAGAATATTTTAACTTCAGTTTCCTTATTTTAATTTCCTTCACGAGAGGCATTGCACGTTGGCAGGCCTCCGAGAGACCCGGTGAAATTTTTGTCGGGCGAGATCAATTCGACGACCGTGCTGAGCAGACGAGAAACCTGCGGTTTCCGGCGAGAGACAGCCGAGAGGATATCTCTATACTCCCGAGCGAGCGCAAATACGCAGCTTCGCGGCGCGCTAACGCGCAATTCCTCGTCAGAGACGAACCGGTGTTAATTGTCCGCGGTAACTCCCGCGTATTTTCCTACTTGACCAAATATTGCACGGCTGTGTCGGTTATCGATGTACTTAGGCGTTAAACATTGCCTCGATACGACTGAAGGATGCATTGTGATCGACGCCCTTCCGCTCTTTTATCTGCGATTTTTCTCGCCTGCGCGTGCCAAAATGTATTATTCTAAGTAATAAATGTATTATATGATATACGATATATTACTTCATTAATAACAAGCAGTTCTTTCTTAAGAGACATATCTTGCATCCACCATCGTCGATTAAATTTCAAATCAAGAGTTTTTAAAACCAAATTTAAAATATCGAATAATAGCACACGAAGTACTAATCTGGTTGGTTATTTTCGACGTTATGATAATTGGTGCTATTGTAAGAAATTTGCATGTAGGTAGATACATCAATGATCAGAATCTTCTGTCAGGTTTGAGTGTCCTCTAAAATGTATAAATGCGAAATGCAAATATTTGTAATATGTATAGCGTGTTCGTTTTAAGATAAAAATCATATTCAAAAGGACAAAATCGCATTGTTCGAAGAAAAAAAAGATTTATACACAATAAAAAAATCGATATATATGTATATAATATATTACACAATGCAAATATTATATAATGCATATTTATGCGCTATGAACAATTTATCTCCATAGATGAATATGTATAACAGACTGACTCACTCTGACAATTATAATAAAGATTAGGTATGTATAAAAGAAACAAATCACTTAAAAATCTATAATGATATTCAAACGAATATAAATACAAAAATTATTCGCACAACGTGCAAAATTCTTTACAAAAAAGAGCAATCATGGGCGCAAGTATCCGGCTCACTCGCCGGATATTAAAACACTTCAGCATTCCACCAATTTCAAAGACTCTCGTTCACGTGATCCTCCCAAGACCCGCCGGAGGCATCGATGACGACTCGCGTTCTCGCCAGTCGGTCTAGGCTCACTTTCCAAGCGCGGAAGGAGGTCGTGCGAGCCGATGTGTTTGCGTAGCGCGTTCGGGCGAGTGCTCGCCAGGAGAAAAGACGCGGGAGAAGAAAGAACTCTCCCCTCGGCCCGCGCATTTTGCACGCCTTTTCGTTCCTTTCCTCCGGTCTCTTTTTTTCTCCGGCTCCATCGAAAAATGGAGCCAGCTCTCGACGCTGTCAGCTGGCGGCGAGAGAGTCAGTCACGGCTTCCGCGTCGGGGCGACTATTCTAATGCCGACTTATAGGCGTATCGGGCTCATTACGAGCCAACGCGGAAGACTCGCGATCGCGGCACGGCATGGCGCGGCGCAACACATTACGCAAACGCCCGAGAAAGATTCCACTTGCACAACGCGCTCGCGCGTTATTACGCTCACGTAACTTTATAAGCGACACACGACACATTTATAATCGCCACCATGGGACGCCCGATACGCGCGCGCGCGTCGCTTTTATAATGCCTTTATAACACCGATTACGAGCTCACTAAGGAGAGCCGCGCGGGAAAACCCTCAGCCTCTCGCGGGACCACGCGAAGGTTGATCCCCAGAGAGAGAACGATCGCCGGCGAGCCGGCTCCGAGAGGATTCAGAATGATCCTTTCAAGGTTCCGCGGGCTAACGAACCCATTAAGGGGGACGGTGGAATGAAGTGAATAATAAATTATGATGATGAATAAAGATAAGATTTGTTACTCGTGTAAGATTGTTGCGCAATTGCAATCGCGGTGGTGTAAAATGTTGGATTCTTGCGCGAAATGTTGATAGTTTTGGAATTTTGGAAGTTATCAAATTTTGGGATTTTTGTAATTTAATCTTAAAAGTTGCTCTCTCTTCCTTACAGAATTCTTATAGAATTTTCTTATAGAATTGTTAATTTAATCTTTTGTTAAAGATAAAAAAAGAATATTTGTTAGATATATTCGTGCATTATTATTAATAAAGAATAATTGATACATGCCCTTCCCCATAGCTTCCTAATAAGGAAGCAATATCATTCCGAAGGAATTAATAAAGCCTGATTAGCGAATTTTCCACGAAATTGCGAGAAATCGTGACATAAACAGGAAGAAGTTCACCCGATCGCACTTAGGTAACGGATACTTAGATAACTGTAATTTCGCGATAATTAACCAGCGTTATTTCTACTCTGAAGCTTAATACTCCGATTATGCATATAATAGCGTCATTTATTATTTCTGATCGTTCTTTGTACCGAGGAAGTATCACTACCGATCCTTGATGAGCTTTAAACAACAGCTCTGCGCCATCGTAACTAACAACAACGCGATGATACGTAATCGTAATTGGATGCTGAAAGCCCTCGGCTAATAATAAGCCTCGCCAATTCTCGCGCAGTTTCGTTAAATGATTTAATATCGGCGAGACTGGGCTCGTCACGATTCTCGATAGATAAAAAAACCGTTGAACGCTTCCGCATCCTGTATTGTATACGCGCAAATAAATTTACATAGCCTTGCAAGAGAGAGAGAGAGAGAGAGAGAGAAACGGAGGCTACGGCTTCTTTGTGTTACTTCATGCATTTATTATATTTGCATCTCAGCGCCATCGATTCCGCGGAGATGCAAATTAACGTTTATGCATCCCAACCGATGCACCGGATTGCCGGAGGGGAATCGCGCGGCGTGACTGATGTCGAAGTAATTGTCAAATACGCATCAATCTTAGTCAACAGATAAATAAACGCGCGTACAAGTGCCTCTCTCTTTCTCTCTCTTTCTTTATGATTTTCCGGGATGCCGCCGCGCGTAATCAAGCGCGAGGACCTCGTCCCATCCCCCGCATGTGTCGAGAACACATCAAGCTTCTCTAGTAAATAATTAACGGCACAGTTTGCGTAACGTCGACCAAAATCAATCGGGAGAAAGTGCGGGAGATTGGTCGCAATTAATAGTAACGTAAATCAATACCATGGAGCGGAAACGTACATGCAATCTCATAGCGTGTGCGCGCGCGTGTGTGCGTTGTGCTCCGTCGAATTTCGTAACGTACAGGAAAAAAGGAGCCTAGACTTCAGCCGTGTCTCGCTCTCCGAGGAAGATATTTGTGTGACGAGGACCCTGTTCCTCACGATATTTTCCGCTTGAGAAACACCTGCAGAAATCATCGCGTTTTGCGCAGCGCGCGAACGCGATAACGGTACGGCACGCGGATGCTGCGAACGTTCGTTGATCTCCTAACGGTGCGTTCCATTTTTCCTCCGTGCATCAGGGTCATAGACACAAATCCGCAGGTCACCGTACTAACTGCGTACTAATGACTCGATTGCAGCTCGATTCGGGTCTTTGCTTAATGACGTTTGTAACGAGCAAACCTACGTGCATTTCGAACGCATGAGAAAGTACGTGAAAGTGCAATCAGGCGAACAATTATTGCGCGCTGTCTTTCTATGACGTGCGTTCAGTTCCGCATCATCCTGAAGCAAAAATATGAAGCGGAGTGGTGAAAGAATTTGATGGCTAGATGACTGATGAAGATAACAAAAAATCGCGTTCATGAGATATTTCTTTCTCTTCAATCTCTCCTTTTCTCTTCGAACAGGCAATTAAGTCAGATTTTTAGTAACTCGCGTTATTTTCTGAATTTTTTATGTGCAAATTTGAAATTTATATTTCTATACAATTTCAGCGCTGCTTGCTCAACAAACAATGATTAATCATTCAATTATGGAATTGAATTCTTTCTTTCGTTGAATCCTTGAATACAACCTTGCATTAATTAATTCGGATCATAAAACAGGTGAATTGCGTGAGATCTTAACGTGCGAATTAGGTTTTGTGATAATAATTTTGGGTTGCGAAGTTACACGTTCTTTTTCTATTGTAAATCTTAATTGTAATCTCTCTTGGCCCGCTATTTCTGAGTTTCTCTTTGAAAGTCTCTTGAAAGCTAAGGAATCTGACAGATCACTCACCATACCACTTACGTAACAAAAAGAGTGACCATACCACTTACGAGTTAATCTTGCCTTCTCAATTACGACTTGAGATCCGCTATCATTGTCATTATTGATTCATTTGTCATTGGCGTTCTTGATCTAACAATCATTAAGAAAATCAAGATGTACATATATCATACGCGCGATTAAATCATAACGTATAACGCGATAAATCGTAATTACTAATAGGCGATATTAATAACAATGTAACCATCTTGCGAGCCTTTATGCAAATGAAGAAGTGTATGCGTATGTGTGTATCTCCTTATATAAATCGTGGAAACCGGTCGATTTCTCGTAGTAGTCGACGCGAAGAAAGGAGAAACACCATAAATGCGTCTCGAATTGCCCGAGGTAAATGATGTCGTCAGATTATTAGACTTGCTCGGTATCGCCTTTCAATTTGATCGTTTAAAATGCATCTCGCGTGGAACCGATCTCTCGCGTACAGACTATTATATTTTCATACTCAAAAATAGCAACAACAAAATAAGAACTCTGATGGATATACGATCATCAGATATACGGTTATCTGATGTTTCTTAACGTATAATTATTTCTTCTATTTCCATTTCTTCCTTACTTCTTCCGGTCTCTGATGTAAATATAATAAACAGGGTAAGAGAACTACCCGCTCGTGGCACTGCAATTTGCAATTATTATTACATAATAATCGATGTTGTAGGTTCGAAAGATTTCACATGTTCGAACAAGTGAACTTAATGAGTGCAAAAGATCTGCGCATTTAGCACGGCGATGATAATCACATAGAAGGTAGAAAAAGCAGTGCAATCGTCTTGATATCTCTCTACGCGTTACACACATTTGACTAAAAGCCAAGTAAAAGTTGAAACTGAAAGTAAGACAGTTACACTCAGCCGATTACATTGACAGTTGTTTTGATAGAGGCATGGATAATTGCGAAATTGACGTAAGTTGACACGTGTGTCTTTAAAAATTTTCAAACCGAAACAATTACGTTATAAGAAAAAATAAATTTTATGCATCTTCACTTCTCTTATCACAAAAAGATATCTATGTGTAAAATTCAATATTTGTGATTCCTAATATTATCGCCTTATAAATTCTCATTATTGTTCAAGGAATAAAAAGCAATCGTAATAAAAATAATATCTTTTTGGCACTAAAAGAACAATATCTAATTGGATTGGACAAAAATATCTCTCTTTTAAATATGATTTAAATTTATATAAAAAATAGAAAAACAGCAAGTGAGTCCGCAAGTCTACAGTGACGAGCACAGTCCGATTGGACATTAATTAAGAAGAATTAATAAATTGGAAATTATTGAGTTTTGACAAATTCAATCGGGTGTTTAAGATTCGCGCGTAATATCGTTGCGACTTGTAATTATTAACTTTGACGTACGTTTAATATTTGATTTTTTACTTCGCCGCTTCTGTATCCCATAATTTTCGTGTTAGATCACTGTTATTGGTGCTCGAGTAGTTGCTCGAGCAACCGGAACACGGAGCGGTCCCCTCTTATGCTCAAACTGACGTTAACCGTTGTCCAAACGGTGCGCAACATAAAAAAAAGCGTTTATATGCGAAAACGAACGAAGATACGTGACACAAGAAACTTGTCAGCAAGAATTCCCAGGATAGAAGCGAAAGAATTAAAGGGCATTTTCAAAACTGGTTTCTTGCGGACGTGACTGTCCGTATGCGATCGACCGTATGTAATCGATACGGCGACGATGATATAATCATTAAAACTTGATCAATTCGTCTTATAAGTTATAATTAATTAATTCGTCAGGTTCTTACGATAAACGCATAAATAAAAATGTTTATTAAAATATTTTATTTTTATTAAAATAATATATTTAAATATACTACAAATATATGTATAGAATTTATTTATTTCTTTTCTTTTTCTTTCTAAAAAAGAAGTTGAGATAGTTTAATTATTCAGGCATAAATTATGCAATTTTTTTATCGATCAAGATTTATCAATCAAGAATTATTATAATTTACTTCAGCTTTTCTATAAATATATACGTTTGACATTCACTTGACATATGTAACGCTTAACATCTGCAAAAGTTATCTAAGTACTTGTTAAGTACTCGCAGATATGTTTAATTTTGTAAAATTATAAATTTTTAATTTATATTATATATTAAAATGCAACAAAAAATTATTGGATAAATTAATATTTGAGAAGAGAGAAAAAAGGAAAATAAAAGAATACAAACAAAATTATAATAAATTTGACTACTGTTTGTCGAAATAAAAGAGGAATAGTGCATTGGTAACTCAAACGACGAAAAATGAAAAAAAACGTGCTATGTAATGTAACGTTTAAATACTGCTTTTTCAACTCGCGACTTTTAATCGGAGAATTTTTCCGAGTTTTCATCATCTGATTGTCAACCACTTTCCGTCGATATAAATCTTCAAATTTCAAAATCAGATCAAATGTAAAAACTAAGAAAGCGAAAGGAACTCTATCGCATCGAATACAAACCAATGCAATATTTAAATAAAAAAAACGACGTGAAATTTTGTATTAATCACGAAACGTCGACTTACTCACGCCGCTCTGCCAGGAGACCTTTCAACCCCTTCAACCCCTGCACTCTCGCACACCCGTAAACGCAGAAGGGCGACGTGGAGAACGCGCGGAGGTTCTTGGGGGCTCAAGACGCTGTATGACGAACGAATTACGACTGGAAAAACGCGCGTCGCGGATCCGCTGCGACGGTCGAGCGGCCTGGACGTGTCTCGCGTGTCGATCAGCCGATCAGTTTGATCGATTTTCACTTACCTGATAGGATGACGCCGAGGGACGATTGGCGACGAGGATGGTAGGGTTCTCGAAGCTCAACGATGACGATTAAAATGATCAGACGGACGTTTCGCGCTGGTGGTCGACCAAGTGAGCAACCTGGACGTGGACGTGGACACCGGCAGGTATCGGCGCGTGCTTATAACTTTCTCCTCGCGCGCGGGTACGGATCCGTCGATCTTCTTTTCTGCCCCGCCGACTTTTCACGAGTAAAACGGACCGCATTTTGTCGGTCCGGTTGAGCCGCCGGTCTTGGCTCTTCCCACCTCCTCGTTGGTGCCCCTTCCTCGACGGCGCCTCTCCTGACGTCGCTCTCCTCGCGTACGTGCACCTCCCTTGCCACTTATGTCATCTTCGATTCATCAGTCTATTCATCGAACGTCCTTCAATTTCATTCCTCGAACGGTTGGTCCAGCTGGTCTTGTAGAGATGAACAGGAATTCCCAGAGTTGTCGAGGAACGCTGGGGGTGGAGGGTAGTGCACGAGTATCCTGCACAGGCGACTTCCTCGATAATCCTCGAGGGGGTGAATAAAATAATATTTTTCTTCGTCCTTCATAACATTTTCTTCAGAGATTTTTGCGATGAATAATAGAACATGTGGCGTAGAATAGTCGGAGTTAATTTGTCTTCAACGCGGAAAAACCATATTTACCTTCGAGACACGGAGACGACATTTGAATAATTCACGTATTTAAAGTTCAGCCCCTGCAAGACGCACATGTGTCGATGTGCGGGTAAAACTGAAATACTTCTAAAATGACTTTTCGACATAAAACGAGTTTATTGTCGTGGAACGAGAGCGATCCCTCGACGGTCGATTGTTAAATTCACGCAGGTGTATTTAGAGGCCGATTACTTTCGAAACCGTTTCTGTCGTTAAAAGTTCTCGCGTGCGCATGGTAACGTTCAAATTCGTTCTTACATCTTCGAAGTAAAAGAACGAGATCTTTTTGCAACTGACAGGAATCACATGTAACATAACGGAAATGTAACGTGAAGGTTCCCGCAAGGTTCCACCGTTGCGACTATTATCGCACTATGTATTGTAAAGGTTTCATTGAGGTAATATTATCTGATCCTTGATCAGTTTGATCCGGCCTTGATCTAATATTTTTTTGACATCAACGATATGTGAGATCCATGATTTCTCAATGAGAAATTATGAAATTATGAGAATAGCATTGAGCTCCGGTTTTCCGGCTTTGTAGAACATAAATTTGTTGTAGTGATCATTATCAGGATCGTTCTAATTGCACCGACGTAGATCCAGCGTGATTTCTCCGGCATGATTTATTCTCTTGTATGTCACAAAGAGAAGAAGCAATTGCACGGCTATTGGTTGTGCCTGGTACCGAATATTTTGACTGATCGCGGTTAATCGAACAAGTGACGGGGATTAGAGTAAAAAAGTTTTCATCTGATCAAGAGTGGTGAACCACAACTGGGTGACCTAAATAGTGAAGCCGAATTACCTGCGGGTTCTCGGTAGACCAGTTTCGAAAAGATATTGACACACGGTCGCAATAGAGCAAGGAGATCAAAATGGAACATGAAAAAATATCTATTACATGCTCGCAATTACATTAACATAATGTTACGTAATGTAAAAAAATGTTTTGCACTTTTGTGCATGTTCGTTTTTTCATGTTTTCAGACTCTCGACGTCCGAGTGACCGCAATTCTTTTTAACCGTTTTATAAACTCTTTACGTCATGTGCTCCTTTCATGTCATCTCGTATCGTATTATCCTTAAAAAATCACGAGAAAGATGCGCAAAGAAACAGATTTTCGCAGATTTTTACTGAACATGGCGCGTGATATTTTGATTTCTGCAAAAATCAAACCGCGAACGTTACATGATAAGATGCAAGTAAGCGCAATACTGACACATATATTTTGACCTCATAATGCAAAAAACTAGTACATACAGAAGTTAAATAAAAAAAATACAAGTATTAATTATATAACGTGGAAAAGAGTTATTGAATATGATAATGTAAATGATAATGTAAATTCTCTGATCGTTGTAATATTTATATATAAAAAAAATTCATATTTCTTGTGATACTAGGTATCCATGAGAAATGATTTCGATGTGCATTCCTACATGTCATTCATGCGTTCACAAAACCTCGAGTGACGTAATAATTTCTTTCATCGTCCCTACATACCTTTTATTTTTTAATTCATTTTTTAAAGATAGATTTATTAGCGCAATTCGACGTATACACGCGTATACAGCGTCTATCATTATTGTTTTTCTCTTTTCTGATTGTTATCGCAAATCCACCGATCGGATGATCGACGGCGATCGGTATTATTCGCTCGTATAATTTATTTCACACGGAAATAATCCAGCGTGAACTGTGGTCCATAGTTCGATACCTAATACGTGTATCTTACGTCCGACTCGAATACTTCGAATAGCTTTTATTTATATAGCTGATAATACTGTGATCGTCACTTTCACGACGGGCGTGCATGCATGAGTGAGTATTCTCGTTATGTGGCATTCTTCGCCTGATGGATAGTGACGCGACGTTTCGGTAAATAATATTTACTAAATATGCAGTGGGAGTCTTATTTTTTCCTCCTTTTTTTCTTCCAGACTGAGATCTCCGAGAGATCGTCGGTCAAAATGCCGTTTCATTTCTCCATAATTACAAGGACACTTAAATATTTAAAGCAAGGCACGTTGTGGTAGTACCGAGAAAATCGCTGCACGCCGCGCCTTTCCCGCGATCGCGATTGCCGTCCCGGAAGCGGCTCCTTGACAATCGTTGCTCGCGATTACCGGTGTGCAAAGAGAATAACAGACTTAGATACGTATGTATGTACAGTCGTAGACAACGTGTGTATTCTATTGATTATAAGGTTTAGCACGCTATACCTTTCTAATTCAATGCACATATAACTGTTTTTGCCTTAAACGACGAGCGAGTTTGCTTCAGTGTATATCGATTTCTTTTAGACCTACTTTTCCCTTTTTTCTCCGCCAAATCAACCTCGCAGGATGCAATGAAAATTGAATTCTGGATGGTGTCGCTGCTTCGACACTTCTGTCAATAATTTGTGAATCGCGTTTTTTCATAGTGCCGCTCGCTATTTGTTACTTCACTTAGGTATATATATATATTTTATATATATACAGGGTGTCCCGGGTTTTAACCGACAAACTGCGGGAGCATATTCTACTAGTGGAAATAAGAAAAAATTCTTATATCGAGTTTGCTTAGAAATGCTTTATTACAAAGTTATAAACCAATATTGAAAAGAAATATCAGATAAGTAACAACGGATTTTTTCACAAAAATAAAAATTATCTACGCAATGATTTAGTGACGCATTTCAAAATGTTGTCCTTGCACATCGATACAAGCTAGACATCGACGTAGTACAGAATTTGTTACGGTACGACATTCCTGAAAATTTTCTTGCATCTCAGTAACTGAATTAGTAATTCGTTGCTTTAAATCTATCTGGTACTCTCCTGTTAGGAAATCTACGTTGATACTCTCGTACGGCAGCTCGTGCATTTCCGTCACAGAATCCGTACACGAAATGAGTATCGGTGTATTCCTCATTTGAAAACACTTTTGGCATTCTGATAGTAATTGCTAGTTGACACGACGATTGAAATCTAACAGCCACTGTTGTGAAAGTAACAATCATACTGAATCGTTTCAACATAGTGAACATGAATACATGTGAATACACATAACATAAACATCTTCGACCTTCCAAATTCTACATTATGTTCCGTTGTTACTTATCTCATATTTCATTTCAATATTGGTTTATAACTTTGTAATAAAGCATTTCTAAGCAAACTCGATATAAGAATTTTTTCTTATTTCCACTAGTAGAATATGCTCCCGCAGTTTGTCGGTTAAAACCCGGGACACCCTGTATATATATATATATATATATATATATCATTTAATTAAATATAGCTTTTTCCGACATCATGTGTTATCGCATGAATACTGAGTGTTCTCACAGTAATCAAATAGTAAAATGACGTCAGAAGGCGACTCAATGATGTCTATAGACAAAAAGTAAAAGACATCGTCAAGTCGTCTTATTTAATATCTCGAATATTATTTTTATACCAAAAATTCTTTTTTTGAGTTTCAATTATTCGCTATTCTCTGTTTTTTATTTCGTTCTTTTCAGGTGTGTGCAATCGTGCACATAAATGCAGTTAATGCTACACGTATAATCGCGCAGATGTGACATTGTGGTAGCTTCTCTGCATCCAAGAAGCCCTATATATATATATATGTATATATATATATATACACATTTTCTTAATACAAAGTTTTACGTTTGAATTTTGCTAAAAATATCCGCACGGACTTTTCGATCAATATGTGTATTTGTACATATATATCCTTAACACTGTATTAAAACTTCGTTTATAATTCTCTATCACTAATAATTAATCATTAATCAGGTCTCATTTTTACATATATTAATAAAGTGATGCAATACAAGTAAAAATGCTTGGGAAAGGTCGCATGGAAGAACACAGAATCGATGTATTTCTCAAGTGTGATGATTAATATATCGCGCCTGCCGCTAGGACAATTCTCGTAAGGCACGTTTTTCCCCTTCTTCGTTTAAGCGATATGTCTGTCAGGCACGCAATTGTGTCTGCTATCTGTGCAAACGCAAGCGCGATATCGGGTAAATGGCGGCTGTAAGATAAAGAGATCGGCGTGAGGAAAGTGATATCTGCTCTTTCGATTCGATCGGCACGATTTCTAGATATCTCTGAAAGAAACAAAGAGTCCCAGAAAGAGAGAAAGAGAGATTCAGGTGAAAGAGAAAATTTGAAAGAAAGGGACACCTAGTTGCAAGCAAATATCAGTAAAATTATTATAACATTAGATAGTAAATGTGTAAAACTGGACTCTTCGTTCGCTCGCTTTTTCTCTTCTCGACTGTATTTATTACTTTTCAATTACTTCACGATTGGTAAGATAATGATGATACTTAAAAAAATACTTATATAAAAGATGTAACATTAATTTCTATATTATTATACGTCGCAACCAAGCTGGCACTGTAATAGCTGGTTTTTGCGTCGTAAAATTTGCATCTCGCAGTTGAATGAGATCAATAAAAGAGCTCCATACGTCGCGCGTGTCGCTATGTAATATAATGTATAAATCGCAGGCAGAGATAGCATAACATATATATATATATATATATATATATATATATATAACAGTTAATAAATTCAGATCCACGTGTTAGTATTACAATGATCCATTGTTTGCACGTAAACTTGTTTACGAAAAACAAGCTTAGAAAATATCTATAAAAATTATTCACGAGTGGACGAAGGAGCGGGTTACTGCAAGTATACACCGGAAAATATATACGCGATAAAGGAACGCATGAAGAAACGAACGTTCCACCTGCAGAAACTGATGAATCGAGAGATAAAATCGAGATAAACCTTTCTCGATTGTAAATCGAGCACGTTAAATTCGTGCAGAATTAGACGTACATGATCGTTACGCAGTTACGCGCTGCAAATCAATTAATTTACACGTATACGTAAGGCTCGTAAGAGGCATGCTGATACGAATTCCTCGGTAAACTCCACGATTTTTCGGAACTTCTCGTCTCGCTTACGTTTAGCGGAAAGGAATAATTGGAATACCAGTCACGGTGAAAGACGTCTTCCAGCTGTTGCCTTACGCTGTCCCCGTTCTGCTGCCTGACGGTCTCGAAGACGGTGCCGATTCCTGGAACACAGTTTTTTTTATTATTCATATTACGCGTCTTTGCAAAGAAAACATTTATAATATTTTATTTCGTTTAAAATTTAGGAAAAAGGACACGCTGAAAAATCGTGTTACCAATTAGCGATTTTATTCTTGTAAACAGTGACCTTTCTCGCAATGACGAACTTACCAGCCGTATCGATGAAGTAATCGCCCGACCAATTGCTCGTGCCGATATAGGCCGCCACGTCGGTGACCATGTATTTGTTGTGGTTCACTCTCGTGTACGGTATCTTGTCCAGGTACGGAATGGTGGGCACGATAAATCTCCTCTGTAAGTATTCGACGAGTGGTCGCTATCAATCAAACGCACCAGATCGAAATGGGAAATTCAACGGCACAGCGAAGATACCCACCACTTCGATATTAACATTGGCATAGCTGCGCGTCAGATCTTGTAGCGATTTGAGGAAATATGATTCGGATGGCCTCGAATGTTTCCACCAAGAGATCAACAGGCGGATATCTATCTTGCGCTCGATCGCCGCCGCCCTCAGAGCGTTGTCTATTATTGGCCAGTACCTGCGGGTATAGATACGAAACTGCCATCAGAAATTGCGGAAGAAACGAAGAAAATAATATATTAAATAGCATGTGCAATATTAAATATTCGCAACGTTTATTAACATTTAAGTATATTATTATTATAACACTTGAACCAAAAAGTTACAATTCTTAAAAAAAAAATTCGAAGGGATACTCCGATCGATTTATAACCTGCCGATCGATAAACTTTTATTATTCTTTAAATAATTTCTGATACATACTTTACTTGTGCAGTATATATCGTCAGCGGGAAATAATCCATCACGGAGATGTAGATAAACTTTTCCGCCTTGGCGATGCAGTGCAGGATCGCGTCAAGGTCGTTGCTCCTACCTTTCGGCGAGAACGGTGGAGGTGAACTCTGTAACACGTACAGCAATGTTTTTCCCCCTAAGATTGATTTTTCTCGACAGCAATCATTCTAATGCGACACAAGTCGCGTCTAGTCTCGGATTATACTTACTGCGATAAATAATTTGTACTTATTATCCATATATGTAAAATTCATAGGATTATCTATGTTTATCTTTGTGCTTAGGGAATCTGGCCACGTGGAAGGCACTTTACCGTCTTCGCCCAACTTCCAGTACACCTGCGACATAAAGAGACCGATCTGATAATCCGACCGACGTAAATCGGTGTTACTAAAATGCATTCAAATTTACACGTATTAAACGTAATTATTTATTTTACGACGTAATTAAAAAACGTAATTACGACGTACGAGTTTTACAAATGTGTATTATCGCTTACGTCGAATATCTTGGCGTAATCTTTTGCTAAACAGGAACAGTTTAAAGCTACTAAACCGAGCTCCTTCACTTGCGACAGAGACCTCCAGTCCATGTTCGCCGAGCCGACGTACACGTGGGTACGATCGATGAGCCACAGTTTCGTGTGGAGCACCCCGCCGCCAAGCAGACCAGCGAAATTTAAACTCTTCACCTGAATTCGGGCAAGAATACACGTTCATAGTTACACGAGATCAAAGGAATATAAGATAAAAAAAATAAAATAAAAGAAATATAGATAAAACATATCGTCGAATTTGAATAAATGAATAAAAAGTAATCGATCGAATTTAAATAAATGAATAAAAAGTAATTCTAATAAATAAAACAAGAAATGTTACATGTTGCATGTATTACTTATTTTTATGTAAAAAAAACTTATTAATGGATAATCATCAATGTGTGATCAATCGAATAAAAACAATTTGAAATAACTTTAAAATAAAAATTGTGCGGCAATGAAAAAAACGAAATTAATCGTCATATCAAAATCGATATTAAATGGAACGAACTATTACCTGCGCGTTAGCCTTTTTCGCCAAGATTTGCGTGTCGACGTTCGGGGACAAGCGTGAAGGAAGATTCTGCGCGATTTTCAGCGTAATTTGCCTGTCTCTTCCGGCTTCCAGGAGCGATTGGAACACCTGTTCACCCTGCCGATGAAATTGCTCCGTCATTAAGTATTATTAAGGCGAGCGGTACCAACACAGACCATCTACGATCTACTAGAAGTGGCACATGAACTACTTGCCTGCTTAGCGCTGTCATCAGGAAACACATCTTCTCTCTTCATCGTCCAGTAAAGCGACGCGATCTCAATGGTGTCTTGAGCCATCCCGATAAGATCCATCCAGGAATCGTAGATGCTCTCGTGCCGCGCCGTGCTATTGTTATAATTCATGCCCACCGGTATGGTCTCCACTAGGAACACGCTGCAACGATCCATGCATGTCGATTCCGCATCGAACGCAGTGGCGTTCAACGCATATTTGTCCGCCGCGTGGTCGAGGAGCGGCAACAGCACCACCAAGACGATCAAGATCAGAATGATCGTTATTGGTATGCAACTAGGTCTGCACCAACTCTGCGCACCCCACCTTCGATAGAAATAGCATTTATCATGATCCCGATGTCTCATAAAATCTTTCGGATATCTGATTAGTAAATATATATAAATATAAGCGCACAAACGCAATTTTCAATGCTCAATCTTTGCTAATTTTATACTTATTCTATGCTTCCTAAAAGAATATTAAAAAAACAGTAAAAATGATAAAAATCTATTCTGAGATAATAATCCATCGAAAAATTTTTATACTTTATACTTTAGATTTCGTTAAATAAAGAAAATATATAATTACTTTTCTTTGGAGTATTATTTTTAGCATAACCGTTAAATTATATTATTTCCACATGATTGGAAAGTCATAACAAATGCATTAGCTTGCATTTTCGTACTTAAAAACTGATTCGCATTACTGTTTAAATGCCGTTATCATAAATCGCGAGAAACAGTTTTTAGACCGGTATCTTGCTTCGAAATGTATTTGATACGTACTTTGCATTCGCAAGAGGATCATCCATGTCGTGTCTCAACATAAATCCAGACTGGTCCCATAACTCTAGATCGTCGTCGCCACCCGGAGAGTTCACGTCAAGCCGTGCGTTCTCGGACACAGTCTGCAACAACGAGTGTCGCGTGATTTTATCGTTCTCTTGTCGACAAAGCTTGTCGACGAAGCCACTTCGCAACGCATGTTTCCAATATACATGACGATTATCCGATTTGGTGTAAAGAGAGCTTCGCTCGATTGATTCTAGCACCATTTCTGTGTCAAGTCCTCGATTAAAAATGACCGCAAGCATTTAGATTACATCTTGTTAATATGATAAGAAGCGCGCGCGGACTTTGTCATCAGCGCGTGACGAGAAAATCGATCCGCTCGTGATTCACTGGGGAAACGTACGAAACCCGATACCAGCTTAATCAGAGTTTCTTCCGCCAATGAAGCAAACGTCAGCAAAGAACGAGAGAAGAATTTTTATTTTACGAGTACAACGTATCATGCTTCTTCTCCAAGCATGTAAAAGACTAGTTTGTAAGTAGTATAGTTTAAGGATAATACGATACGAGATGACATGAAAGGGGCATAACGTAATCTTGAAAATTCTCTTTTTACTGGAATATTTCTCCTAGGAACGTATGAAAAGGTAAGGCAGCCTATAAATAATAAAGAAAAAGATTGCAAAGGATAGAAAAACAGATCGATAAGCAGAATCGGGTTTGAGTAAAAAGTTGTTAATAAAATAGGTTGAATAAGCTATGAGAGTTTGATATACTTATGTCGAACTCGAACTCTTTACATGACGTGAATTTTCTATGAACGGTAGGGCTTAATCCAATAACAAGCGAATTTACCGATAATTTGTGCTTAAGTCGTGGCGCTCTGTTCTTGCGGTGCGGCAGCAACACCACCACGTCCTGATCCTTTCCCTGAGGTCCCGCGTATGTTTTAGCGGTGGTCGGCCCTTTCGTCGACGACGATGTTGTCGGAACAGCAGAGCCGCCGGCCACAGAGTACTTCGAGTACGCGATGTTGTTCACATTATTATTACCTCCATAAGAAACGTTGTGCGTATTATTTACCTGAAGAAAAGAACGTTTTTATTATCGTGTGTATGAAAATATTAAAAAATCACATCATTTACGTTAACATCAAAGTATTGTTGATTTTCGAATTTTGCAACAGAAAATAAATAAAGTGCTTGTAAAAGTTTTAAAGAACGCGAATGTACATACAATGCACTTCTGATATCTGTTTAACTGGAGATTAGAATTTTCAATTAAAAAGAAGCTATAACATTAATAAATTTCTAATTTCAAGTTTAACAAGTTCACGAGATTTTTAACAAGATTTTGTGTCGTGTAAAAGTTTTTCTACTAATAGTATTCAAAAACCGAATAGTCGGAAGTAAAGAAGTTAATTATAGATCATTGTCTCTTCAAGATAAAGTAAAATTGCAAATTTATAATTCTCCTTGTGACTGCGACTGCGATCTTTCATGATAAACTGTTACGTACCATGTATATGCATGCTAATTAATTATTCCACCTACTATTTATTCTACCTACTTGAAGGAATGCAGAAAATTCTGTTGTTGACAGAACAAAGTACGCATGAATCATGATATGTAAAGACATCGTAAAAGACAATTAGGATTACAATATATGCATCCGCGTACGCGGATCTTGTTACAATTCCAACACTATCGTTACGTATCTTGAAGAACTACACGAGCGTAAAAAGAAAACGTGTGAAATAATTCCATTCACAAGCTTGTGATTGTGAATAACAGGAACAGGAACGTTCCCTACTTCTCTCAGTCGTGAAATTTTGTTGGACTATGTTCTCACTCTTCATGCGGAACAACCTACGTACTTCATTGAGATGCATATGTATTCAAAGACTGCAGATAAAGTGTCAATATGCGCTATGTACTAGCTATGAAGTATCAACAGCGTAAAATTATTATCGTCATAACTACTATTATATTACAATAAAACTTCGATATTGTCTCCCATCTTTATATCATCTCCAATATTATATCATGATACTTTATTTATAACAGATACTAATTTAATTATTATTTTTAAAAGCAAGATTTTCTTCAATATTATATTCATATTATATTTTAATGATACTCTGTTTATAATAGATACTAATCTAAATCTTATTTTTGAAAGTATTTTCGAGAGAAGTTGGAAACGTATGGAAATGTATCGAAACTATCTTTTTAATTATACTCTGAGAGCCCATCTTTCCTTATCGATTCTCCTGTCTTCGATAATCCTAGATAATCTTCAGTAATCCTGTTTCCAATGCTGCTTCAGGTGCTTACAATCCTGGTCACGGTAACACCTGATCAAGTACCGATATTCCCTTACTAGCAAATATTTCAACCAACGGATCCAGCCAGAGAATCCGACTCACCTGCACCAGGATGTGGCAGGCTTGCGACGCGATCTGGAACAAGCCGTCCTGCAAGTTACGACCGGTGTGCTCGGAGCCGCCGCCGCCGCCACCCATTCTCCGTCCGAAGAACGACATTTCGATCGCATCCGATGCACCCGGGGTCGCCTAATACATCCACGTCGCGGCGGCCGTCTCGTCGTCGTCGATCGAACTCGCGTGCGTGCGGATCGCATCGGCGTCGTATCCGTTGCTCGATTCGACGTGCACCATGCTCGACGTCCGCATCGATATCTACTGGCAGAGACCACGAGAAATGTCATTCGTCTTATGACCGGGGTGGCACGTGTGTGCACGCTATCACCGACACCCCCGCACGTTTAAAGTTTAACGCGCTCCCAGGGCGGAGATAAGCTCCAAGGCAAAAGCCACCACCGGTTACAACGCACGTACAATATACTCTATTTTTATTGAATCTATAATATTCTATTTTTGTTCCCCGCCGTCGTTTGCAATGGCAAACTGTAGACTCTCTCGATGAGAGGAGAACGAATGTTTTCTCTAAATATTTAGAATGGTATTATTAAGTGGATAAAAGAGCATCCTATTCTCTTTCAACAGAGAATTAATAACAGATTTGTCAAATAACAAATGGTATAAAATATATGTATATTTCCAAAATGAGAGAAATACGATAACAATATAATATTGTACTATTAATAATAATACAATATTCATAGTTAAAACATTGTTTTAACAACCCTCGCGTGATTTTCTCAGAAGTTTACGAGTTCGGTAGCATTTTCAGAATTGAATTGGAAGAAACACGAGAGAGGTAAAAATGGACAAACGACTTTTGCAGGAAAAGAACCTGCGAGCCCGCGTTCTGGGGGAGGGAGGATTTCCTCTATTAAATTAACAAATTAGCAAGTCTCGCCATAGCAGACACCTTAAAATAAAGGAACCTCGCGTGTCCCATCTAATTTCCATTCTCGCTTGAGGCCACTTGAAACAGGGAACTGAGACATTTTCCCTGGCCGTGCCAATCTCGAGAAGTGCAACGGTCGCGTTTGTGGCACGCCGTTTGATTTAATTGGCCTTAACCCAATTCGGCCCTTCTCCCTCGGGTCGGAAATCAAGTTATCGCTCCGGCGCGAACAACGGAGAGACTTTATCGTCATGGATATACTCCTGTCGCGAATGGGCGACATGATCGATAAGACGAAACGGGACGACAGTGCCGTTCTCTCTAGTTCCCGATAAGTTCGCGATAAATCCCGATGACTGGCGCCGGTTGATCGACGTTTAATTTACGACCACGTGGATCAGGTCTGGTGACTCGCGCGTGTGCCGTTCCCTCTGCGTTTTTTTATCTTTCATCAAGATTGATTCGATCGGCCCGTGTCGCCGAGACGACGACGACGATCCACATCAGGGCCGCGGGTATGACGAGCGCCTTCCAGTTCCAACTGAGAAAGAACGATCGAACAATGGTCTCGCATGCCGCGCCAGGCACCTGCGCAGAGAACGTCCTCGTGGCCTCGATAACGCTCTCAATTGATAAAAGGACGCGATTAACCCTCCCGTTCTCCCCTCTCCTCTCCCTGTCGTTAAATGTCAGGGAGTGATGTTTGCGTATTCGTCGGACTGGCCATTGTACAGTGTTCAACGCGATGCGGTGATCTATCGCATAAATTACGCGCAACAGAGTGAGAATTAAATGCCTCGGCGTCTTTTGCAGGCACATACGTGTTCCTGAAATATTGCTGTGCGACGTGCGTGCTGTTAGGTCGTAAACTCTAAATGTAAAATATCTATTTTATGTGCTCCAAGAGATTTAAATATTCCGGGATTTGAAATTAATTAAACTTAGTTACTACTTAGATAAAGGATCAATACAATTAAAAAAAAATTCAAAAAGAGAGAGCAACGTATAATATATTTTAATATATATATTAAAATCATAATAATATGTGTAACACGTGTGCGTCGACGTATCCGATTGCGAATAAAGTATTTTATTTCCGCTAGATGAGTGATATCAGAGTAATGTCAGATACATGAGTCACCAGACCTCACATTTCAAACTTGCCCTCACTAGAGAATAACGTGAATTTACGTGAATTATAGATATTTACGTTACAATATATTTCGTTTCGAATAATCTAATTCTAAAATCTGTACCACTTTTAAAGCTCGTACACTTGACGAATGCTATCCAGTCCTCATTTCGTCAAACCGAGCGTGACGAAATTTGAAGCATCAAAATCAAATTCAGGCCGTGCGAGCATAATTATCAAATAATGATTACAAAAAGCATAAAATAAGAATTTCAACTTAACGCGTGGCTTCACCTATTACACTCCTTCTACAACAATACAATTGCAAATCAGCACGCGGAGTCGCGCGTGCACTGACGCCTCGCCGACGCGAAGCGGATCGCGAGGCGGAGCTGAGATGACGACGACAAGTGCGAAAAGAGAAGGGAAGATATTTACAATTACGGCAATTCCGATTGCGAAGACGCGCGGTTCAGCCGAATTCGGCTGCGCCGAACCAAATCGGTCGAGCGCGGAGGGACGGCGATCGGGCTCCGAAACGCTTTCCACGGCGACTGTTCGATCTGTCAATCGCAAGGGAACGTAACGCGAGAAACGAACATGCGGCCGTGCATGCGCGGGCGAAACATCCTTCGGCGGTCGGCGCGAATCCAGCTGCCTACAAGTGAAATATATCGTCGATATCCGCCTGTTCGTTATCGATCACGTCGAAGCGCCCGCTCGCACGTGCTTCTCTCGTGTTCTTTGATTCCGAGGACCTCCGTCCCATTCGGCCTCGTCTGATCCGATCTGAAGTTGTCCAGTCTGAATCTCGCTGAAATCCAACCTCACGCTAGCCTGCGTGACCTTCGCCGAAACTACCTGAACTACCTTTGCCGCACTTCCCCTGATCTTGCTTTGATCTTGTTTTGAGTTTGCTGAATCTCTAAATAGGACCGAGGATGCGGTCCAGTTGACGTTTCAGATACTTCAGAACACCTTCTATCCTTTTTCCTCTTTTAAACGAGAAGAGGATAGAAAGTGCTGTAGCGCTAAGTGGCTGCAGTCGGACCCCGATACCTTGCCTGACCTTGTCGAATGTAAACCCTCTCAAGGTTGAGCGAGACTAGATTAAACTGCATCTGGCGAGAACTAGTTAGATCTAGCGAGAAAAACTCTAAACTGGCTAGGAAAGCCAGCCTCACACGGGGCAAGTTAAAATCCGTCGAAGTCCAGACTTGTCTCGCGAATATCGATCCATTTCGAACAATGAATAACAAAACATAAAAAATAAATCGATTGACTATGCAACGCCGTTAGTAGCGCTAAAATCGCCAGCGTGATTTAAAATAACAATAAAATAGCGCTATAAAATTTTTGAGGGTAATTATGCACTTTAACGGACCCAGCCCCGATGACCTTGACCTTGACATATGTTGTCAAGGTCACCCTCCTCCTGAGTGACCTTGAAGAGGTTTTAGCCGTCGCTCGTTGTGTGTTAAAAAGTTATAAACAAAGAAAGTTTAATGATTTCGCACGAATTTTTAGCTGTCCACGTGAAGCAAGAACATGATACTGACATATATTACAAAGGTTACCTTCCCGAATAACCCGCACTAGGTTTTAGTCGTCGATCGTTGTTTATGAAAAAGTTATTAACAAAAGAAATTTCGAAAATATAGTAGTTACTTTGAAAGAATATTGAATATTGAAAGATATAAACGACGAATATGTATATGAACGAAGAAAGGAAAGTCATTTAAAGCAGTGAATTGTTAATATATAGAATAGTTTCTTTTAATATAAGTACAAAGTATTCTTCACTTTAACCAAAAGCACAAACAATTAAATACAAAGTATTCTCTGCTTTAACTTAACCTAACCTAAGCTAAAATTCCATCAAATATACTCTTTCGTAAACGTATATGGTATCGTAAAATTATGCTTTATTCATTAAACATTTTTGTTAATAACTTTTTAACAAACAACGAGCGAAGGGTGAAACCTAGTGCGGGTTATTCAGGAAGGTGACCTTTGTAATATATGTCAAACTCAAGTCCTTGCTTCGCGTGGACAGCTGAAAATTCGTGCAAAATTATTAAACTTCTTTTGTTAATAACTTTTTAATAAACAACGAGCGACGGCTAAAACCTCTTCAAGGTCACTCAGGAGGGTGACCTTGACAACATATGTCAAGGTCAAGGTCATCGGGGCTGGGTCCGTTAAAGTACATAATTACCTTTTTGAGTATTTTCTACTGAGCTCCCAATCTGCCTTCAATTGTTTTTACACGTATTCTGAATTGAACGTGCTATTATATCGATTTAAACTACGATTGCTTCTCCGCGTCGTGGCACGTGCTTTATCGGGTGCGCAAATTTTTCGGCAATATTCTACCAGGCCGACAGCCTTCTTTCCCGCTGCTTCTCAATTTTTCTCTCATGTTCCGGTTCGCGCGTGGGGAGAATGGAGCACGCGTCACGTATCGTTTTCGCTCGTTGCACCCGCCCGCGTCCGTTCGGATCACGTTGCATCGAGATATCGCGCGTGCACTCGCATTACTATTTACTTACCGCTCACTTATCGCGTCGTGGCACGTGCTTTATCGGGTGCGCAAACATCCCGTCTCACACAATGAAGTTGCTCCACTCGCGAAACTGCATACCGGCCTAAAACAGCCGGAAACGCCGTCGAGACTGCAACACTGTCGCCGCACCTCGCCGAGTTCGATCGCGGCCGTGCGCTATCGACAAATCGAAGCGCAAAGTGACGGCAGTTGAGCGTCGGTGCTCGGAGATGGCGCCAGCGTGCAGACGGCACGCGAGCGCGCTATCTTTTAATTAAGATCAGATTATTAAGGGGATGCTGGAGCTGCTAGTGAACTTCTTCGCGATGGTGCTGCCATCGCACAATATTGCACACTAAAATGCTTTTAACAAAAATTTGGCAATTTATACGCACAAAATCGCTGTTGAGCGGTGTTTGGACACAATTAAGGAATATGAGACTGCTTTTCGAAGTGACTTTAGAAGCGACATACAAGAGAATTCTGTGTTTTCCTTTAGGATTAGAGGTTAGAATACAGGAGAACACAGAATTCTCTTTTATCACGCTTCTAAAGTCACTTCGAAAAGCATCCTCATATTCCTTAATTGTGTCCAAACACCGCTCAACAGCGATTTTGTGCGTACAAATTGCCAAATTGTTGTAAAAAGCATTTTATTGTGCAAATATTGTGCGATGGCAGCACCATCGCGAAGAAGTTCACTAGCAGCTCCAGCATCCCCTTAAGGAGATCCTGGAGTCGCCTCTATTACCGGCGGAATCGGTGATTTTCCCGCATTTTTCAAGAAATATATCTTTTTATTGAATTCACAGAATGAAAAATCCTTTTCCACGATGAAAGTACACACAATAATGTAGTGTGGAAATAGGACTTAACTTTCCAAATGGAAAAAAAATTAAAATTGTGATTTTTTTCCATTTGAGACGACTCCAGGATCGCCTTAAACTCAATAATGTATACCCGCAGACAAGGTGAGCCAATTCCCAATGCTTATTTATACTTTTTTTTTATTACTAATAAAAGCGTGCTGTTGACGTCAGTCGGTATACTGATAGTTCGATATATGTCAGCGCATGTATTAATTATCAGTATATTTAAAGGACTCGCTAACATGGTAATAATACTTGACTTTATTAAAATATTATATGAACGATTGTTTGGAGACGTTTAATAGCTTCTGATTTATTTAACGTTAAGCGCCAGTCGAGGTAACGCATTACCTGAGATGTGGAACTGGTCTGCTAATTTTAATTTTACATAAACTGCTGTTACTTGATACCAGAGTTAAAACTGTTTCCATCGCTTTCTGTCTCACGAATCTTAATATAATAATGTGAAAGGAATATCGCTATGGATTGAAGTACTTAATCAAATATTTAAAATTACGAGGAATTCAAACTCACTTTTTAAAACTCGACGTTTCAGAATCCGAAGGGACGCCTTTGCTAACGCCATCTTGAGCGCGCGCGATAAACTGCGACTTCGATATTCAAACGCGTCGATATTCGAGATGAAGAATCGTATCTTTACGATACTTCATTCCAATGTTAAGGGGATGCTGGAGCTGCTAGTGAACTTCTTCGCGATGGTGCTGCCATCGCACAATATTTGCACAATAAAATGTTTTTTTACAAAAATGTGGCAATTTGTACGCACAAAATCGCTGTTGAGCGGTGTTTGGACACAATTAAGGAATATGAGACTGCTTTTCGAAGTGACTTTAGAAGCGACATACAAGAGAATTCTGTGTTTTCCTTTAGGATTAAAGGTTAGAATACAGGAGAACACAGAATTCTCTTTTATGACGCTTCTAAAGTCACTTCGAAAAGCATCCTCATAATTCCTTAATTGTGTCCAAACATCACTCAACAGCGATTTTGTGCGTATAAATTGCCAAATTGTTGTAAAAAGCATTTTATTGTGCAAATATTGTGCGATGGCAGCACTATCGCGATGAAGTTCACTAGCAGCTCCAGCATCCCTTTAATGTGTCCTGTTAAGGGGAAGCTGGAGTTGCTAGTGAACTATTTTTTCACTATAGCGATGGTAATTGCAGTTTCGAAAATTCTCTTTATTGCTTGTGCAGAATAAAAAATCCTTTTCCACAAATGAAGTATAGATAGAAAGAAAGTCCGCTCTACAGGACTTTATATTCAAAATGGAAAAAAGTTAGAAAAGACAAATACAAGTTTTTAACTTTTTTCCATTTTGAATATAAAGTCCTGTAGAGCGGACTTTCTTTCTATCTATACTTCATTTGTGGAAAAGGATTTTTTATTCTGCACGAGCAATAAAGAGAATTTTCGAAACTGCAATTACCATCGCTATAGTGAAAAAATAGTTCACTAGCAGCTCCAGCATCCCCTTAAAACCGATCAGAAATCTTCAGTAGTAGCTTTAAACAGAATAAATCAATTTTTAAAAAAGCCGAGAAAACCATTTCTTTTATGATCATATCCTCAAAAGGATCATCAAACATTTTTGAAACGCAACTTTTGAAAAGGAGACTCGAAGCGCCGCCCATGGCTGGCGGAGGAACCGCGCGCAACTCGAGCGCCGCGCCATCCGGCGGTCGTACGAGCCACCCGTCTCCGCGCACGTCGCACGTCTCCGCCATTGTATCACCCTGCCTACCGCTGTGCGCCGCTACGGCTACGCCGCCGCCGTCGGAAGGACGACGACCACGAAGTCGACGACGACGACAACGACGACGTCGACGGCAGCGACGACGACGCACGGGCGTACCGCGGTGTCGTCGAGACCGAATCGGTTCGTCGTTCGCGCATCGAGATCGCCGGGATCGCGACAGGACGCGTCCGCCTGCTCGCTGGTGTCGCGAGTTCCCTCGGCTTCGTTACGCTCCCGTGCACCTCGGCGCCGTCGGGACGGCGGATACCTCGTCCGGAGGGCGGGAGCGAGGAACCGAGGAAGGTGGTGACGAGAGGAAGCGAGGGACCGCGAGAGGCGCCCTGGCCGCCGCGAAGGATCGGCCCGCACGGCGTTCCCTTCTGTCACTTCCTGCGAGCCGGGGCCGACGCGGGTCGCGCGTCGGCGGTGCTGCTGGTGGTGGCGGCGGCGTCGTCGTCTCGACCGTCGATGCCCCGTGCGCGACGCACCCCGGCCGGTGACGGTGCGACCGCGCTGCGCTGCGCTGCTCTACGGTGTTAGTGCACCATGCGATTGCTTCCCCGGGCTACCCGCTTCGCCACGGTGACCGGATACGAGACCGCGTGAAGGTTAGTGCAAGCTACCAACTTCGTACCAGTCGCGCCTCGTCCTCGCGCGGCCTGCGCGCCCACGGCAGGATTTCGATCGCCGCGAGACTGCACGCTCGATCCTGTCCAGGTTCTTCCTGTCCCGTTATTACGGGCCGTCGCGACGCTCGCGTCGATCGACCTCCGTAATCTGTAATCCTTGATCACTCTTCATCTCTTTTAGTAAATATTTTTTTGTTTTTGTTCTGTTTATTTGTTTCGTTTGGTTTTACTCAATCTCACAATTGTGGTGTGTACAATTTTGTTTTATTTGGATATTTTACGTGCCAACTATGAAGCGAGAGTGTAAGTGTATTCCAAAGCAAGAGAAAAGCAGAGAAGTTTGAGCGTTTAAATATGTAAAAAGGAGAATTTTTATTCTCGTCTTCTTGATTAAACTACGCGCAATCGCGGGATTCAAAGGTCGGATTGATTATCGTGATTTACTGTATTAATAATCTGGTATTGTTGATTTCATAATCCCGGTTGCAATCCAATTGGCAAGAGAAAGATTACGTAATCATTTTTATCCGTGATGCCATGTGCTCTTTTTTTTCTCTTGTAAATTTGATTAGGACACCGATAAAAACAAAGAGAATGTAGAATCAACCGCGCAGACGGACATGCCGGGCTCGGTGAGTTCACACGAACCACTATCACGTTAGATCTAATAGTCCTCGCTGTAGTAGGCGAAGAAAGACAGGATGCGATCCCCCGAAATGAATGCTAATCTAATCTTGATATGCGTCTGCTTTTAGTACCGCGAATCTAAAAATCCGAAGCTATCGTTGAGAAAAAAAAAGGTATCTTACAAACAGCTGTTATCGAATATTTCGTAAATAAAATGACATCGGACACAAAGTTTGAGACAGCGACTCGAGACAAAAGTTTGGTGCTGCTGGTTATAACGAGAAAGATACAGCAAATAAATCTCTCGCTTAAGTACGATTAATGACTCCATCCTTTTAAGCAGGCTTATGCTTTCCGTCTTGTGAATGAAACGAGTGTATCAGGTGTCTCCTATAGTCAGGACTTCCTACAGTTTGTTTTGCGGAGAGTACGCGATCAATTCGGAGTAGATTATTTCTTAACGCAGAAGCCGTTAGGCTTGTGAGCTAATGTTTTCTGGGTTAGAAGCAAGTAAATCTCCAAATTGTATAATTGAAAGGATAAAAAAATATATGTATAGATATATTAATTTTTATATATTAATATATATTTTTCCTATTACTATCAAATAGAATATACATCTTTAAGAAGTTTTATTATTTTATTATTTTGAGATATTATTACCGAGACATTTAATATCGAGAATTTATGGAAAAGGATGATGTTCAATCGAATTCTTATTAAGCAAAAAATGGTATTTAAGTACTCGAGAAAACAGAGAACGCGCGGAAAAAGAGAAAGAAAGGGAGAGAGAAGAAAAAGCTTATTGGAAAGCGCATTTATAGAGAACTGATAAAAAGAGCAAATTCAATTATTAATTCTGTTAATTAATAGCTCCGGTCTGTCCATCGACATTTCTTTCTGCACTTAAAATAGAACAAAACAAATACGCAATCACTTCGAATCAGATGGGCAAAAACGACGTTAAAGTGTAACTAAAAAGGGCAGACCTAATGTCCGGTAGATACAGGCGACCCATGGGGCTGATCAGCTGTATCGATCGCTTTGATTGGCTATTCAATCGGCCAGCGATATCCTCTTTCATTACATACAAATCCTGCATCGCACAATCGTAGCTATAATAAAGATACAGAGGAGAGATTAAAGGCTAACCAACGTCGGTGCAACCGGTTCGACTCTGCGGTTGCCTTTTGTCCCGTTCCCGGGTAGTAGCCGACGATTTTCCCTTGCCGACCTGTTCCTGAGTCATTCTAGGGGTACCCAGAGGTACCTGAGATCATCAAGCGTTCTCGTCCCGCGGCATCTCCTTTTTTATTTAATCGCTCCGCGCAACACCAATAAATTATGACAGAGTAATTCTCTAATGCAGGAGTAATTTACGGGATATATATATTATGGGAGCCTGTAGGCTTTGTCATCGTCCATGAGATGTAGCCAGTGTCACTACCCGAAGATTGGTAATAATATTAATAATGTTAATTACGTGCCCATAAAATATCATCGAAATGATACCGCCGAGTTGCTGTTTGCGATAACAGCGAAAAATTCAGTTCTTCTCTTAAAAGAGTGTATTTTTGTTAAAAATTTTTAAAAGATCTTGTTATCATGTTAGTTCGTTAATTGTTGCGATTGTTATTTAGTATTAAAATCATTTATTTGATTCAATTTAATTTATTTTAGATTAATATGTAGCTTTACATTAGAATCTCGATTAGCATTCATATTTGAATTGTTCAGTTAGTTAATTTACATCGCTGTTGTTTCGTTTCCATGAAAATGTTCGCATTTCGAAATGCGATTTAACGAAGTGTACCGACACGAGTAGCGCGTAAAATTTTGAATGTCGAAGGTCATCATCGATCACGCTCTAATTGGAACTTAATGCGCCCGTGACTCGGACGAGCATTTTGACGTGATAAATGATCGTCGCTACCATTGCTAACAGAGTAAACTCGATTCAGTACACTCTGTCTGTATCAGGCTAGTAATTGTGCGTACATAATGGCAGCGACCGCGCACAAAGCAATTTTAATAAAAGAATACCGTGTCCCAGTCCTTTTTCGGACAACACGAGTCAGTTATTTATGCGAACCAGTTGGTCTCCGTCATTGGACTGCGCAAGACCACCGGCTAAACGTCATGTTACTATCTGGTTTCGGGTAACGTAAATAGCCATGAATCGAGTCTCGCGATAAAAGCGACAGATGATATTCCACCTGAGATAATCGCGCGAGCGTCAAGAAATCGGAGCGATATTTATTTCGATATTTATTTTACTACGCTGCTTACTTATTCACCACCGAGAAATGTGTCAGCGACTTGGGGATCAATAACCGATCATATTCAAGATAAATACCAGTTCAGTGTGCATCGTTCCTCAAAGTAGACGGAGGATAGTTTGTGGCTCATGTATTTATTTTACGTCACAAAACGTGCTTTTCAAAGTCCTTTCGTCGCGTCATTGCCGTGAGTACTCTGGACGAGCGTGCATTAATTTCTCGCGTGATTCGGAGCGCCCTTCAGGTATGAAACGATACAAAATATTTAATTGTTTACACGTGGACAAGTAAAACGTAAAACGCCGTTGTCGGTATATTTCAAACATTCAATGACACAAAAGATAATGATGCAAAATATCCTCTATTTACGATTATTGCATACATTGACGTCGTTTTATTCTGAAACTGATCGAAAATTCATGCTTATGTTGTAATTTATTCGCTGATTCGTTTTTCCGCAAAAATGCGCACCGGGTTATCGCGGGTCACTGCGTTGACGTCTTCAGCTGAGGAAAATAGAATCCATTTCAGAAAACCTGTCGATCTATGTTGATGACGTATTATACATAAAATATACGTTCAAAAGAGTTGATTTCACCCTTCCGGAAAATAGATTGTCTATGTTGTTAACGTGAGCGCTCAGTTACGGCGAATAGTTTGAGTTGTACAACAATGGTTAGAGATTCGTCATCCCTTTCGGAATTGTAGTCCCCTACCTGTGATACGGGGTTCTCCCACCGCTATCGTATGTCGTTTCAGCCACAAACGTTAGAACAGACACGAATAACCAGTAGTTACGGAGAATTATTTAATATCGAAAAGACATTATTATAACGTTATAGGATCGCATCTTGCAAAACCTGAATAATGAAGATATAGAGGAAAGTCCCCGATTATGAGATACCATATCGATTTTGCTGAATGTAAGGAAATCTATAGGCAGAATTTAAAAATTTAATACGTTATCTTGAAGAGAATTTAACAAGCTTTAGGTTGATGAAATGAAAAATCTAATTTTAATATTATTTTTTCTGGAAATTAAAAAAATTTGGAAAAGAGCTTTACGCAGGATCGAGAAAGTGTGCTCCTAATATAAGATACCTCGAGAAATCGGTGTTAAAAGTGCAAAATACATCAGTATTGCAATTAAAAAACTTTATTAGATAGTTTTATAAAAATACTGCTGCCACAGTCTTCGCCAAATCTTCACGATTCCACTGTCGACGCATTCTCGTTTCTCTAACCTCCATAGTCAGATTCTATAAAAATTAAATACACAAAAATTCGTAATATAAATTCATATTAACTTTTCTTTAACCTTAAGTAGTATTTTCTTTCTTTTTATTACACTACATAATCTTCATATTTGAGCAATAATTATCTCATATTAAGAGTACCCTGAATATCTCATTATACGAGCCACACGCCTAGCGGTTCCGCGATCATGAAATCTAACCTCTACAATTAAGCAACTCAACAAATCGCGTATTTTCCTGTTACTACGATTCTACTCTATCATTGCATACTGAATTTATTGCCAACCATTTCTTTATTATATAATAAACAAGGTTTAAAGACTAACCTCAAGTTACTTTGACATGTTCACAATTTCACAAACCTTTTCTTGCAAAGGCTAAACGCAATAACGAACAATGAATTTTTCACTAAATACATTTTACACCAAGAGTAATAAGTTCATGGTGGAACTAACAGATAGTGCTCACTAGTTTAGCAGAAACCCCATTATCTCATATTAGGAGCATATCTCATAATAGGGGATTCTCCTCTATATTTCTATTTCTCTATCGCGATTTCAAGAATAAAAGCTTTATTCTCGGCGGAAAGTAAATTTATCATTTGTCAAGAGAATTCAGAGAAAACAATATTTAGGTCAATATTTGTTTTTATAAAATCCCAAATCAAGCCGAAAACATATTCACGAATAAAATCGAATAATTCAAATTGTCAGTCAAATTTCATGAAAAAACCTCTCCTTGTTTTAAATAAATCGCCCAATAAATAAGAAATTCATTTAAATCGTCTCGAGACAATATTTGTCATTGAACATCGAGTGCGACCGTTTTGTTCAATGGTATCTGAAAAATATTGACAAACCATCAAAAAATTGAAAAGCTGCAAGTCACAAAACGGCATCCGCGCGTTCAAACTCGGTAGATTCATTTTATTGAGTTGTAACATGTTCGTCCCATTTGTTTGTTAGTGTTTTTACCTCGGTTTTTACTAACGAATAGTTGTACAACCTACATCATTAAAAACACTAAAATAAACAAGACGAATAGACATATACAATCCAATATTTCATTACCAGGCTCATTAACATTTTACTACCATCCGCGCGATCGCGGCTGATTCTCACGAAATCGCGAAAGCCGTCGAACATCGATAAGTACGTGAAACACGATAAGTACGCGGGTGCGTGAAACACGCTGGTTCGAATATGGGCTATGGATATGGAACGACGACGACGAGTTCTGCGACATCCTCGAATGCCATCGTCCGGAGGCATCGCGCGCGTGCACACGTCCGCGCATCGTGACGAAGCGAAGCGATACACGTGTACTTCGTTAAATAATGCATCCGTCGTCTTTTCTGTCATTCACGTGGCGATACGTATACGTGGACGTACGTCGTCGCGCCTCCGCTGCCGCGGTAACCACCGGGATGACTTTTCCGTTCTATAGCCGCAATCGCCCCCGTCGCTACCAACTCGTTCCCATTCCGAGGTGATCGTCGCCGCCGGTGCGCTTCGCACGCTCGCACCGCGGTCTCGTCGCGAAGGCTAACGAGTTGCCTTTTTCTTCTGTTTTCGTACGGCCGAGCTGAATTCTCGCCCCGGGTGCCACGGCGAGAGCACATCCTCGCCGGGATAGATCCCCGTGCGTGCGTTTCCACTGCCTATCTCGATTACCCCATGGCGAGGTAGCGCGGTGCAGCCGACTCTCTCCTCTCCGACGAGCAAGGTAAATCCGCGATCGTTTGGTGGAAGGCGCGATCGGAAAGCAGAAAGCGGATATCGGCGCGGGGCCAGCTATACGCTTCGCCTTTTTGCGGGATTATTTTCTGCTCACCATCGTGCGTCGCTCTTTAGATTTCTTGTGGTACTGTGCGTACGTGTGTGCTTTCTTAAGAGTGTATCGCAGGTATGTGTGTTAGGATGATTAATCGAAAAATGTTTAAAGTCGTCAGTGACGCTACGCGATCGCGCTGGCTATATGGCAATTTAAAATCGTGCTTGTTCATCCTTCATCAGATCATCAGATTAAAGTGTTTCCTGTTTAGAGTGCATTCTTTTATAAAATCACGAGCGATTGTAGTGGCTGTGATAGCAATTTAAAATCGTACTTGTTCATCCTTCATCAGATCATCAGATTAAAAGAAATTTTATCAGATTAAAGTGTTTCCTGTTTAGAGTGCATTCTTTTATAAAATCACGGAGCGATTGTATGAAAAACTTCATTTTCAGTTTACTAATGTAATACGTGATAGTCTGAACTATAAAAGAGAAGGATTTTGTACAGCCATTCTAAATTAAGTATTTCCGCTTTGAAATATGAATTGTCGTATTCAAGATCTCTCGTTTCTCAATAAAAATGTAATTGTTTGGTTAGGAAGGAAAACGTTTTCCTTCTAATGACAAAATTCCGAGCGACACATTCCCTCAGAGATATCGTCGTGTCTAATTTTGAGCACATGTTGCATATCTTATCCGAACAAAGAAGATGAAAAGAAAAAGGCAATGAATTGATTATTAAATTAATAGACGATGTCATCATGATCATACTGCTGATATCTTTTCTAAAGACGTTAAATTAATACAGTCAAGTATATTATTTCCTTCACGAGACTTTTTATACGATGGCAGAACATGGGAGGCTTTAATCTGCAAGTCACGGAACAGGATTAATTGTACCCTGTCGCAACGTATTGATTTTATCGAGCGGGTGATTAAGTTTCGATACCCACAAACATATAGCGTGACGTAGTCAGCTTTGCTGGCGACTAACATAAGGGAGATTTCCCAATCTATGGAATGAGAACTATTGCATGAGGAAACGTTGGTCATACACCTATACATCCGTCCCTTTAACTCCAAGTCATAGAGAGAGAGAGAGAGAGAAGGAAAGAAAGAGATTAGTCGTTCCCTTTTCTCGAGGTATTGATTTTATCGAGCAAATGATTCATTTACCATTACCGTGACGTAACACGTTGCAGTCATATTTTCCCCGTGTCGAGATGTCGGCATTCCTACCGCGATTTTTAACTGTGATGTCATTTCCTCCGAGCTAAGAGCGCAAATATTTTACAACGGATTTCGGTTTGTAAGAACCCGGGCGGCATTAGCTGTCCTTATTTCACATTGACATTGATTGAATCAAGCGAATCATATTTCTCAGTAAATTTAATAAAAGTGGATTAAGTATGACGGAGTAGAAATAATAGTCGCGCTGCGATGGAATCGCAACACATTGCTGCGATTAATATCAAATCGAGTTAAATAACAAGCAATTTAATCATTTTCTTTTTTCTTTATTTATTTTTTTATTTGTTTTGGGTTAAATAAATTTACTTATCCGTTTTTCTTATTTGCCTCTCGAGTTAATTATCTCACTTTGCACTTTTGTGTATTCTTTTCGATCTACTTATTTAATCCAACTCTTTATTTCGACGTAAAAGGAATTTACGTCGAATTATATGTTATATGCTATAACTTTATTATAGAATATTATATTATCGAATTTCCATTAATACTCCATTTAATTAATTTAATAATGAACACACATGCATTGCAGTATTGCCACAAATTATTAATGCCTTTTCAATATACAATTTTATATATTATCTTTCGTATTGTCTTTTGCCTAAAGCACTCTTGCGTCGGGGTAAATAAACCAGCTCATCTACTTATCTTATCTATCTATACATTACTTTATCCATCATCTTTTTCCATCCCCACTATACATGGCTTTATCGTCGAAGGACACGTGGTTCGTGCTACTTTATGCTACTTACGTACCGATCTACTTTTAATGTTCGCGCGATGTCACTCACGTTTACTACCTCGTCGAGGTACGATCATTTATTTTTTCACATACATCTCTCTTTTTGACAATATTTTATTAATATATAAACTGTATTTTATTATTGCTGCATATATTTTTACGCTGACTTTCATACTTTATAAGCGTCGCGTAGAAACAAATTCAACGGTATTATTGATTAACTCGACACAAAGAGATGTGTGCAAATATAAAAATATATATAAAAAAAGATAATACTATGGTTTAATCTCGTATTATTTCGAAATGGTTACATTTATTGAGAAAATCCATAATGCACTTTGCTAATTGCATTCTATATTCTATATTTGTTTACCGGTCATTCGGTTAATAAACTGTATAACGTTATATGGCAATGATGTTATACACAAGATGACAGCGAATTGTTTGAGTTTCATTTAAGTGCATTGATATGAAACAGCGAATACATCGGATACATAGTCCGCGGCTCAAACGCGCAAGATATTGATTCTGCAAGAATGTTGCGTTAATGGATTTTCAATTATATATGTCTCATGACTTCTGACTATCAAGAAATAAGATGTCTCACTGAATCTTCCCGTTCTCTCTCTCCCTCTCTCTCCGAAGTTCGCAATGAAGCGTGTAATATCTTAACGCAGTTTAATGAAAATATGCGTGTATTTTCCAGGATGCAGGAACCGGCATTCCCGCGCCGAAAAGGGATCGTCGCCCCAGTGCCGGTGTCGGTGTTGGTGCTGCTGATACTACGATTGGTCGATTTACCCTCCACAAACGGTGAGTCACCTTACACGAACATTTTCTCTCTCCATCTCTCTTCGGTTCTCCGCGCGCGCGGGCGGACGTGTCCGCCGTGTGCAAATATATGCCCACCGACGTCTTCGATAATGCGCGAACAATGAGGGAACAGCAAATAATTACGTGTATTCGTCTGTAAGCGCGCCCTTGAACGCCACTTTACGAGCCATCCTCGTTTCACCCGCCGCGGTCGGTGCCGTGCAATGTTTGCCGTCACTTTGAGGAACATTAAAGGCCTTTAAGCCCGGTTGTTAAGCGCAAATGTTACCGCGCGCAATCGCCGAGCCGGTGCAACGTCATGGAGCGTCGATCTTTCACGTCGCCGTCCTCAGGACCGCGCTATCGTGCAATGGCATCTACAATCTCGCTGGATGCATTCTTTTCGAGTTACGTGTACGTGTCGGAGGGGAGATCGAGATATACGAAACTGGAAATTTTGCGGTATTTGCCGAGACTATTTGCACGGTGACGCGCTAAATCGGAAAGTCAGAACTGATCTCGGAAACTCGATCGTTTATTACCTCTATTTATCGCTTTTCCGGCACACGACAGATATGGAATAATAATTATTGCAATCTTTCGTTATTCTGTTGGCGCACAAATATTACTACAAATCCTCGATTTCCGCGAGTATTCAGAAATAAATCCGCACTTCGGCGAACAGGATTGTTTCCCGCTTGGAAATTGCAATCACTGTTTTAGTTCACGTTTCCGGTATGATAATTTTCCATGCGGTTTCCTGTAAATCGAACAACGTGCATGCGAATATAAGCGCACTTTACATTTACAGGGAACTCGCGGCAAAAATTAAAACCGATCTAAAATTGGTCGGAGAAACAAGCATCTTTTCATCTGCACCTTCCGAAAGAGTAACGCGCCGGAAAACGCCTTCTCTTAACGAGCCGAGCAGCTCGAAAGTTATTCGCGGCTCGACACTTTTGTTAAAAGATCATCCCGCTTTCAGAAATATTGCTTCTTAACGCCTAGTACTCCGTACAAAAAGAAGGCACTGAAACGTGGACTCGGGGACATCCCCGTTTCCGCTAGAAGGTCCATTCGTCGTGTTTCCCCCTTCTCACCCCCCCCTCCCGCGTCCTCCGAGTTAAGTCGTTCCCTTTACGTCGTTTCCTCGTGTCTCACGCGGTCTCCGTCCGTATCGGCTTCTCTTACGCGCGCTGCTCGCGCGCTCGTTAGCTCGTTAACGAGTGTCCTCTCCCCCGTACCTCACGGGCTCGCACCCTGCGCGCGGGCCCCTCTCGAAAAAGAGCTGTTAACCGCTCGCGCGACGAGGCGCAAGACGCGCGCAAAACCATCGTCGCCGCCTGTCGAGCGGCTGTCCGCGCGTCCGCGGTATCTGTCGCCGCTTCCTCGGAAGAAGAGGAGCGCGACAACGAGGGAGCAGGAGAGAGACGGGGAAAGAGAGGAACGACAGAGGGCGGAGATGCACCCTCCTCCCCTCTCCGGCCGGTCGCGTCAAGATAAATGATGTTCCTTCGACGAAAGATGCGTGTCTAAAACGGTCCACGCTCTCGCTTCCTCTCGCTCTGCCTCCTTGGAACGTCTCTGCTCGCGTTCCACGTTGCTGGCTGCACGTGCGTGCGGCATCCAATATATAAGGTGTACCTATAGACCTATCGAGTTTTCCATTTTCTGTAGAGTTAATTTTTCTGAACTGTATTGAGAAGGGATCTCTGTGGATCTCGATCGAGTTGCACGCGGATGCCGATGCTGAGACTGATCGAAGGTGCAGGAGCCTCGCGTTCTCACGAATGAAATCGGAAAGCCGCGCAACGCGAGCGGCTTTGCTCGTTCGTGCTCGCACGACGAAGCGTCGCCTCGCCGACTGGCGTTTAAATAGTTCAGAGCCCTAATTAGGGATGATCAACGTCGGCTGTTACGAGCGATCGCCTGCCACGCGAAATTTCCCCCTCGGGGGAAACAGCGACTCCATTTTCACCCGTCATTAATATTAAGGCATGGTATATCGGTTCTGGGACACCCTGTAGACGCTGTCGCGTGTGTATCCCATTTCCCTTTGCGCCCACACCCCTCCCCACCCCCCCCCTGGTCCCGTTCCACCACCCTCCACACCCCGGCTATTTCTGACGTACCGCCACCGTCCGCGCCGCCAGGCAAGAGGCAACCCACCCCGAAATGTAACGCGCGTTCGATCGAACGCGCTAAACATCGCGCGCCGGTAAATACACGCACCGTGCGTTTGGATCCTTCTGGGCACCCACCCTTAGCTGAGGGCGTTTATCGCCGACCTCGGGGAGAGACCGCGCGCGCGACGGTCCTCTAGATCCATATTTTATACGGGCTCGAACGGATACCGTCGACGATGCTTCCATTCCTTAAAATAGATAGTTGATTGCTTTATGAAAGTCGGCTTGATGTCGTGCCTCGTATTTATACGTCACGTTTGAAGCTAGACGTGGCCGTTCGATCCCCCGATCCGATTCGGGATAATGCTGAGCGTAATTCTCACGCGAAGCGAGAAGTACCCGGTATCATTTCGATGATAATTTATATGTTATTACGTTTCGAAATGTGTAGTTCATTGTATTACAGCAGAGTTATATATCATGATGTTCGTACAATGTCTTGTCTTTTCAATTTCGCGAATTATGACGATAATAATATCGTCAATAATCTTTAGATCTTCTTACTAAGTATTTCTTCGTGATTAAATCAAGAACTTCTTCCGCATGTATCTCCGTGTGTTCTTCATAATCTGCTCATAATGCTCTTCATTGCGACTAACGCAGATTATCTGCATTTATCACGTTGCTGTGACTCACTAAACGCGCTGGTTGTTTCGGCAAAACGCGCCGTGGAAAATAACAAAAGCCGTTTTTACAGTGGGACGCATCTGGCGAAGTAGCCCTAACAGATTAAAGCGCTTAAAGAGCTTAATGATACTCCTTCACTATTTGGATCCCTGAGAACGCGGCCGCTCGATCATCCTGGACGCGCCTCTATCAGCTTCGCTTATTCGCTCCACGCGTCTGCAAACTTTCGCTAGAGCTCGCTCCTCTGTCTGGCAACTTTTCAGTGCTAGAGCTCGCTAAATAGCATCGCTCGTGGCTGCTCGGACCAAGATAAACAGGCCGACGAAGATAGCTGAGGAAATGACGGACATGACACACCCCGCGCGTCGTAGTCGTTAATTTTCTTTTTTCCTCCAACTTGCGCATTCCACGCATCGTTCGTCGCTTCGCCACGTACACGCGACACGACTCGGTCGCCTAAGTCCCATTTCTTCATCCTGGCTCTCACGCCTCGGCCGCAGCAATCGTGTATTGGACCCGATAGCAATTTTCTAATCGTCCACTCCTCTTAATGAAAGCTCCGTCCGCGCGGAGCCTCTTAATTCTCCCAATCAAGCGGTCCTTCGTCTCTTTGGCTACTTCACCTGGGCGAACGTAAGCTGGAGGACAGAGGAAATGATTTGTCCCTCGCTGAAGAAGGATCATGATTCGAATCATGACACGGAGTGTGCGGCTATTTATAATCTGCCTCGTGAGAAATAAAACGAAATATAATGCGACTCGTTGAGATTAGAATTTTGGCTCTTTTTGTTGTATGACAGCTCAGAAGTACATTTATAACTTTGATGTATGATGTATGAAATAATATATAAGATTTGCATGATATGCATGATAAAGCTTAATGTAGAATCAAATAATTAGCTCAAGACACCAGTGATTAAAATCATGAAAATCCTTATTTATTGACGAGCAAAACTGGTGGAAAACAAATATTGTTTGTAGAAAGTGACAGTTTTGACACTTGAAAAGGACCCAAATTCGAGGTCGAAACGTCGTGTCGAAAGCAATATCGTCGTCGTCGAAAACAATATTTATTTTCCAGTTTTGGTCGTCAATAAATAAGGATTTGAATGTAGAATGTTTATCTTTATATTTTCTCATGTTTGATTAATTAATTCTCGATTGTAATTTAATGCAGTTTTATAGTTCGTGATTCAGTTACAAAGACGTATCGCGTTCATGCTTGAAATATCTCTTGAGAGTCGCGCTAAGAAGTTTCCTTAGCGAGGAAGAATTTGATTTACCAAAGAATCTGTCGCAGCGAAGTTATGAGAGCAATCGATGTTCTATCAGTCCTCTATTTGTTTAATTTATTACCGCGATTAAAGAGCGAAGCGTACTAACGTGAGTTTTCTCACGTTTCAGGATCCTGTGAGTTTCCATCGAGCTGGACGGGAGAATGGTACCAATATGGCAAGCCCGTATTCAGCATAAATACGACAGTTCTGGGGGATAGAGTATGCATCGAGAGGACGGACGACAAATACGTCGTATAGTAAGTATCCATTCGATCGACTAATCATGCTCAAAGATTGAGGAGACCGTTGTATCATCACAATCATTTTTAGTCTGCAATTCACAATGGAAATCTAATTTGTAATTTCAGCGGCGACAACTGTTACCACTGCATGATCATCAACGGACGACATGAGAACGTCATACAATATCGTGAAGGTACGTTCATCGCTTAAATTCTTCATCACTAAATAGTTAGATTTATAAATAAAAAATAAATCCTTCAAATTATTATTTTAATATTGTTAGATTGAAATTAATTAAAATTTTTTAAATATATTCATAAATATTACTAAATAAAAGTTAATTCGTATTTTTATACCGTGCGTTCTCGCCACTAGGTTGGTGCAGCACGGACCGAACGAGTCTGGAGGAGACATGTGGTTCGATCACGTCGGATGACATGCTGTTCTCAATGTTCCGCATGAACACGAAGCCGATACCCTGCCCGTTCAGCGGGGCATCGTTCACGTTCACGTACAATCGGGGTTACGGCGAGTGCGCGATGCCCATAAGCCTCGCGGAGAAGTGTACCGACGAGAGCAAGCTGCTCCTCAAATACCAGGCCTGTCCGGACGTCGAGGGGACCGAGAGTAACAGTACGTTGCGAATCGCCGTGAAAGTATTGTCCACCTCGGAACGACTTAATTCACCGGCGCTTGATACGTTACGTCGTAGCTCCTTACAGCGCGTGTCATAAAACATTCTGACGGGCGGCTTTTGCGCGAGCAACTTTCGCAATTAATATCGCGCCTGTCCAGAGCTCAATAGAAGCGAGAGTAACACTACGTTTATCGTTGTACCGGTGACAGGACAGTCCGGCAGGACAGTCTCGATTTATTCTGGCCGGTAACGTTTCTGTGTAGTTCAACTGGAAACTTTAACGTCATTTCGGGGCGGACAATATGCGAACGATGTTATTTCTATAATTATTCTATCCGGAATTTAATGAAATTTAAATGCATTCAGTATATTTGGAATATATAGAGTAAAATTTATATTTATATTTAAGTTATAATTATATATATAGAGTTATAAAATATAGAGAATTAAATTACATAGAATATATAAATAGTAGAATCGCTGAAATTTGCTTCCTTTAAATATGTACGTTCAAAGTTAATTCTAAATTGCGTTTTAAAGTAGTCCTTGTGTTTCATGAAGAATTCTGTTTTGCAGCCGAGGAGCTACAGTGTCTTGCCAATTGGAACGACGGTCGGAACAAGTATCTGGTGGGAACTTTGAAGGGGAGGAGCGCTCTGGCCAACGACAAGACTTACAGGTGAAGCATGCCGCTTTAATTGCACGCGACATATTTATTCCGACTTATGGGCGTCGACCTCCTTTGCTCTTACGCGATTTTGTCGCAGCATGCTTGCAATGCGCGCGCCAAGCTGCTTATTCCGAGGTGCGTCACACCTGTACGCCAGATGTTTACGCGCCCTGCGGTTTCCAGCATGTCGCGTTCTATAAAAAGGCTACGCAGTCGGCAAGGTGAAAAGATGGTTAATCGCTCATTTGTCATCTTTCACGTGGCCGTTATTACATGGTTTTTTTTATTAACTCCATGAAGCGTATACATAAGAATGTACGATAATGGAAGTATTATATAACCGACGAACGAGTATCGATGTGATTCCTGAGGAATCTGAGATCATTGTCAAATTTCGCTTCGTTACCGATAGGTGTTTCCTGTACGAAGAGAAGCCCCACCATCAAGGAAAGATTTACCTGCTCGCTCAGTCCGGCGACCCGACTTGCAACGGCCTGACCACCGTCTCCGAGGGTTCGCCCACCATAAAGCTCACAAAAGGTGTGTGCGTGTGCGACGAAACGAGGCTTAAAATCGTTTTCAAAATCGATGAATATTTTTGAAACACGCTCCTTGCGCTTTTCTGCCGGCAGTCGACAAAGAGCACAGCAGATGCAAGTATCCGACCTGGGTAACTCAGCATCACGACTGGCACTCCCTCGACGGCACGAAGGATTATCACTTCACGAACAAGAACGCCACGTTGAAGGTGAAGGCACAAGCGCAGGACGGCGAGACCGTCCACGAGGAGAAGATCGTTTGTCACAACCTGGAGAAGCTGTATCCGAACGACAACATGCAGGGGAATAAAGTGAAACTGGTCGCTCATGTCACCAGCGGCTGGTAAGCAAAGTATCCGGGGCGGTTTCGCCTCGCTGTCACTTGAATCCATTCTTACTTTCCATTGCATTGATTGCAGCGACATCGGTTACGTCTGCATGATATTCCACAGAAGGGACAGCCATATCATCGAGATACAGCAGTCAGGTGAGCACGTTTCACCACGACGCCGCGTGAAAAATTGACCGCGCAACGCGACGCGATACGCTAACCGTTTTCCTTTCAAACTCTTAAAATTTTCTTTAAAATTTTCTGAAGCGTCTTTTTGCTTTTTTGATGCAGGTCAAAAGGCGATTATGCCAGACGAGGCGTGTTCCATCTCGGATCCTTCGACGATGCCGCACACGACCCTAATAAGTAAGTGCTAATCCATGTTGCGTCGTCGCTCATAAATATTGATACAGGAAACTTACGTACCGCGCTGGATGGTATCACGCGGCTTAACGGGCGGTGGGCGAGCAGCAGCAAAACGTATGCAAATCGCGCTTATTTTCCGTATTGCAGCCACGTCGTTCTTGCATCAAAGACGGTGTCCTAATCCGGGACGGTACCAGATCCTGGATTTCGCTCCGGCGCACGCGTTATCGGCCGCTACGTCGAGACGACATCGACGTAGCGAGCAATCGAGGACGACCAAGAGGCGGCCTTGGCAGGACAATGCCGAGGACGAGGAGTGCAGGAACACGGATATTCAAGTGGGCTGCACGTCGTCCGAACAAAGCGAGATGATAATCGCCAACACGTGCGAGAACGAGGAGATAGGTAAGCGCCACACGCGAACTCGCGCGATTACACTTTATGATTTATGAGAGAAGAGAATATGAGAATATCTGTGTATGAAAATATAGAATACGATTTGTGAGAACGTATCTAAAGAGACTAATCGATAAATGTATTTCGGCAGCGTATTTTTGTCACGGCAGCTGGGAGGAGAAAGGCGTATGGTATACTATAGCATCGCTACGTAATCCAGAAGTACCGGTTGGTACGGGAGAGACGTTCTGTTTCTCCATGCGCCTCGAAGGCGCGAGGGATAGAACGTTGACAAGGGGCGGCAGACAGAAGCAACAGGAACAAGAGTTGTGGCTGTCGAGGCCGTCGCGTACTTGTCAGAGAGAAGCCAAGGATGAGTGGACGTATAGATTGTCGAATCAAGGTAATGGGAAGATTCTCGTTATTACGATTGAAAGCCTGTTATTGAGAGAGCAATCGGAAAAATTGCGGCGAGTTTTCTGAAAATTGCCGGCTCCTAAGGAAATCATTTTCGATAAAATCATCTGCGAGAATCGATCAGACGACGTATGGCGGCACTGAGAAAATAGCCGGAGAATCGAAAATCAAAATTATTGACGCGGCTAATATCGAGAAGTGGCAAAATAATTCAAGCGCTTTACCAAAGCCTAATTGATGATGTATTATATATTAACATTATAGCTAAGGTTTAAATGCAAACGTGCCGGATTAAGCTCAGTATAAATATTCAACGTTTGCATTGTGTTACAGGAGTGTGCGAAGACTTAACGAAGGCAGCTTCGAGCGCGGCGTCTACCACATTACCGTCGCAGCTCCTGTTTACCTTAAGCGTAGCAGCGTACGCCGCTATTAATACGCTATGCGCATTACTCTCGAGATGATCTGCAGCTATTATGTAAGGGAAGTCGGGGGACACTGTAATTTCCAGCACGAATTCTCAGGTATCGCGTGTTACTGGAAGTGTATATAGCTCACACACATACATACATAACACACATACTCGTACGCACACGGTAATCTGATGGCTGCCGATCGATCGACGAGCTGTCGATGTGCAAGAACGACGTGGGAAGCGTGCAGCTTAACGGCCATTATCGACAATATTATAATTTCCGTTCCGTTGAAGCAGCAGCCTAATTACGCGAATCGGCGATTACGATTGTTTCCAATCGGAGGCGGAGTGGTCTGCCCACCTCGCGCGAGCAATTATTATACAGTTATTTCTTACGACGTTTATTACTTTCGCAACGACTTATCGTCGCACTGGAACTTTGCGTTCCGAACGTGCGACCAAGCTCTACGTAGATCACCGGTGTCTCCGATACATTGCCTGCATTGCGTATCGTTAGTTTTGTGTAATTATACTGAATTGTTGACTGATCATAACGGATTACGATGTTTCCGTTGCGCAAATAATTTCGCGAATCAACGGGGAATCGGGAAATCATAGCCGGGACTAGGCAAGCTACAAATATGTATTCCAAATACAAAAATCTCTCTTTGAAAAATATATTTCGAACGCTGAGACACTCTTGGGAAAATTTGCTTAAAAATAAAAAACAAGAGATGGCATTTCACATGTTAGATATTCTTAGCATAGAATAGACGCGCGTGTATTTGGAATACTGCTTAGTCCTGATGATGCTCTTGAGATCACGAAGGTGTGTAGTTTACGCGACAGTCTCGCATCACGACCATTTCTGAACATCTAAACTCGAAGACTCACTGTACATTCTTAAGTATTACGGCGCTACACTGTAAATAGACCAGAGTATAAATAACTTGAGATTTCACACAACTGAGTTATTTTCGAGCGAAGATTGGGATACACTATGTAATTACAGATTCAGACAGAGATTAAACTCGTACTCGGATCTAACATAATAGCAAGGAGCATAGGTTTTATCTTTTATCTAGTATATATACAGGGTGGCCCATTTTAATTTATACAGTCGATTTTTTAAAAAACTAAAAGAGATACGAAAAAATGTTTCAGACAGACATGTCACGATTTCGAGGGGGACATAAGATGATACCATTGGTTTGACCTTGAATAGTCGTTTGAAGGTCACGCGAAGATCACCTTCAATTTCTTAAATTGAAACCCCAACTTTTTATTGCAGATTCTTATTCTCCATCGAAAAGTAAGTAACTTTTGTCTGAAACATTTTTCCGAAAAATGTCATCTTATGTCCTTAAAATGATCTTCAAGATGAGTTTTGAGGACATTTTAAGGACATAAGATGACATTTTTCGGAAAAATGTTTCAGACAAAAGTTACTTACTTTTCGATGGAGAATAAGAATCTGCAATAAAAAGTTGGGGTTTCAATTTAAGAAATTGAAGGTGATCTTCGCGTGACCTTCAAACGACTATTCAAGGTCAAACCAATGGTATCATCTTATGTCCCCCTCGAAATCGTGACATGTCTGTCTGAAACATTTTTTCGTATCTCTTTTAGTTTTTTAAAAAATCGACTGTATAAATTAAAATGGGCCACCCTGTATATATATATGACTGTACATACTATATAATTGAGATATTGTATAAAAAGACTGTTTCTAAAAGAGTATAACAAGTATACCGCTCACGCGATTTTGCATTTCGTTGCTTTCAACGACATACTCGAAATCGTTCGCGCAAATACGACGCTCAGACCGCGGTGTCGTCCATAAATTCCTCGTGAAGCAGGATAAACTCAAATTAGAGAAAGAGTGCACAAAGAATACACAGAAATTGATGGACAGGAATCACAAGTGATCCTGCACAGCTATTGATAAAATTGAGAAAACTCATGTTTCGCACGCAGAATAATTCGCCTGCAAAATCATTTTCGAGCCAGAGATACTTACAAAGTAATCAATTAACTGATAATTGATATTTGATGACGAATATTCAAACCTTTTCGAGTTGCTTCGAATGAGCAATCTCTCATTTGTTCGAAAACTATTAAGTTTCAGTTCGATAAACTCGTGCAATCTTTGGCGGACTCGGGAATAGAAAAATCCATTGCGCTTCACGTTCGTTTAAAAATTTATGGACGGCACTGTGCACCGTCGGTGCATCTTAATGTTGTCCAACGTGTTGTCGGACGAGCGTGGTGCATCTGCGAACGCATCACGAAACACGTAATTCATCGCGCGTATGAGTACACTAGTGCTTTCGCGCCTCCAGTTAATCCAGAGTTAATGGACGTCGGATACAGATCGATCTCGTATCTCATTATCCCCTATTTATCATCGATGATACACGCGATGATATTCGCGTGTGTGTATTCCGAATGCGCAATACCATGCCGAGCGCTTTCAGTTTTCGCCGTGTTTCATAGTGGGTGCGTTGAGAGGCACGCACACTGAGTTCGCGTGTTCCGAGGATGAAAATTTGCCAATTATCGGGCGATGCATCTCGTTGCGGTGGCAATTAACAATACACATGATCGCTTGCATAAGAAATACGCATTATACAAATATCATAAAGAACTCGTGCGCTTCGTACGTTTTTCTCTTGCGTTGCTATCCTCATTTGTCATAAATTAATTGCAGTGTACGATTACTATTAATGTTATAAAATCTAGATGTCCTTAAGATGACTCTAGGTGTCATTTATATTATTTTCATTGCGTCTTGAGACCTTCTTCAGAATTCTATTGCTTGTATTCAAGCATAATTTTTCTTTTTTTTTGTTTCTTTGATGCCAAGAAACGATAATGCCAGACGAGGCGTGTTTTATTTTTCTCTCATGTGTTGCACACGTAGGTATGTCATGCACTTGTATTTTGCTGCGATCTTTACGTTTCCTGCAATTTGCATCTCGACACGCAAGCTCCGTATTTTTTAAAAGAATCTTTGACTGCATTCGCAATTCATGGAATTTCTTGAACTTCTCTGGGGGTGCGATCCCTTTGACATTTCGCTGCATTACATCGGCAATTTTTCACATCGTCAATACATACGTGGATTCTCGTTTTCCACGCTGCAATTAGAAAAAAATAACACGAGGAGCAGCGACGTGAAAACCGACATATATTAACCGATGCGATGTTACTGCCGAAGCAAGAAGCTAGAAAAAAAAAGCTTGAGAGACATTTTCACCCGACGTGAGAAGTGCAACGGTTTTATATTTTTATCAAACGACATTTACACAGACACGCACATCGAAATACGTACGTGCTGCAAAGTTTTATCGATCATACGCGTATGTGCACGCGGACGCATACTTGCACGCTAAGGTGTTGGAAAACGATTGAAAGCGGCGTGCAACGTGTGTGCAGCAGAGGAGGACACGTACACGCGCGCGCGCGCGCGTTTTATTACTACATTTCAGCCGGATCTGCATCCATTAACTCTGTGACATGTATCGCGTCGTATAGGCAGTAAATGGTGACAGCCAAAATGGGAGAACGAACGAAGCTGAGCTCGGAAAGCATTTTTATTGTATATATCATATATTTTCTAAATAATAATAATGATAACGATAATTATAGTAACGATGACACGATGATGATAATGTGGACTGTTCCGGAATTCAGGAGATTTGTTAAAGCCGGCGAAAGTGTACGGATTCGAATTATTAAATATCTGAGCATTTAAATAACGAAGACAGATTCTTATTTTTGTACAGATAGGATGGTGTCCTGCCGCGATGTGTCCCGCTCTCCCCCTCCCCGAACCCACGTACACGCCACACGAAACAAGCGAGAACGCGTAGTCGTACATATATCGAATATATATATATATATATATATACATATATATTTTGCATAAGTTTTGTAACTATATACTGCGTTAGATCGTTAGCACCGCGGATTGGGGGAACAAGGCGCAACGCGATCGCCATCCCCGCGACCGTAGACCGCCTTGCTCCCGTCAACCGTCGGCGTTTACTTTCATTATCATTATTGACGCTACATCAGCCTAATGGTACTTCATTATATAGATTGGACAACAGTTGTTTTTATGCGCTATTTTTTGCGACGAGATCTCTAATAATAACGACATGTCCGTACATGCATACATACATACACACGTATACATACATACATACCATATAGTGCAGGCCTTGTTACTTTACGCGCGTCTGAATGCGAAACAGAAACGACAACCGATGCCTTAAACACGATTTCTAATGCCTTATACGAATCACACGAACGGTCGGTTACTTTCCGTCAGAACGTCAGAACCGTAAAGCGATTTCCTTTGATGCGAATTCCGGCAGAACTCTGCGTGCGTGCGTGCGTACATCGGTGCGTGAGTTTAAATTGTCACCCCTTGTGTACAGCGCAAACGTGTGATCCCCCTCCTCACACCGCGGCCGTTACGGCCGCATTGAATTCCGGAAACAGATATTACAGAATGTAACTCTAATATTTCTAAAGTAAGCTCTACTCTTGTAACGCGTGGAAGCGAACGGCTGAAAGCTTGAAAGGAGAGAAAGAGAGATAGAGGTAGAGAGAAAGGGATGAGACAGAGGCGACAACCCCCACGAGTTTTGTACATTCACATGCGCACACGTATATTTTGTTTATTGCTGTGATGAATTATGTAATTATAAATATTTAGCGTGTAAGGCGGTTTCGAACGCGGCTTTTCTTGCCATTTTAATATAATTGCGAGTGTCCGAGTCGCACTCCCCCGTGCGGATACGTGATTCCACCCCCCACGAGGGAAGAGAAAGTAGTCCGCACGGGTGCGAGGAGCGGCGCGACGACCTACTTACCCCTCGATGTATTTAATTGTACGATATCTAACGCGACGGTATCCTTGTAAAGCGCCTTGGATAAACCGAAACTCGTCCAGGAAAGGCGACTCGCCGCAACGACACAACTTTTCGTAGACAGAGGAGAGAAGAAAGATAAAAGAAAACCGATTTATTTTGCTACGCGTGCGGAATCAACGCGAGAACGTATTACTACTATTACTACTACTACTACTACGCCGAGATACAAGTTTATCCTCGCGCGAAACTCCGACACGGTACTTACTCAACGACGCTATTAACAGGGAGAGACTTTTCTTAATAAATAAAAAGGACTTACTGCCAACGCGCCTTGTGTCAGTAGCTACGAGTTATTTTCCTTCACTTTCCTGATATTTCTAGATAATCGACACATGCCGCGCTATTATTTACTATTAGATCGCTGTTATTGAATTATTTTCTACTGAATAAATTATAATTTTATAATGGACATCATATACGCTTAATGCATATTAAATGTTAAATGTATATTTGACATTTGATGTCCATTAGAGAACATTATGACGTCATTGTGACATTAATGTCTAATTTATTTTAATTTTATTGATGTGTTAATTTCAACTATGATATTTCTATTTTTATCTCTTTTCGTTCACTTGTAGAGGAAAAACAAAAAGTCAGTTACAAATCAAGATTGTTATCACGTGTAATTTACGTGGTGAAAAAATTAACGCTATCTTGTATTGCCATAAATTTCTAAAAGTCAAAAACTTGAAATTGATAAACGTGCGAACTTGTATATGATGCGAAAATAATTCGCAAGAGATTAATAATTGCGTTATAATCGACGAATTAGGTGAGGGAGAGATACGGAATATGCAGTTGTAATAGAATTGTAACTATGGCGCCGGTCATACAGGGAGAAATATATTTGCATCACGCGCATTTTAATGGAGACTAATTTTTGCGCAAGTTGATTTATTTCGCGAAAGAAATAGCTCGTTCGTCCAATCTCGGCACGTAACGACGATTCGCGTGACTGCAGCGAATACATTTTCTTCGCGCATGCAAGACTCCGGATGATTTAGAATCCGACGGTTTAGTGGCTACGCAACACAATGTCGGTTAGCGTTAACCCCGATAAATTAAACTTTCTCGTAGGTAAGTTGTTAAACGCGGGCCGAGCGTTTTACTGCAATTAATTCGCGGCCGTTGAGAAAATTCGCCTCGGTAATTTCGCTAATTAATTGCCTAAGCTGATTTTACCACGATCGATTGTTTGAGATTCTTCATCTATGACAGTGCTAATCGACAGATTAATATTCCCTTATCTGCATGCTGCCGAGGAAGCATTTTTCTAAGAGGAAATTCTATCAGGAAACTTTCTTGATTTTCTAAGTTCAGTAATCCTCTTTCAATGTTAAATTAAGAAAAGTTTCAGAAAATATCTTCAATTTTTCCAAGTAAGGATTCTTAGTCTATCCAGTCTTTTATTGTTAGCTTAGAAGAAATACGAATAATTTTATAAATAATTTTATAAATGTTACGAAATTATTTAAACAATCTGTAGGTTCAGAATGCTCAAGCGGATCAGTTCTAACATCCGTATTCGTCGTTGACTCGCGCAGACGCGTTCCTTCGTTTCTCCCTTCGATTCCGTCCGTTCAATCGCGACGGGATGGTAGCACTACCCCTTCGGTAGTTAAATACCGGGCAACATCAACGGTCGTTCATGCGCATCACAACGTGGTAATCGACGTGTTACGCGAATCGTTTCTATATCGCGTTCACGACGTTTGTCGGTATTCCTTCGCTCACAAAGTAAAGAAAATCAGCATGGGAACGACAAGGGTGCGACGTAGTACACCAATTCTCCCTGCTCAAAATACATAAAATCGCGATGGCCTTTTACCATGGTTCATCCATCACGAGTGAAATGTTTCAGCCACGAAAAAGACATCGACGATCGTCGCCACGAAAATACGGAGAATGCACCCCCGCGATACGTGAGGTTCGGGAACCACGCGGGATACGTAAGGGCGACAACTGGTGCCTCGTCGGGAATTCGTGGTACCTTTTTGCTACCACCGTGAATTTCTCACGCGGGATTCCCCATCGGCGGTCGCCGTTAAACAGACGCCGATAAAGCTGCGCCGAACGAACGAATGGCTGGCAACCAACCCCCCGCGATAGGGCGTAGGGCCGCGCGCACGCTGGCCTAGTCGAAGGCGGGCGGACCACCACGTGCTGTGCCGCTAGACGTATAATCGATAGTGCACCGCCGGCGCTCACTGTGCCACCGGCGGTCAATCAACCCTCGCGCGGTTCGGGGCCGGCCACCGGATGCGATGCGCTCGCGGACGGAACGTAAGGTGCGACGTGTCGCGGAAACGCGGTCATCGCCTTGATCTCGACGTCTCCGAGATGACGGCCGAGCGTCAGCGTGCGTTTCATCGACGAAACGTGCCGTAAGTCGTGCTCATCTTCGCGAAGCTTCGTCGCGATCAGCGATTAACGATCGCTCTCCCCCGCGCGCCTGATATTTCTTTTTTTTCGGTGGATTTTGTTGCAGTTACTAGCTTGGGGTTGTTCGATGCATGGTTCGGTTGGTCGAATGATCGCGAGAGGTGACGGATTTCGTGGCGAATGTGAACTCGATCCGTTTGTTGTATTTCAGATTACTCGTTTAGCGTCATTATTGTCGTTATTCGAGGATTATTAAAGTAAGATTCAAACACAGTGTGAGAATTGGTTGTTCCTGGTTTCGTGGAATGAGAATCTTTATTTTGTGTCGTTAAAGGTATTTTTTGTCAACGAAATTTTTCTCGAAACCGACACTGAGTCGTTACGCTAAACTCAACAAGAATTCTCATTAAAGATGCGAAGATGGAACGCTGTGCGCATCATACGCTACGATGCACAGTTCTAATTTGCGTTAGAAAAGGAATTATTACGGTTAATTAAGCTGAGTTGTTAGCGGAACCAACCCTTAATTACTCAGATAACGGTGACACTTTACTTGTTTCGAGCGATTGGGTGACACGCTTAGTATGTCGGAGGTACACGATTGTCACATTCTGCGATTGCCTGCTGTTCCAATTAGTAGAATCGGAGCTGCATGAAATGACTGCGCAGGCAACCGGAACTTTCGAGAGAGCCAAATAATACGCTCGTTCATGATCGATCATTTACAAATCGTGATATTTATTTATTTATTGTTTATTTGTACAAAAGCGTTTGACGTACCAATCGCAAAAAGTATCATCGTTGCTGTTTTCACAAAACCCCAAGTATCCGACAAATTATTTCCTGACACGGTGTCCTTTTTTATTTTAATTCACTTTACTGGCACGGCAACGGGGACTAACAAATTGTATAATGTAATTCGACCAGCAGTTGCTCCGAGCGACCGGTAGCTAGGTAGCCTGCATCACGCCGATGCGCTACGCAATTAAACGAAAAGAGTGCAGCCTCACGAAGTTATCTATCCCGCAGCAAAGTAACCGTGTGGTTCCTGAAGGGCCGAAGAACGGTTGAAGGTACGTATTTATAGCGTTTTGCTGCTATCGAAGTTTAAATACTTAACTGACGGTCAAGGCAGCGTGATGTAAAACGTGTTGTACTTTCTCGTGCATGAATTGGCTTTGTTACATAATTGACAAAGTAGTTTCGAAATAGTAAATTTATGTTTACATTAAACGGCAAAGTAAAAATGTTGCCGCGGATTATTATTTAAAAAATGCGGCAAGGAAACAACAGTTTTTTTACAGAGAGATATTACATTCTAAGACGTAAATGGAGACACGTCGCGAGCGGTTCTTATTGATTTCCCGAAAAATAATACGTTTTATCTCAAGCCTCTTTCCAGACCAGTGATTCATACATGACTTATACTGACGTGATGTATGATATTGAGAAACGATAATCTGACTTTCGCAAAAACACGGTGTGCATTTTTCATTAAATCGTTCCTTCATCGTTTCTCGATAATACATATTGTCGTTAACGTAAATTACGTAAATCCTGCGCGAAATGTTATTATCATCGATCCTGTGATGTGGACGAGATAATAATAATTTTTGGAATAAGATCGATGTGGAATGCAAATTGCTGAGCTTTTAAAACAATTGAGTTTGAACATTTCTGTTTTTCTTTAACGGAAAAAATAATTTTTTCACGATGAAATTATAAATCTAATTAATTCCATTTTCAATTGTAATCCAATTTCTTTTTTTACTCATGTATAAAGTGCAATTAACGATATCTCGATTTCCTCCCTAATAATATAAATTGTTCGAAGCGCGAAATTAAATCTCAAATCGGTACATTCTTTGGAATTCCATATTATTTGATGCTTTCAATCCTGTGATAAATATATGCTTAGTCATCTACGTGTGTGTAGAAATTTTCGTATAATTAATTAATTAAAAATTGCTTGCTGACGATAAGTTTCAACCGGGTAACACCGAGTTTTTTCGTTCCGTGCTTTCAGTCGAGCACTTTTGTAATTACTACTTTCAGTTTGAAGGGCGGACGCGATTTTCGTGCAACGTTTCGTCAGTCGACGCGTAGTTTTCGACGCATCGAGCGGCGGATCAAAACAGCAGCCGATGTAGGGCAGAACCGTCACGGGGTGAACGGCACAAGCTCTCTCTCACGCTCGGTAAGACATCGCGCATCTGCGCAAACGTCGCGAGTGTTCGCCAGCGAGGCTCAATAATTTGCCGCTAACGTGAAGCGAAACTTCACCTCCGACCTGTGCCGTACCGATCGCGATTGCGAAACGAGCCGATTAAAGCCATCAAGTAATCAGCTCAAACAAGAAACAGAGTCGGGTAACTCTGAAGCAAAACGAAGACGGAGAGAATCACGTGAATCCGCTACTATTAATATGCCGATGGTGCAACTATGTACTCCTACATGTATAGATTTTCTCCCTTTACATCACTCTGTTAACGCCAATACTTGAGAGTAATTAATTACGACGTGCTGTTATTAATAACAAGAGTGTCGTAGAAATAATGTATCGTCGATGTATGATCGTTTTAGCTCTTTTCTCCCGGCTGTTCGCCGTTTCCGTTATCTTTCCAGTCGCTTAATGCTCATCCTTCCTCACTTTGTGCGGTTTACAAGAGGATTTCAGAGATCTCGGGAACATATTGTACCCAGCTCCATCTCGAATCATAATTCCGGCCAGTGAGCGTCTATTAAAGTTTCGGGGCTATCCAGGGTTGATCCACTTAATCGATCCCATTAAATCCGTACATCCCGAGGATTAATCGGTTTCGACGAAAATTCCGAGTACGCCCTATCGATTCGCGGTTCGTATGAACGCCTTCGAAAGGTCCATTTACTACCTCGATCCAACTCGGAAGCGTATAATGGGGCAAAATAATTCTCACAGGCAGCGAGAGTGGAGACATCCCGGCACGGTAATCATTAAGTGCATCGAGATACTTAAGCCTGAGATAATTGAGTATTCCGTCGGAAAATGCTGCTGTAAACACCCTGGGTACCAAGAAACGATGCTCGAGCCGGGAACGATCGTGTGTGTCGTAAGGTGACACGCGCGGGAGAGTTTCTTACCGCGTTCGTTTATCGGGGGTGCGTATATTAAGCTCGTGCGCATCCTCCGGGCGAGAAAAGAGCCGCACGATTGCACCACCCCGTGGGTTCTCAGCAACAGCTAATTAGCCGTAGGTCGATCGTTTCGCCGTACGCGACGCATGCATAAAAAGTTCAGGTGAGCGGGCGAGGAAAAGAGAGAGAGTGATAGGGAGAGGGAGAGACAGAGAGAGCTAAGGGATGCGAAAGGAGGAGTATCGGCGGTCTATCGATCGTGCGGGTAATTATACGCGGTCGATTGTTAAGAATCCCTCGGAGACATTATAATACCTAATACTCCCAGACGTTACGCCACCCTATCGGGCCATACCAAGGCATTGGGGGTAAAACAGTGCCATCAGTGGAGGATTTCAGCGGACGTTCCGGCCACTCGGTGAGCGCAAAAAGCAGATAGCGGAACAAGAACAGGAAAAGAAAAGGGCTGAGAGAAATCGCGTTAAGTCCTCCGAGTATTGAGCGAAGGGCGGAGGGCTCGGATGGCCTCATCGGCGTTTCATCGGTAATTATCGTGACGAATGATGTGGATCGTATTTGTGTGGTAGATTTCAAGACAGAAATTCCTGGAGAGATACGGACGGAGATAGATAGATAGATAGATAGATAGATAGAGAGAGAGAGAGAGAAAGGTAACAATTACAAATAACGCGATAACATAACGCAACTGAAGCGAATAGAGACAACTTTTGTAGTAATGATATCCGTCATGACGTATTTGCGTGAATAAAATGGTTTTTTTATTTACTCAGTTGTTCGCGTCTGACACGCGCACGCATTGTGTCGCACGACTATCGAGAAATCCGCCACTGCGCGTCATCCCCCGGCTTATGCGCGGAAAACACCGAGGGAAGAAAATATTCCTGGTGTATAAACGCGTTCGGACGACTCACCCGCCTTGAAAGCCCTCGTAAAATTCAAAAAGGAACGAAACGTCGTTCTTTTCCATAGTGAGTTCATGAAATAAAGTTGCGCGGCTTTTCCTCCGCGATAAAGGGATGCGAAGAAATCTCCCATGCAGTGGCTTCTTTTTCCCGAAATTCTAACAGATTTCATAAAACTACAACTAAGTTCTACATCAATTTCCACTTGGGGGTAATTACACCAATTGATTGATGCCCATGAACGAAAGTCGAAGACGCGAAATATTCACGGTTCCTTCCGTGTCGACTCTTCCTTACCTGCACAAGCACGTACACTTTTCGGTAAATACACACGTATGTGCCAATTAACGAAGCACGTACTTTATCCCATATTTCCGTGCGGTGTCTGGCAAAAAACGAAGATTGTTCTAAGCATCGCGGTCAGCTACCTTTACCCCAAATACGCTTCGCTGCCGATAAATGATAATGCGGGATCGTGCGAGTAGCTTTACGCTTGCATTCCACCCTTAAGTGCTCATGTTTGCGAACCTCCCTTACAAAATTTATTGAGGGAAATCGATGGGAAAGAGAATGCATTCGCTAAAAGTACTTTTTCCTCGTTACAGTAAAATCGAATTTCTGATAACGCAAGTAATTGTGTCCTAATTAATTCTTACGAATGAACTGGGTCGTTTCCTGAGAAGAGCCATCTCCTGGAAAATGTGCTTGGTTTTCATTATCCAAGCTGAAGCGTCACTCTTGATATCTTATTTTCAATCTTTTCTGATACTTACTAAAATTCTTTTACCCCGATCCTCTCTTTTTTCATAATTTAATAGAAATTTTAATAATCTAAATACAAATTTTTATGTTTATTATTATGCTACCTTTAAATCTATCAATACGATAAAAAGATTCAATGAAGGGAAATGTACACTTGAACTCACCCTAGCATTTTTTTATAAGATTTAACTGGTATTGAAAGGGAGAGATATCCTTTATGTCAATCTTGGAATTTTTTCTTTCAATACGAAGAACCACTGCTCTCGACGTTATCATCGGCGAGAGGGTCGTTAAGGGTTAATTGTATAAAAAGTCGAAACCGGCTGGTTGCATCGTTTCTGCTTCTCGGGGTTTAAAGCGGAACGTCGGAATCAACGAGGATATTTCTCCGCTTCGTTCACCGAGAGGGTTCAATGTGGGACACCGAAGACTCGGTCGCCGGTCTGTTCTACCATCTTATCAGGATACCACCCTCTTTTCCACCTTCCGCGTACCGCGATCTTTCTTATCTTACGGCGAGATATTAGGACGCAAAATCGAAACGGTGAATCGATCGACGGGGACACGCGCGAGGATGACAGAAGAAGAAGAGAGAGAGAGACAGAGAAAGAGGAGAGAAAAGAGAGGGAGGGAGACAAGAGAGAGAGGCAAGAGGCAAGTTGTAGAGGCAGCAACAACAACAGCGGGGGTTTAACTTTAACCCGCGAGGAGAAGGTGGATGGGGTGGCGGTGGAGGTGGTGAAAGAGGAGGCGAAGCGCAGGCGTTTGCGCGCTCCTGCGCATCGTTGCCGCCGTTGCTGCTGTATACCGCGATGCGACAGTCATACGTGGGGCGCGAGAGCGAGAGGTGCTCTCTCTCTCCTCCTCTCGATTCCACTCTCGATCTCGACTTCTATCGGGGGGAAAGCTTTAGGTACTGCGTGCAAAGGCCTGGTCGCGTCCGCTCGCGGCTGCCTGACGGTCATCTCGCGCGTCGGAACCCCTAAGTAGCCGCGGGCTCCAAGTTCGGTGGACGCCCTCGCACTCGTGCATGTGCATGTGCATGTGCATGTGGCGTGTGTGCACGTACATTGCTCCCCCGTGCGCGCGTACCGTGTGAACGCTCGTTGATGAACGCGACCGAACGAGCGGCACCCCTCGTCGTCGTTCGTCGCGCACACAGAAACTCCCTCCCGGTTGTTTCGCCCCGTCTGCCCACCCGATGTTCCCCGATGCTGAAACTCGGCCGCTTCCGTTGGACACTTCCGGGGGATGAAACTTGGATTCTTTGAGACACGCGCGTGCATCGCAGTTTGCGCGCGATTCGATGAACATCGGGAACGAGGTGTCCATCGAGATCGCTGTACGATCGTTCTCCCCTCGGAGAGGGGTTGTTGTTCTCGATGTGCGCCGTGACCAAGTCGGGAGGCAAACACCTCGCGTGGTTCTCGTCGACCGACCGGTCGGTGCGACGCGTGTACCGAGGGGGTGCATCGCAGCACGCCGCGAATGACACTTTCGTCGTGCTGGACCGACGCGTTTGTTAGGAGCAGCGTTGAAACCGGTAGGAAAGGTAGGAGTACGAGAGTGCAAGAGAGAGAGATGAAAATATGGGTCGCTAGGATATTATAGGATTTTTTAAACTGGAATTTTTGTTAAGAAATATGGAAAATTTCGACGTACGTAGAACGATCCATATCTAATGTATATCTATATCACTAGTGTGTTGCTAGTGGATATAGGAGATGCAAAAAAGAAAATTTGTTTATATCATATTTATAACAGTCTCTATGTATATCATAGACACTATGTATAATATCATGTTATGTATTTTTTTTGTAAAAATCAATATAAAATGTCTATAAAGTAACTGTAAATTTCTTTTTTTATCCATAAAAAAGTATATTATGGAATATTGTACATAACTGCTATAAATACTCCAACGATATCTAGATACGGATCACGTAGAGACCGTTCCCTTCAATTAATCCGAATCAAAGCAGGCAAGAAATAGGGTCGGAAGGATGTAATAAGTATCTCGCATTTCTATTTTCCTCCATAATCTGTCTCGTCGAGATCCTCCACGCTAAACGGGAATAATTTATGTGTATCTCGTTCGGAACAATCAAATCACGGGACGGGAGTTCCAGAACTGAAGTCCACAGTCCCTGGACTCACTGCGGTTACGTCAGTTTCTACGATCTAAAACCCGGTGACTAACCGCGCGAGCAGCTTGTTGTCGAACGTCGTGGTTCGATCGAATCTAGGTCGGGGTGATGTGAGATGTGGCTCGACGAAGCCATGCACCGAAGCTTCGTTGCGAGATCGTTCGCCCCCTTTCTCTCATTCGTTGGAATTCGGACTGAATATCCAATTTCTTCCGAGTTCGAAACGAGAATACCGCTCGTAGACGGCACTGTACGTGTTCTGCATATCAAGAAGCTCGATATCCCAGCAATCTTTCGCCGTGATACGAGAGGGTCGAGCAACTCTTCGCGAACTTAAGTATGCGCTCAGATGAGAACGGACTGCAACGCGACTCTTCGCGTCCGATTCGGATTGCAGTAGACGAGAATGCGAGAGCCGTGCGGGAACCCCGTGTTTGGCACGTAAGATTGAATCGATCGCCTCAAAGATCGCGATAAATCAAGGTAGGATCAACCATTGTAATATCCGGGATATGAGTGACGCGTAAAACGATCCACGTCTATTCCGTGTAAAGCGCAACCAGAGAGTCGCTTGGAAAAGGGAGGAAAATGTATTCTTCGAAAATTTTACTGTAATTTGTATTTATGTGCATCTCGAGGGGAAGCTTATATTTTGATTATTATGCAAACTGTGCATGTCGGCGTACTTTATTAAGCTGTTGCTGTTATGTCGCCATTGTTATTATTTTAACAATTGTTAGGTAGATGTATAATGGAAGAAATGGAACGCATGCAAAGTCAAAATGCATGAGTTTTGACCTAGTGTACTTGCGATATGATTTATTGAATTAATCGATTTATATACGCATATTTTTTCAGTCTCTCTATCTCCTTCTCTTTCTCTCGTGGGCTTCTCCATTTGCGTGCCCGATTGTACTTGTTTTAACGCAAACGCATTTGACGTCCAATTTATATGCAACGCATTTCTGTTTGACGCTCGGAAAGGACTCGCTTCGCAGCGCATAATAATGTCCTCGCCGTCTCTGTTTCCTTGCCCGATAAATATCTCTCTCAATTTCTCTCGTTCTCTAATATGCTTCCTCTCTATTCTGCGTTCTCATGATTTTCTAATAAATATTCCTGTCTAATAAGACACTTGCTCTCTTGCTATACTTGCTATGTCTTAGTCATTATGAAATAATAATTATGCGTTCGAATTTCTAATGATCACGTAAGCGCATACTTTGGTATTCAAGCTTTCCTTTTCCATAATTTTTGTATACCTAAATGTATAGATGAAAATGTTAATAATGTTTATATTCAAAATGATACTCATGAAAGTAATATTCACTCGAGATGATCTGTCACAGAAATGCAAGAAAACGAGAAAGAGAAATGAAGAAGAGAGAGAGAGGATAGAGAGAAAGAGAGAGGGAGAGAATTAAAGTTGTCAAAATTAAATAGATATGAAGCATATGATATGCTTTATAATATTTATAATATTTACAACATCCCTATATCTTCGAAGAGGGAAATTTTTAGCATATTACGTGCACATTTTTCTATTAAAAGCTGAAAGCTCTGCTCGAACGGGGAGGAACGTAACTCGCCCCACGATACTTCATGACTCTTAAATGCAAAACCTATTTTCCGCGTACTCGGGTTCTTCTGGAGCATCGCCGCAGATCCCCAGGGAATTCCGATTTAGCGAAAGAAACTTCGTAATTTCAAAATTTGAAATCACGGCGGAGGAATAACGTTATATTCTCATTGTCGGAAACAATGATCCTACCGATGGCTTCTCCGTTGCCATTTGCGGATCCCACGGATTTACGAGCTCCAAGCACGTAACTAATTTGCCCGAGCTAAAACAAGCTCCAAACTCGTGCGCGTATATACATGAGAAAGAGTTCGGAGGCTATAGATGAGTTCGGACTATTCGATGGTCACGCCGTATCTACGTTTCGACAATAATGAGCGAGCGGCGACTGAATAGGTCGTCGTAACGACTGTCCATCCCCCGGTCCATCCAGCATAAAAGCATCGGGATCCGCAAGCCTTGTCTCGATGATAACGAAGGGGCTTGTCGTGCCTCTCGTTAAGCGGCCAATTAAAGTATGCGGATTTTCAGATACCGTATGCGAACACGCGAATATTCTGATGCGAAACGAGAACGAGTTATCGCAGCAGGCTCTGTCTCGTTCGGACGAAATGTTATCAAACGAATCGTCATTAGGATTAAGGAAAGTTAAAGTGGTTGAAGTTTCAAAAAGAAAAACAAAGAGAGAGAGAGAGAATATTAAAAAGCAAGAGGGCTAAGCGGAAGAGCGGAAGTCTATAATTTGCCGGGTTCTCTTGAAATGCGAATCGTACCTAAAGCGGATTCTACGAATTATTAACGTACTCTAATTTCGTTGCGACTTGCACCCTCCACGCGCCTAACTTTGACTAATACGCGCGGAAACGGTCTCCAAGGACGGCTGCATCTCAGGATTGTTGTAATTCAGGATCAAGCTTGGCTAAGTGAATTTTCTTCCCCGTTGCCTGTGTTACGGGTAACGTGACACTGCGATTTACAAAAGCAGCAGCAAATTGCTGAGCCGCGCTCAGCTGATCCGCGCTGTTGACGCAGAAGACTTAGACTCACATTATCATCTGCTCTACATGCGACTTCACGTAATACATTTACGTAGTGCATTCGAGATGAAACACGATATTTCTTTACTATATATTCAAGACAGATTGAAACTGATATGACCAGTAACCTTTAAGATCATTTCTTCGCATTACGAAGACTCGTTATTAATCGTCGCATTAAGGGGGGAGCCTGCTTTAGAACGCTGAAAATAAGGTATATTTTACGAATTGTTTTTGGAGAAACTATACAGCGGATCATTATAAAACTTTTATGCATTTATTAGTACATGTTTAAAGATAAAAAAAATTATTTTTTGATTTGAATATATCGCTTGTAAAGGTCGTCCTGGAGAAATCTTAGTGCAGCCGCGTCGCCGGCATTGCAAATTGGTGAGCATTCTCCTGCCTCCAAATTTCGTCTAAACTGAAAAATTGAAATATGTTCTCGTTATTTATGAATTCCCATCGTCGATGAACCAAAGAGAGAAGAAAAAAGTTGAAAAGTGCCAAAATGGTGGAGCTTAGAACACAAAAGTACGATTTTTAGGCAAAGGTTTTGAACTTTTTCATGCAAAAATAATTGTTTAACTTAATGTTTTTATGAATATTAAAGGTTCATCGACGATGGGAATTCATAAATAACGAGAACATATTTCAATTTTTCAGTTTGGATGAAATTTGGAGGCAGGAAAATGCTCACCAATTTACAATGCCGGCTGCACTAAGATGCCTCCAGGACGACCTCTACAGGCGATATATTCAAATCAAAAAATAATTTTTTTATCTTTAAACATGTACTAATAAATGCATCAAAGTTTTATAATGATCCGCTGTATAGTTTCTCCAAAAAAATTCGTAAAATTATACCTTATTTTCAACGTTCTAAAGCAGGCTCCCCCCTTAATATAAAAAAACGTAAAGATTATGATTTGGATGCGAACATGTACATGTGCATGATCGAATCACATCGTACCAAGTAGCTTCAGTCGGACCAAATTAAATTTGAGTTACAGGGACTAAAAGATCGATCCCCTCGCGCAGGTCCTTGCGAGTGTCGCGATCGATTGGTATTACATAAACGAATAAAAAAGATGATCATCGCGAATCAGACGTGTCAAACCATCTTGTACGAATTTCTGTCTCTGATCCGCAACATGTCGTGTGTGTTACGAGGAGATTTCGTTTTATCTCGCTTGAGCGTTATGAGCCTACGAAGAGGGCCACTTGGCTACTAACTTACTTGGTTCAGTATGGCGGAAATGTTCGCGTCCATTCATTCAAGTCGACGGTACCAACGCGATGTGCCGAGTTTTCCACCTGGCCGTTCTTGCCGGTCGATGGAGGAGGATAGAGATCGAGGGAGCAGGTCGAGAGAGAATCGGATAAAGTTTCTTCTTTGTAACGGCCAGCAACGAAGGGGTAGAGAAAAAGAGAGGGTGCCTCTCTATGTAGGTTAACCAGGTCGATCGGCCTATGTTCCCTCATCCTCCATCGACTTCCCCCCTGTTCGTCGTCATAACTCTCGCACACCCTTAGCCTCGTTGTTGCCCCCAACTAACAGCGGATTTGCCGATATGTGCATAAATGCTAACTTAAGCCCTGGCTACTACGCCTGTCTCTATGTGGCGATTTATATCGGGATTGTAATATAATTTATATTATATAATATTACATAATTATAAATTTATATTATATAATATTTTACATAATGACTAATTAATACTATATAGACTAGTTAAATGTAACATTACAATATGATATAATCTATTATTGTTGGCAAAATAGTAATCTAATATGCAAATTATTACTGTATGCTATCACATATTTATGGTAACTAATTATCCTCTTGACAGTTTTAATTATTTAAATGCGACTTTGTGGTTCTACATTTACCTTTGACATTAATAGTTTGATAAAGGTTATGGAAAATATTTTGGAAAACGTTTTACATTCGCCGTATCGTCGAAAAAAACATTTACTTTTCACATTTGCATTTACGCTTAATATCAATTCATATTTATGATTCATGCATATTAATGTTTATATTGACTTACATCCAATATCAATATCTTCAAATCAAATGTTTCGAAAGAACTGAAAAGCCATCTTTTAATTAGCCGCCAGGGACATGAAAGAAATGAATATTTATACTCGCCAGGTAATTACGCTGTAAAACCGTTAAATTCGCGTGCACATTTTTCAGTGACAGTTTGGAGAATGCTTTTATGATTGAAAAGGTCATGTCAACTACATACCATAGTCCTTTGATGCGTTAAATAACGTCGGGGTCATCGGTGATCACCCCAGTGCTATAATGCTGATTCGTATATTTCCGACATAAAATACGTCGCTATTTAGAGGAAGGGTGATTCACGTGAATCATTAATAAACATAGCTAATTAAACGAGGTAATGACTTCATTTTATCTCGATAATCGGAACGTAGCGTACATTCAATTAAACTCTTCCGTAAAATCAATCAAAGTGCCGAGCGGCATTCATCAAGTGGTGTTTCTTAGGGCTTACGGGGTTGCAAAATTCGCCGCCTTGTTCGACCACCTGGTCCCCCGAGTTTCGTCGAGCGCGGTATTTAGATCAGCGAAATATGTCCTGTCGCGCGAGCGATACCTACAGTTTTCATCGGCGCGAGCTTGATCGGTCCGCGATATTAATCTGTCGATTAATCGTCGTCACCCGCGGAAGTTAATAGCTGGATTTGTCACATGTCGCAACTCCGACGTCCGGCGTCCGGCGGCGAAATGCGTCAGAGAGACGAATGAGGCAGATCCGCCGCATTTGAAAAATGGACTTGCACTCACCGGACGCAAGCACGCCGGCGCTTATCGGAATCCATTCGATCAACAAGCCCGAAAATGCAATCTGATATCTGCAAGTGCCGAATTCGTCCAGGCGTGATCACGTTATATCGAACCTTTCGTGAAGTTCTGATTTTGTTGAACGTATACGCACACACGATATCGCCGCTGGCTTCGTCAGAATAAAAGTGGGACAAGTACAACGCTATTTCTCCGAAAACTTATCGCTGTTGATATTATTTCGCAATTAATTACAATTGGATCCTATTACGCTGGATTATTATTTGACGAGTCATCATTCGAGGGATAGTTAAGGAATTACAGCTTTATTGTTATTATATTTATGTTAATGTTTTCTATAGTTGTGTTGCAAAATCACAAATGATGATACATTTTATTACCAAGAAATATTGCGCATTCAGGACTTATTACGGTAATTGTGATATATCGATTGTTGATCGAGCGCTGATGAAACCTTACAAATGGGAGACCGTAAAATAAATTTCCACGCATCAAGCGAAATTCGATTAAAAACTTGGTTCTATTATTCAGTCTCGTTATTTATTGCTCGAAGTGATATTCGATAATACTGATTCTCGTTATTTACTTCGTGATGATGTTTGCATTTGCGGATGATAACAAAAAATTGCTTTTTCACAATTTCGAATAATTGTAAATAAATCACGAATATATTTAAAATTGTTGTAAGATGAAAGATGCAAGCTCGTATGTTATTTTAAGAGTACCAAATTTGCCGCCGGGACTATTAAAAATTTAATTACATCGTGCGTGCATTGTAACACAGTATTGCAAAGTACAGTTATTTCAAGAGAATATCGCGCTACCTATATGAGTTCTTTGAATAGTGTAAAATATCCTTTTTCGACAAATTAACAGTACATTATAATCTATGTATTCGTATATATTATAGCATATATTATTTGTATTTTATTACGTATTTTATTTCACAATAATTATTCATGTCACCATCGACGTGTAATATATCTGCGTATTATATTTTCATTCTGTCGCTTTTGACCAATGATTTCACTTTTGCTACGTTTTCGCGCATCACGCGACACATGTATGTGTGAAATGGGCTTAATGTAATGAGAAATCCGTCATTTCCAGCAAAGCGCGCACTGGGAAAAGCAAGAGAGAGGGAAAGAGAGAACGCGGTCGTATTGTAATTAATCGATGCGTTTACTCGGACTCGACGCAGGGGATTGCGATTGTGTGCGGATATATGCAAGTGCGGCTGTGAACGTAATGCGCTCGTGCGACCGTAATACCTCTGGAAAAGCTAATTCACCGTTTATATGACAAATGGCGCTGAAAATATTTCCGTGCTTTCCGCGCGGCCGGTGCTAGACGCGTTTTCGACGTGTAGGACTTTGCCGGGCACAAAGTGCATATTAACGCGCGAGAATAACATGCACGACTCTGTGTGTACAACAACCGCACGATAGTTAAGGGGAGAGCGATGAATGGGGGAGGGGTGAATCGGACTCTTTGTGGTCCGGAAAAATTTCGATGGTCGAAATGGGACCGCGCGACGCGCGGATTGAAGTGCGCGCTCGAGCATCATTCTTTCAGTATTCCGGCTTTGTACGGGTAAACGATTCGCCATTCTATCAGCAGCTAAAGTCGCGCGGGATAACAGCCGCTAGTAATTATCCGTGCCACCAATTTCAAAACTTCGTGATTTCCGCGTATTGTTGCGACGCGGACGTGGCGCCGGCCGCTTTGTCTCCTTTCAATGTTACCGGCCTTTCGTCCTGCTTGACGTAATAACTAATCGTCGCGCGGTTTACGGTGTCGTACCTTGTGAAGCCTGGAAATGTATTTAGTTTTACGTGCATTTATTTCTGCGCAAATCCGTGCATTCATCGCCCCGCGCGTCTCTAAGGGAAAAGAAAGAAAAAGAGAGGAAATTATGCGAGATCGCTGCAAGCCACTGTCTGCCGGCATGTCTCCGTCTCTCTTTCAATATAGGATCGCGAAGACAGATTAAGCCACGCGTATTTGCATGCCGTCACCTTCCTTGTTAAGCACCCTCTTCTTGCTCCTACGTCTCACCCGCCAAATGGAAGCAAATGTAAACATCGTTGTTAACGACAGAAATTTCGCCGAAGGTACTCGGCAACAATAAACCCAGATGCGGTTTCGAAAATCCACTGCTCGAGTGGATTTCACTTTGCCTGGAGTACAAATTCGTGGATACCTGTCTTCTCAATGGAGGGTTAACGGATACGTCTTTCCCCTCGAATTTATGAGCGTAATACGCTCTCCAGCACGCTTGATTTACGAGCGCAATTTTTTCCGAGTGGCGCGTCATCGTGCGGTACGCGCGCGCGCACAAGTGATTTCCGTCCTTCTGAGACTTTTGGGGCCGTCGGGTGTCCCGTAAATCCGCAAAGAACGGGAACCGCTCGAAATTAGGGTGGAAATCGGACCAGTCGAGTCACGAACTCGTAACAATCGCGGAATAAATAAAACGCGCACGTAAATGCTGCACAAGTACGTTCCGTTCTGCATCGCTTATTCCTTTTCGTCGCCCCTTGTCTCATCCCTTTGTGCTGCTCCTACAAACGTTCGGACTTTTACAGAAATTCGACGAGGGCACGAAGGGAGTAACGATGCTTCGAGGGCACAAGAGCGTTCCGCGACACAGTAACGTGCCTTCGAGTACACCGGAGGGATTGACAAGCGATATGTAAGGTAATAGGGGCTGTTCACGTGGATAGCTTACTGTGGCACACGGTAAACGGCAGCGTCTCGCCTTCCGTGCGAATCAGCTCTTTTACAACCCTTCACTTATTCAACGAGATCACCACGAGCGTATTTCTCCGAAGAAAATAGAGCAAAGCTTCTTCGTTCTATAGAATTTATTGTACAGAATTTGTTGCAAGTCTGCAACAATATCTGGAGAAAGTTTCAACTTCTGTCAGCCTTTTTAAGAATGTTAAAGTGAATAAGTGAAGACGAACGATGTGAATGATAATTTATAAAACGTGTTCGCCTTGATATATTGTTTTGTTATATTTTATTAAAAATCACTTTTCAATCGTTTCAATCACCGTGACTTCTCACGTTCGAACGGGCACTATTTATTTTATCACATTTAATTTCAGGAATTCTGCGGAAAAAGCGTTGCCGGAAATTACGTGGCAAAGTATATTGATTCAGAGCAGTTTGTGAAACAAAATGTCACGAGAAAAAGTCCCACAGGATTGCGATCTTTCTGACGAATCGCATTTAAGTTACTATTCAGACGTACACGCTATTTCGGTATTTACCGTATCCAATATATCATCGTCGTTGCAGGAGACCGTTAATAAAAATTTTTTGTAACCGTTTCCGATATGGTAATACCATATGCGATTGTTGGCACCGCAACAATCGCGTGTACAGTGACTGATGGGAATCTAAAATGGAAATTGTCACGACAGCTCGCGTTGTCTCACGCCGAACTCGAGTGTGAGGCTTTAACGTTTAACGTGCACGAAGCAGAGAAAACTCCTTAATTTCGTAGGTAAAACACAAAGAGGGAAAGAGAGAGAGAAAGGGTGTATGAACTTCAATATTTGCACGTTGCATTCGTGTCTCGGATGCTCGTTCAAGCTTCGCCGTTGCATTGTAAAGCAAAGATTACGTCATCATTTTATAACTCGATCAGGATATCTGAAAAACTGTTGAAAAATAATTTACCTTTAAAAGTAAATTACATAATAATTGACATCTGAACGTTTACTATTTTATAGATGTATACAATGTAAGCGACTTACTAATTACATTTAAATTATGTCGTCGATGAACAAAATGTTAAATGTGACGATGAGTAAAAAGCGTAAAATGGGTGAAAGGCGATAATGAACGTTATCGAAAGTCGAGGGAGCTTCTGTGCACACAAGAGTATGTAAATTTCTATCCGCTTAAAATCTATCCGATAGAAGTGCTGAACCAAAATCGCGCAACAGCGGAGCATCGCAATAAAATAATTGAATTATATTAGTAATTACATTAATAATCATCGTTGATAATTCATATTAAAGATAAAATATATCAGAGATTAATTATTCATAATAAAGATATATAATCATTCAATAATCAGATGAAGAACTCGCTCTTACACAGTACATTAATTCAATGCGTAATTCCTGTTTGGAATTAAAATGCAAATTTTCAAATAGAACATTTTGTCAGCACTTTTTAATTTAACATTTTTGATTGATCGAATCGATGATAATGAAAGACGCTCCTTCCATTTTCTAATGGATCATTAACAATTCAATCGTGATCGACGACCGTAATAATACATAATTTCAACCGTTTCCATCAATCATAATTATCGATCGCTCAATAATTATAATCATTAATCACCGATTCGATTACGAACGACGATCCAGTTCTAGCGACGGATCTCGTTTCATTTTGCGCAACTGTGCCTCCAGATACCAGAGAAGGGAAGACAAAACGGGACAAAGGGGCGAGCTGGGAGAGCGGTGCGTGAGGGCGGAGGAGAAGTGAGATGGTGAATGCGGTGGTTGATAAGCGTGGCCCGGCACAATCAGCGGCGCGAGGCAGCAGAACGGCAGATCTCTCGACTCCCTCGCGGGCGATCATCATCCCCATAGCGAGTGGTGGAGGGTGGACTGCGAGCAGCTTGCTGAGGGATCGCAGAGAAGACGCGGGTCCTGTGGGAGCAAGGCGACGCGCGAAGCGGTAGACCGAGGAGGAAGCAGCGGCGGCGCGGGATCGGAAGCAATAAAAGGGCCTCGTGACGGAGGGGCTTCGCACGGCCCTGGCGCGACTGCGGCACTGTACCCCTGCGGGGGGCTCGCTGCCGAACTCACCGAATCCACCGTCCACCCCGGAACACAAGTCCCAAGTAAGTAAGATCAGAGATTCGCGATCATTTGCCGATCAGAATCATGAAATCATGAGCGCTCTCGCGTTTCTAGTCGATTTAGCAATAATAATTTACGTAATCAACTATCGCTCAGTAATTCCAGTCGTTAAACGGTAATTGGATTACTCGCACGTAATTGCACTCGAAAGAAAGCGCGAGGGTTGAGTCGGGGTGAAAACTGGCACGGAACTTTCTTCTCCGGTTCGGTGTGACGCAATCGTTTTGTCGAAGCGGTCACGCAATATCCCATGCATGCAGACTGGTGCGATACGAAACGTTTTAGAATGAATTGATAACGAGCGCTATCGTATAAGTTAATCTTTCACGATGTCGCTTAAATATAGCCCAGTATAAACATGCCATGATTCCTTGTTTGCAAAGTGATAAGGGAAAATACATCGTGATTAAAGTGAGCATTAAAGACGTGTGCAACTCTTTTAGCAGCTTTGCTATTTTAGGAATCTCTCTTCTCGTGCCAGTAGTCAAACAAACTTCTCGCGAAACTTACGTTAATACGTTAAATGTAAACTCGAATCAGATAAAGAACCAGCATTTAGCATAACAGAAAAACATTTTTATGGTTTCGTTTTTTAGTTTTCGTAAATTGCCGAATCCTGAGTCGCTCTAGCTGATTCCCACGTGCTCTCGCACGTGCAAGATCGTAACGCAAACTGTTGCAGGGGTGCACGAGGAATCGCGAGTCGGGAACCAGATGTAGCAGTTTGGGGAGTAACGCGGGTGACACGGGGGATACATCGCAGTCGCAGCCATCGCGAGGACAACATGGAGCTGATAGCGGGCGGGACGGCGACCTTCTGTCGTCCGCGATCCGACGGTTCAACTTTAAATCGGCCGGTGGTAGCCGCAGCTGTCGCACGGTGCCGAAAGTCGTGGTCATGGGCTCCAGCACGGCGTCCGAGACCACGATCAACACGAGCACCGACAGCGCCAACACGATGCTCACCATGGTGAGGATCCGACGTGTCGACGTAAAATAGACACTTTTTACCAGAGGCAGTGCCGTTGGCGCGTGCATAGATTTGAGCCTGACGCTCAAAACGGATACACGGCGCGTAAACCTTTTTCAGTATTAGTTTACGAGGTTCAAGAGACGTTCAACACAAAACTCACACACAACTCACACGAGCGAGCTCCGGTTTAATGATGGACTCTCCGACAAGTTTCAGCGCCGATCTTCCCTTGGCGGAGATCTGTGTCAAGGAGGAGGCTGATTATTTTCGTCGCGAATTTGTAACTTGCGACGTTACACACGTGTGCCCGTCGTTGAATTTCAAATCAAAATTCTGTGTCGGAAAGCTTGTCTGGGGAAAATAATTTTCTCGTGCAGCTGGCGTCACGGAAATTCGATTCATCAGAATCTATGTAATCAGCCATAATTCAAAAGCGGCTATTCACATCTCGACGCTAGTCTCAGCAAGGAGAAATTACTTCGATTTCGCGGACACGACACGTCGCTATCGGTCGTCGAGATCACACCTTATATCCGCGGGCTCCGTATTTTCCAGCAGACTCTCGAGCGTCAGCGAGCTAGTACGTCCAAAATATCTCTCTCGATCGAATCATCAAATCACACATCGTCGGCACGATTTCCTCCCGTTTCCCAGGTGACGACGACCGACGGGGAGCAGCCGGATGACAGTTTCGACCTAATCGACGTGCCGGCCGAAATGTCACCTCCCCCTACGGCCACGTCGCAACCGTCGTCCATCCATCCGGCAGGTCATCGAGGACACTCGGACGACATAGCCGTGGGCAGCCACTCCTCGTCTCCAGCATCACCCACGTCACCGGTCTCCGTCGCGGCGAACCAAACGACGCCGCCATTGCCGCGGTCGTCGTCACCCACGTCCCCCTTGTGTACCTTCGAAGGGACCGAGGCTGCCGGACACTCGGGCCGCAGCTCTCGTCCGAAACATGAATCGGGTCAGCCCGATGGTAACTCCAAGACGATGGCCGGCACCACCATCAATCAGGGACAGAGCACGAGCAACGGCGCGGATGGCACGACGGCGCATCCACCACCTACGCCGATGGTCGGCGCACACCAGGACACCAGATTCACCTTCAGCGGCAGCGGCAGAACGCCGCCTCTTCCGGATCTCAGAGCCGCGGATTTCTTCAGGTAAACTTGATTTACTATAGCATTCCATTAGCGAACAGCGACCCAGAGTCGATTAGGTTCAACGCGATTAGGTGGGAGGCAGCAGACGATGTCTTTGTAAGAAATGGATTTTATGTGCGGACGAGCTCGGTCAGGCGATGCTTCGTATTGGAAAAACGTATACAGATCATCACGATGTGTGTGTGTGTGTGAGAATCGTTGGATATTTAGAAATAAAAATATAGAGAATACGTACACTGGGCACACATCTAAAGGAATATATTATAAGCTTTTACTGTATTATCCTTATCTTTCCGTTTGCAGGGAAACTTTAGAAATGTTTAGCAAAGGATCCGACTTTGTCTATGAAACTGCAACTCGCCAGGCATACTTCCCTCTTTCCCGATTTCAGATTGCTATCTGAACGATAACTCCTGGGTTAAGATGTCCTCCAGTTCGGCGGGACCAAAGTTTCTCGCGGAAATTTACGTATCTTCCACTTCTATCCGCGCTATCTTTTTCCCTCGGGGTGAGTGCAAAGTTTACGGTTGGGCACGAACTTCGGGGCAATAACCGAATTGAGCCCGCGCACGCGTCTCGGCCCTAAATTCCACCTTAGGCTTCGAGGAAAGTCGAATTAGGGGACATTCTCGGTCCGGCCGTAAGTTCGTCGATCGCTGCCACCCGCATAATCGCGACAAGATCGCACCCTGTAGTCCCGTTTGCGTTTAGCGCTCCCGTGAGGGGCTCCGTGGATGCGGGCCAGCCCGATTCGGCCGACACGCGCTCCTCGATCCGCAATCTGGTGGCCGCCCAGGAGAAGCAGAGCCAGTCCAGAGGGGGATACGCGACCGGTGGTAAGGTGAACTCGACGCAGATGAACGCAATGGAGAAGGGCCCAGCCGACCATAAGCGGAGCCAAAAGAGGCCCAACATCAACGTGACGACCAATCCGCTCGATATATCGCTCATAGGTGCGACTCAGCCGTGCAACAGCCAGGGTTGCAACGTGCAGGGCAGCGGGAGCGTAAAATCGCGGGGACGATCCGGTGAGTCTCCCAAGAGTGCTTTCCCCTTGTTACCGGCGAGAGACGAAGAACATCGGGTTGATATCAACGCTACCTGCGTAGTCTCGTTAAACGTGACGTCGAAGTTCGTTGAGACTTGCTAGGAGCGAGGATGAACCTACGTCAGGGCTCTCGGGTCGTAAAGACGGTGATTCAGCTACTCGCGCTCGCGTCGTTCGCCCCGTCCGTCATTCGCGCTCGATGTTTCTACGTCGCATTTCGAGGCGCGAGTATCTCTCTCTTTCTCTCGATCTGCTCTCTTTTTCTCTCTCTCCCTTTCCCTTCCTCCCACTTCGCCCACCTCTTTCATCCCGAACTTATTGCCCAATCCATATCCGCGGTAATCTACTTGATTAATTTGGATCTTCCTAATGGAGATCGATCGCGTTCGCGGTTACCATTACAAATTGGAAGGCTGGTATTCACCAGCCTTTCAATGGTAAGCCTCGGTTAGCGCTGACCGTGAATCGCTGATTTTATTCTCGAGTCGCGCGCGCTGTTCAGCCGTCGAGACTGTCGATCGCTAACCGGAGGAGTTGTTTAGCCAAGGCTATCGACCGATTTCCGCAGTCCGGTTGTTGAAACAATTTCAGTTAGCGAGTTGTCGTCTCTAGTCTGCGAGGTCATAATTTCCACGTATCAAGCTATGACCTATAGCCGCCTCCTTTACCGCCACAGTGTTTGCGTACTCATGGATAAAGACTAGACTAAACTCTCTGAGTCATTATCAGATTAAGTAACTGTTATTATTGCAGATTACAGATGATATTAAGGGGATGCTGGAGCTGCTAGTGAACTTCTTCGCGATGGTGCTGCCATCGCACAATATTTGCACAATAAACTGTTTTTTTACAACAATTTGGCAATTTGTACGCACAAAATCGCCGTTGAGTGGTGTTTGGACACAATTAAGGAATATGAGACTGCTTTTCGAAGTGACTTTAGAAGCGTCATAAAAGAGAATTCTGTGTTTTCCTTTAGGATTAGAGGTTAGAATACAGGAGAACACAGAATTCTCTTTTATCACGCTTCTAAAGTCACTTCGAAAAGCAGTCTCATATTCCTTAATTGTGTCCAAACACCGCTCAACAGCGATTTTGTGCGTACAAATTGCCAAATTGTTGTAAAAAGCATTTTATTGTGCAAATATTGTGCGATGGCAGGCACCATCGCGAAGAAGTTCACTAGCAGCTCCAGCATCCCCTTAATTTTATCGTCGGATTGCCCGTGTCGGGATATTTTGGAATTATGCGTCGCATTTACTTTACTCGTATTCCAGAGATCGCTTCTCGGATATGTCGGTACCTTTACCTCGCGCCCCCGTGTCAATCTCACGAGAACTTACGAAGGCATCTCGCGAACCTCGGCGAGAGAGAGAGAAACAAAGTTTGGCTAACTAGGATTAACGCTAACTAATGTCGGCATGAGCAGAACCCGTGCGTGTGTCGATGGGCATGTGTGTGAGTGCGTGCGTGGGGGAGAAAAAACGGGAGGAGACGAGAGAAATGAACGGTACCTCTAAGGAAATGAATTGATGTTCTTTTCTTTCAGAATCTCATCCACTCGTTTCAGCCATTCATTCATGGGTCAGGCTCTTTTTCCCGTTTTGCGCAATAGGTATTACATAGTCCGGCGAAAAAGATAGACGATATATAGTCATTCTCATATCCACATCTCGGGGCGGCCGTCGAGAGAGCGCGAAACGATGTGCAATGGGAATGACGACAATGACAATGACAAAAACGGTGATGACGATGACGATGACGACAACAACGATGATGATAATGATGATAATGGTGATGATGATGGTGATGATGATGATGATGATGGTGATGGTGATGGTGATGATGTGTGTGAGTGAGTGAGAGCGGCGGGACGCGCGATTCCGGAAGACCTTCCGGTTTTTCGGCGGCCGCCCCTATGCAGTGGTGTTGGTGTGGATACAGTACGGTACACATACATGCGACTATGCGAATGCGCTTGTGCTTCTTCTCCTTTGTTCTCCATCTCTTGCTTTGTCGCTGCGTCTCTGTTCTCGTCTTGTGTTGTGCTGATCACACACGCTTGTGTCTCTTTCGCGCGGATATCAGACGGCGGGCGGTGACAAGCGACGATGACAACGACGACAACGATGCCGTCTATCGACCCCATGAGAGGGGAGGGGAGTAGAAAAAAAAAACGCAGGGAATGGATATTACGTCCTTGACGAAAGTCATTCTCCCATGGCGGTCCTTGTGAGGCTCGATGCTAAACATTCTTAATGTCGCCGCTTGTCATCCCGTGGAGTCTGCGATGGTAATCGGTGCCGTAGCCGGGGGAGTTGAAAGCACAACCGGTGCTTTGATTGTTAATTGAAAAATCCGTCGCCCGGACAAAACAGACCGACTTTTATCACCGTCATGGGACCGCTCACGTAAGCCTCGGTTAAAATTAATAGGGGTTTAAACGAATTTGTTTGTAAAACCAGGTCTGCAAAGAGGATGGTGAGCCACAGTAAAATCTCCTAGATTAATTTTATTCGATGCTTATGAGAACGACCCGTGAAGAAGGAGATAGAAACATGGATAGAAACATGGAGTTTTATATATGTTATATTAATGAAGTTTCATATAATATTAATATAATTAATATTAATTAATATTATATTAATTATATTAATGGCCTATTATACATATTAATTCACATTAAATTAAATTAAACGTTCGCGAGCTTTTTTTATATAGATTACGCTTATTATATCTATTTTGCATTTTACACATTTCTCCAGCAATACGAAAAATTGTATAGGCACTATCGCACATTTCAAACTTTGTACCTACTCGGAGAAAGATTAAGCTCACATCTCGGCCTAGAATTTCTATCTCTTCAATTTCTGCTTTCTTCTACACTTTGTGTGTCGTGAATTTTGTCGGCATAGATAGATGAATTAGATAGATGAATTAGATTGTAGATTCATTAGGGATTCAAATCGGCATAATTTCATCGAGCTCGATTTTTAATTGCAGATACGAGAAAAACATACATTTTATTGTAACAGATGTATAAGATAGTCGATTTAGAAAATTCTATTATAATCTGAGAGCAATTACCTAAGACTAATTCCCGTCTTCAATTAAGAATATATCCGGCATGTATATATAGCGGTAAAACGGTTTACACAATACATACAGCCAAGCGCTTTTAATTTCCATTTTATATTTCATTCTACTAAAAGCAATTTATGTAATAGACACTCTTCCCTTTTCTCTTTAATTTTCTGAAAAATTAATAGAATTCTAAAGATTGCAAGATTGCAAGTTCCAAATAAAGTAAAAATGCCAACGAATATCAAATAATGTCAACGAATATTAAACTATACTATCATTTTCACGTATTTGCAACTCAAGAGCACCTGCCGAACTTACGCCGATTTAAACCCGCGGATGTTATCGATCTCAGTGACGCGATCACTCGCTTCGGCTACGCCGCGCCGTTTAGCAGCGCGAGAAAGAAGACTTGTGAATGCCGCTTGCGAATACCTGCTATCAAAAATCACTGCTTTCTCATTTATGTACCTGTTTGTTTTTACTCACTAGTACACACCACGATGTCTACGGCGGGATCGCCGTCCTCGCTACCCACAATCTGCGTTATTATTCCGTCCGTCACGTCAGCAGCGCCGGCTGGAAATCCCGGTAATTGCAATTGCGCGAGTGTCTCGCGAATTCCTTGATTACGGAACATTTGTTTAAACGAGAGTGTTGCAATTCTTGGAGATCCCCGTCGAGCTACAGGTTGGGCTGGAAATCGCTGCATCGCGAACTATCGCGGACGAAAAACCTTCGCTCGGCAAAACTACAATTTCAGATAAACGATGAACAAATTCCATTTATTCCGAGGAGGAAGTTTATAAAAATCGCTTAAAGCGTTATGAGCTAACAAATATCTGCCTGTGGATTCGTCGATCCATCGTGCGCGATTGCTAGCAAACTTTCCCACGTTTCAATTTTCATCGTTTCAAATGCCACGTGGATCTCGCTCATTCGAAAATACTCGGCGTTTATTCAAAAAGTAATTACCGTAATTCGCGCGGAAAGTTTCACTTTTCACCTTTGCGCTTGTGCAGAAGAATCGCGTGGTCAATTGCGAGGGCAAGCTTTCCATAATAAATATTTAATTGGATATTATTATACTCATTGGATATGATTATACTGATAGTAAGTATGAAACCTGATCAAGTTTAAATTTTTAGCTTTTTGTAAATTGTTGATTAATTGAGCTTTAAAGTAATCATAAAATAATCTCTCTTAAGTTTTTTATATTATATAATGTAACTACATATCAACATATAAAAACATACAAGATCTATTTTAGGGATAGAATTCTCGAGTAGCTTAAAAATCAATTTTTTCTTCTAGCGAAAGTTTTATTGGATAATAAGTTTCTTTTCCTTAGATTATTAATCCGCAATCTTTCTCAAAGACATTTTACATCTTACAATTAGTAATTAAATTTCAGAGAAAAATTCCATTAAAAAGAAAGTGTAACATTAAATGTATAAGATTTTCCCTTCTATTTGTATCTTTTAAGAATAATTGATTTACGGAGAAAGATAATCCATTTTCTCGCAGAAATGATCCGCTCTAATATCTTTGATAAGAAAAAATGGAATTTATTAAATTTAATTTAGCAAGTCATCCAGCAATCCATCGAGTATACCTTCTCCGAAGCAAATTTCATGTGTTACGACGCGCTCTGCATATTATGAAATATTTTCGCTTCAACTGCGCTATGTATAGATTACAAGTTCCGATATTAAATTTTCTTGCCAAGCGCGGGTCTTAGATTAATATTCCCTGTTAAAGCAAACACTACTGGAAATTAATTACAGAACAAGCTTCGCTCTCGGTTTTCACTTTCAACTGCTTCATTTTCAGCTGTTCGCAGCTGAGAAACTAATCACGCCACGGCATTCCTTTGATGCGAACAGTGATGCTAAAATTGGCAAGACTCCTGCACAGATCAAAATAACAATGATCGACATGGCATACGTACACGCCGTTTGTCATTCATCTCCCCACCGTTATCTTATCCACTTTAGATGAAGAATTACTTCAGAATCATATATATACAATATGATAAAATAGGGTGAAAAAAACAAACGGCGAACAAGTCTCGCAGTTTTCGCCTTTTATTGTCGCTACGTCAACCCCTTTCTCATTTTTCATCCGGTTAACGATCATGGGAAACTTTTCGAAGCGACTCTTAGCCCAGCCTGCACGCTCGCCGGGTAAAACTACGCCGAAACTCCCTGCCCCACTACAATTCTTACGTCAACGTCATCGCAATTCCACCGGAAACGGCGTGATTTACGAGCGACGGCGGGTTCCGTCGGGACGATCGCGGACGTGCCGTCGGACGCGTGCACGTCCCGCGCGTGAACGCAGCCGATCTCGGCGATCTCGCCACGGGCGGGAGGGATCACAAGGAAGAGGGTGGTTTAAGGACCCCGCGGAGATGCGTTTCGCACCGCGCAAATCAGAGGGGTCGCGGGAGAACGATGACGGGGACGAGAAAGAGAGAGACATTGAGACTCTCCCTCTCCTCCGCCGGTTCGTGACCCGCAAGATCAATGAGCCTAGGGAACGGGGTAACCGACAGTGAATTTTTCATATCCGAAAGGCGGAAGTGCCGGCGGCAGCGGCAAGCGATCGACCCAGGCGACGATCGTCGTGCAGCAGCCGTCTCTCTCGTTGGACGCTCCGGCGGCGACGATCCTGCTGCATCCGGACACCGATGCCAGGAGACGCGAGGAGAACATGCGGCAATTGCTGGACGTCGCCAACACCCTCACCTTGCAGGAGATACACGACTTCGAGATGAGGTGAGCGGATATTAATCGCCGCTGCTGCGGTGCCTGTGGTTCCTTCGGCAATCGCGGGGAGATATCGATATCGATAATACACATTGTGGACTCTGAAAGACCAAGGTGCGCCTATGGCGAGCGAGCGATATTCGGCAAAATATCCGGGCTATTTAAAGCTTCTTGTGACACGGGTAACCTTTCTTTGAATAGAGGCAATTTTCTGGTAACTGACACGCTTCGTTGTCGACTAATGACGTAATACTGACTTTACTTTAGATGTTTTAGCACACGGTGTGATATTTTTGATAAAAAATTTTGGTTGATAACATAGCCAACGAGATGTTAAAAAGAACACTGAAGGCAGATATTTTAGATGCTGAAAAGATATTCGTGCGCTTCGCGCACATAATACTGTAAATTAAGTAAATGTCGGGTTTCCTGTGTATTTTTTTTTAGTAAGTAATTCGATGTTGAATAAAAGCGCGAATCAGTCGCAGTAGAAGGAAGAACCCACTCGGAAGTATCAGTGGGGAATATTCAATATTTACGCGATTTGTATGGAATATACGCAGACAGGAAAATCCATACGTTGAAAGAGCATCAAGCAAAAAAAAGCTGCTATGAACACGTGCATTCAATTCCGAGTAGTATTCGGAACCGAGCTGAGTCGTATTTGAAAATATCTCTGCGTCACGGACGGTAATAAAAAAATTACTGTGCAACATTCCGAAATTCTTTCAACAAATATCATAGAATTTTTCAAGCATACAATCAATTCCATAACTGTATCGTCCGCAGTATTGATCGTTCCTTCTGGACCACTCCGTATAGCCATCACCGGGTGGTAATGATCGGGTAACCCGCTGTCATAGATATGGAAGTCCCCATCACAGCCGGTCGCAGTCAGTGAAAGCCCCCGGCAGCCGTTCCTCCGGTCGGCCGAATTACCTGTGTCTTCCGCAGCAAAGATCACGAGTGGCGAGTATGCCCAACACTGGTGTGGAGGAGGAATATTACAGACTACGTCACTTCAGCATCACGGGCAAAGGAGTGGTGAACCGGGGCGACTCTCTCAAGAGCCGCAGATCGCGCTCCAACAACAGCGTGGCGTCCAGCAACTCGAGGTGAGTCAAAAATAGTCTCGGTACGAGATGAACGAGGTGATGTAACTCGACAGAGGTATCCTTGTTACATAGATCACCAAGTATGGAAATATATCGTAAATGTGCAGATCCTGAGGTTGCATGAAATATTAGAAATCCAATATTTAAGTGGCGCAGAATCGGAATCACATTTTTCGAGCAAGATGCAGAAGCCGAGACTTCTCGAGAAGAATTTAGTCGTATCAGGAGCGCCAATAAGAACGGTGATTCTCACGGGCGTCTATCAGTTTTAAATCCCTTATTGCCGCTTCGGAAAACAAGAAAATTTTTCATCGTCACGAGTCTGTCTCCTTTATATTCACCCAGCGCTGCAGAATTTTATTGAGAAATTGACGAGATTGCGTTTGTGTTGTTGTACGGAGTGGTAGCACGGAGCTACGGATGCAGCAATATCGCGACTTGATGTATCGTCAGTCGTACTTATCGCTCTACTGGGTCGGTCGGTGATATTCCCGATTGTGCCACTGCGTCCGCTTCGCTCTCGGAAGGAACGCACCGTAGAATATCTCCGGCCACTCTCTCGTCGCAGCCATCGATTTGGATGGTCGTTCTAGATCGAACGCGTGAGTTTACGTGTGGCGTTGAAGTGACGTAGACACGCGCGTTGGACCTTAGAGCGCGATCCACGAGCATCGTAAACGGATTATTATGCACCGAGGCTGGATGTGGATGTAGCACGAATACGATATTATACGTGCAGTTGACGCGAGCATTTTAGATTACCGTGCCGTCTCGTGTCACGATCTCCGAAACAAATTTCTATTTGATATTTCCCAACGGTATCTTGTATTTCCATCTAAGATATTCTTCTCGAAGTATATCGCAGTTCACCTCTCGTACTTGAAGTATTTTACGATACTTTATCCAGCTTTATGCGACGCGCTGACTGTGTGACGCTCGGTACGAAATCGGATCTTTTTAAGAAGAATTTAATTTCGCACATTAAGTTTTTTTTTTAATAAGGAAAGCGTAAAAATCCCTCGCGTGATGCAGAAGTGTTAACATGATGTTTGTGTCTAGCATAGAAATACTGTCAATTTATCTAACACAAACTGCCGAAGGCAATAAAATCAAGATGATTTCGTTATCCAACGTGATTACGCGCGGTATCCGCTAAATGCACGCGTAAAACCACTGGCGTAAACTGCGTAATTCAGTTGCCATCTCCCTCAAAACGGTGGCACATGCAATGCAATCGGTAATAAAATATATCGCGGCGTTTAGCATAATATATCGAATTAAACGAGCTAACGAAACGCGGTAGCGATAGCTACCAGCTTTGTTGCGAGCTCGCAACAGGATCTTCTTATTACTCGGATTGTGTCGCTCGAACGTTGCATATTCACACACGAGCGAGTTTGCCTGTTACGAGTCTTTTTCCCTTTCCAGATGCGAATTTCCATTGAGTTTGATATCGATGCGTGTGAACGAGAAGTGTATGTATATCGCGTGAAAAGCATTTTCCATACTGTACACAATATACGCGGGATATTCCGCGAAGTTTCTATTGAAGCGCGCGCCGTGACAAAAGCATCGGAGTGTGCTCTTTGACAAAATCGGTGTTGACCTTTCCTCCAGGAAAATTTAAACTGATCCGTAATTATATGAGCTCGTTTGATATTAGGGGTAAAAGCCTTCGGTAAATTTAACATTCGGATCGTGCTAGAGCGCTATTTCTCAGTTAATTCCGAGCGGAGTTCAACGAGATCTTAATTTACGGCTTACGGCCTGCTCGGGATATATTTGACGTTGCAAATTCAGAAGTTGCCGCGCGCAAGGAGAACGACGAGCGCGACCGAGAAAATTTCCACCGAGATCAAATCGTCCCGCATCCACGCGTTCTCCCAAGTTTGACGTGTATCTTGCGAGACGTTGTAGCGAGGCGTGGCGTTTAGAGACGTCTATCACTTATTTAGGATATTACAGAGAAAGTTTGCCGTATATCGCGAGAAGGTTGCGTCTCGTTACGCTAGATACGACCGACACCGGGTAGCACGCAGCGTTTCCCAGAATGGAGTTGGAAACTTGAAATAAATGTTTTCTGTTTTTCTTTTTTGAGTACTACTTTGTGTCTCAGAAGAGAAAATTGTCTTGACGAGACAGATGCATGAGATACAATTTCTCAGGTTTTCGTTCCCGAGAACGCGTCGCTTTGTTCTCTTTATCGCGAAAGATCCGGATTGCCTGTTCCGCATAAAACTAAGTAGCTTCCAGAGGCACTCATGGTTCCTCATTGTGTCCATAAGCGTTTCTTTATGAAAGACTAGCTTGTCCAGGCATGTTACGCAGTCGGGCGGAAACCGTGTCTCCCATATTATTTTACTTTGCGACTTAATATGCACCGTACCTCCATTCCATTTTAAACTTGATGGGACAAAGAGCGTGCGTTGTAAATTGCAGCGGAAAAATATACCGCGAATTCCAATTTATCTTTGCTACCGAGAGAACGAATTTACGATACTTTCGTCGTAAAAATCAACGATATTGCAACGAATTCGTGTTCGTCAATCTCTCCCCCAAACACGGCCGAAAGTTGAGCAGTTCACCCCAATTCATTACTGACTCCGGATAACAAATACCCAAATAACAATTTTACAACCGCCACTTAAGAAATCGAGGTCACGCTCTCCGGAAACCGTCGGCGACCCCTTTCCCGAGGAATAATGTGTCCACCCCGATATAGATCGACGGTGTAGGTACTTGCTAATCTCGACACGCGCCTAGTCTCTCTTCTATTCGACGCAGTACGGAGCACCTGACCGCCTCGTATCCAGGATCGGCGAGGAACTCGGCGGCGGGCTCGTTGGCGAGTTCGAGGGAGAGCAGCGCGTCCCAGGGTCCGGCGCCGTATCGTGTTCTCATGCTGGGTGCCCCCGCGGTCGGCAAGAGCTCGTTGGTGTCTCAATTCATGACTTCCGAGTACCTGCACGCCTACGACACTTCGATCGGTAAGTCGATTACGGCCAGGGCCGTAAAATCCATAGTCACTTGTCCGTCCGTCCACGTTAGAGCCACGTTACCGCGTCATCGATCGATGACACGGCCGCGGCGTGCGACCCCCGAAGAATCGTCAACCAGATCGCGCCGTAGCGAACCGGAACGTTGACAGGCGGGCTGCTCTCGCCGGTATACGCGATGCGATTGTTCTGCTTGAATAAGCGCGGAAAAATCCGGCGCGCATCCGGATACCCGTTGCTCGATACGCGCCAGCTGAAAATCGAGTCTGTATGTTTGCGTACCGAAACCCCATGATTCTGGATTATTCACGGATCTCTGGTCGCGCGACGAGTTTGTCAGCACGAAATAAATCGCATTCCCGCGCGAATCTTTACTCTTCCAAGACGGATCTTCAGTTCGTATCGGAGTAATTAAAGTTACGCCGCACGATCTGACGCTAACGCTCGGATATCCGCTCGCAGAATTACCCGATCTTATCGTATAACCAAACCCGTTCCCGAGACCAACGAGAAATTTGACCCGATTTGCAGTTTACGAGCACTTTACGAGCGCCCGCATATCTCAGATTCGAGGAGTGAATCGAGAATGAAGGGCGTTTCGGGGAGGTATCCGGAGAGACTCTATCCGTGGCGATTCCTTCGTTTCTACGTCGTTCACGCATAATAGTTCGGTCTTTCGCTTTTATCTACCAATTACTGAATTATTCCATTTTACTCGACTGATCATTCGATGTGTTTCCCAAGTGTCGTTTTATTGGCGATCACCTGTGTTGTCGTGCCGCAATTTAATTGCGGCATGCCTGACCAAAATTTATCTGTATCACTGGCTCATTACAGACGATGAATCCGGAGAGAAGACTGTCAGCGTGCTGTTGGCCGGCGAGGAATCGGAATTGACTTTTATCGATCATTCGTGCGCCGAGATAACGGTGAGTTAATTTCTATGAGATACTTTTATGTCAGAATGGGTTATCGCAATTTCATTATCAGTGGAAAGGCGCGAAATTAGCCACCATTCGCGGAATAAGAGCCACGAAACATTGAAATTAATATTGAGTAACAACGATGAGCGTTACATAAAAAGAATGTAAAGAGAAAATACATAAAAAGAAAGAAGAGGCAAATTTCTATGGCGCTTTTTTACACGTGGCGCAACGAGCGTAAAGTACACTTCGGCGATAGCTCGGCAAGAACGGAGCGATGAAACAAAATGAACAAAATGATGAAAGTGCCGGCCTAATGTGACCAACGGAATTTACGGAGCAGAATTTTTTATAGTCAATTGATCGGTGGGTGCGCACTTAACGGTATGCCGCTAATTTCCCGTGCCCTCTGATTAATAATTTTTGCCGTAAGCTTCTCTCCGCAGCTAGCCGGCCGGAGAGCTCTTCTCATTTTCATCGAACAAACGCGAGACCGCGCCTTGAACCTACGAAGCGAAGTGCTCTCACGACGACGGGGACGATGTAATCGAGTTAACCCCCGCGGGGTGGGAAACTAGAAGGAGGATGGGCAACGGGCAGGCCGAAAGGGGGGCGGTAGATCCAGGGGACAGGAGGGCCACGTCGTGTGTGTGTGTGTGTGTGTGCGCTTTTGTACCGCGCGGGAATTAAATTAAAATCCATTTTCCACGGTGGGCGAGCTGACGCGCTGGCGCGACGATACTCGCGCGCGCCGCATAGATGTGAACCCCCGTTGCCGATACATGTACACCCCCGTGCACAGAGGGATCTGCAGGGTGAGCTGGAAGCCGGCTGCCGGGAACGAGGAAGATATAGAGCCGGCATCACGCTTCGCCAGACAATTTCGATCGAATTTGCCCGTTAATTAAAACGCACGTTTGCGGCCCGCAACATTCGCGCGGCTGCGTGCCACGCGGCTGAGAGGATATCGGTCGCTCCGCGATGGCACCAGGGAGATTCGCGAAACACCGGGTTTCCAGAAACTCTTCCGCATTCGTCCGCGAATTATTCCGGTGACGGAGGCCACGTCGGTCCCGGGTACGGCTTGCGCGGCTCCGTCGTTATTCTCGGTGTTGCGGAAAGTCAAGGCTGCTCGCTAACACGCCACGCCGCGAGGCCTTCTGAACGTTCCCGTGATACTTCCTTCGGTTTTCCATCGGCGGTCCCGGGATTGCATTAGATGGTTACGTTAACGCGTATTTATATTACGCGGCCGAGCTCGTCGTGATTGGAATTTACGTCGGAGAAAATATCGCTGTTAAGATTGAAGGTGTCTTCAATTTTGATGATAGGAAAATGCATCCTTGTGAAATTAAAATGTTTCCTTTGTCTTATATCGCAAAATTCTTTAAAACTATACATATCTACGAACGCGTTTGATGTTATCGCAAAGGGAGCCGACATAATTTCGATGAATTCACGTTTCAACGTTACATCTACGCCGTGTCCTAGATCTATTCAGTCATCTCTCATCAATACGCTCTCCTTCAATCAATCTCAGATAACGTTTACCTCGATAAAAGCGACGAGCAATCGATAGCCCTTGCGAGATAAGCAATCGGGAATGAAAGAGTTTCGACTGTTTGAGTTATAGAGATAAAATAGACAATTTTACGATTTTAAGAGTCATTGCGTGCAAAATCTTGTTTTTTAACAATATCTTCATTTAGAGCGTAATTGCTTAATATTACAATTAGAAGAAGTAAAAAGCCATCCTGGTGTCCATATGTTAAAGAAAAGATTAAAACCTCGTATTGATCTACAGGGTGTCCCGGGTTTTAACCGACAAACTGCGGGAGCATATTCTACTAGTGGAAATAAGAAAAAATTCTTATATCGAGTTTGCTTAGAAATGCTTTATTACAAAGTTATAAACCAATATTGAAAAGAAATATCAGATAAGTAACAACGGATTTTTTCACAAAAATAAAAATTATCTACGCAATGATTTAGTGACGAATTTCAAAATGTTGTCCTTGCACATCGATACAAGCTAGACATCGACGTAGTACAGAATTTGTTACGGTACGACATTCCTGAAAATTTTGTTGCATCTCAGTAACTGAATTAGTAATTCGTTGCTTTAAATCTATCTGGTACTCTCCTGTTAGGAAATCTACGTTGATACTCTCGTACGGCAGCTCGTGCATTTTCGTCGCAGAATCCGTACACGAAATGAATATCGGTGTATTCCTCATTTGAAAACACTTTTGGCATTCTGATAGTAATTGCTAGTTGACACGACGATTGAAATCTAACAGCTACTGTCGTGAAAGTAACAATCATACTGAATCGTTTCAACATAGTGAACATGAATACATGTGAATACACGTAACATAAACATCTTCGACCTTCCAAATTCTACACTATGTTCCGTTGTTACTTATCTGATATTTCTTTTCAATATTGGTTTATAACTTTGTAATAAAGCATTTCTAAGCAAACTCGATATAAGAATTTTTTCTTATTTCCACTAGTAGAATATGCTCCCGCAGTTTGTCGGTTAAAACCCGGGACACCCTGTATAAGCGAAGTGGCGATAGTTACACTGCGGTCTATATAATTGTCATTAAAACTTCAACCGAATATTCCATCGTTGTTATTTGATGCGATGCACAAACAAAGCCATAACAGCATAACCATGAAGATAGATTACTTAAGAATGGATGTACTGTTGAAATAATATCGCGTGTATAAACTGTAATTTATCAGCAGTTAGCGCCGGTTCACGGTTTATAATATGCATCCATTATTCATCATGTTAAGTATACATTCAATATTAGCTATAGGCACTATTAAACGCGCAATCATATCTCGACAATGCACCGAAATAATATTATGTTGCGTGCAGTATATGTGCATAGATGTTAAAACGAGAGAGGAGGAGAAAAGAGAGAGAAAGAGAGAGAGAGAGAGAAAGAGAAGAAGAGATAACGAGAGAGGGAAAGAAGAGAAGAGCTAATCTTAAATTTTCCAAATTGGCATAATCTTAACTAAACTCTAACTAAGCTTAATTGCAACAACGTTATAATTGATAATCAAAACATAATTTGAAGGATCTGGAAAATTACAGAGAGTCGTGGCGGTCAATAAAATCTTTTATTAAACGAGATTTTGCATAAATAATCTGCGTTTATGAGAGTAACGAATAGTTTGGTGTTACGGGTTACCCCGTATAAATGCATACTTGAAGATTCACCCTTCATCCCGTAACATTCACGAATTAATATTTCACGCTAAGAGGTGCAGAGGGAAATTGAGAAGTTGCAGAAGAAGCTCGCGCGCAATCAGATTTTCGCTGCGGCAACATCGTCTGTAAATTCAAAGAAGCAAGAATGAGAGGGAGGAAGAGAGATGGGAGGGCGCAAAAAGGGGGAACGAAAAGGCGAGAGTTTACAGAGTAACCTCGTATTCATTTCGCATTTACGTGCAAATTTTAACGGGGTTTACGGGCAAAGTCGCGCGTAAATACCGATGCTCGACCTTATGTGGTCTCAGACCCGTGGTTCCAGAGCTGGGCGCCTTCGCATATTTCACTTAATCAGCGTAAACACATTTTAACGTGTCCGGGAGCGGTGGTTTCCTTTCGCGCGTAATTGCCCCGGTGCACACCGTTGTAATCGCGCTCGTCGTCGCACGCGTGGGAGCCCGCGATGGAAACGAGACCGACCAACTCGGAATCATTGATTTTCCGCGTACGCGTCGATACAGCCCTCGCTTATTTATAACTTTAAACCCCTAGACACGTAATTAAAGAAAGCCAAGACTACATCCCGTGCGGAGATCTCTCTTAAAGGCGAGGATCCGCGACGGGGTTGAAGCCGTAGAGTCGCGTCGTTCGCGACTTTGAGATTGAGAGAAAAAGAAAAGCAACCGCGACGTCTCTCCTCTTAACCCGGTGTCATGGTGGCCGTTATTTTTCACAGCCGTGTCACACGGCGTCGCCGCGCAAGGAAGAACAGATCCGCCATTTAGAACGACGTTATCCAGAACGGCGATCTATCTGGCATCCAAACGCGGCGTGAAGGTTCGATTTGCGGCGTTTCTGTGTGTAACCGACCCGAATATGAGTTATCGCGTGATGAGCTAACCATAAGCGCTCTCCCTCGAGAGAGAGAGAGAGAGAGAGAGAGAGGCTTACAGGGGCAAGAAAAAGTACCTGAGGGAGTAACGAAGCGTTCTTCGTTCTCTTGGTGCCTTCGTTCGTTCAGCCAGGCGTGCTCCGAGTCATTGACGAGCATCGAGCCATACCGCGCGTTCGACCGTTAAGCGGTCGATCCCGGTGGATATATTCGATATCACGAGGCGCGCCGCGCCTTTGATACGGTTCAAGGTAATTCTTTCGTATAATCGTTCGCAAAATCGCGGCAGCAGCCGCTCCCGCCGCTAGTCTTAACCTTTAACGGCCGGATGCGCTAACGTCGTTTAACGCTAACGTCCGGTTAATCCCCCCTTAGCCGGACGATCCGGACTTCTATTTCTGTTAACAGAATATTTAAAATCCGAAGGCTTATCTCTATTCGACTTTTGTATTCGATCAAAATATCGGGGATGTTTTCGGTGCTCCCATATATTACCATCAGATTTGTAAATAAATATTTGTGAGATTTATTTACAAAGAGATAGATATTTATGAAATAATTATTTTGAGGGAATATTACTTTTTTTGTGAGAAATGGCTTGGATAGGCGTTACACCGGTCTGCTATCTTTGTACACGTCAAATAGACATTTAGACGGAAACCTACATATATGACAGAATTGACAGATCACTGCGCCAAGTTTAGTCAGCCTGGATTGTCACTCCAACTTAGTCCGAAGTATCATTCTCGGCTTTCAATGGAAACTCTACGGAAAAATGATTTATGTCCCGTGATTTTAAGTTGACTTTTCTACCTCTGTTTCTCCCTTTTTCCCTCATTTTATATCATTTCAACACTCCATTTCTATACTTTGTTACGGACGCTAATCACGGAAGGTATTGTAAAAAATATTTTCCGAGCATTACTATTGTATTTATTGCCTACGGATAAATCGTGAGTGGGCGTTGCGATAATGCATCGCTGCAATCGCAATTACACGTTCTACGATCGCGAACTAGTACGTCACGCGAAAAACATTGATGACTGGCGAAATGCGATTGCACTTTGAAACGAAAAGAGCTTTTTTAAACACGTGACAAACACTCTTTGAATCTTTCGATCTCACTTATGGGACTCATCGCGTCACGATACACACTCACGATCCGGTTAATTAAAACGACGCGACTCATGCATCAATAAACACGCTTGAGGATAAAATGTGAACTAATCCTCGTCTCCAAATGGATTCCCGGTACCCCAATTAAATGTTAGTCATTTATAACGACAGTCTCTACTAAGAAAAATTGTAAAGCGCGAGAAATAACATTTTCGGTACCAGAATAATACGCAATAAATCGCATAAATAAATAAAAGGCAACGAGGATATAATGTCATTTACGTATCGATTGCGAGAGTCCAACCTGTCGAGTCAGGTATCGACTTACTAAGTCCATCCACGCAATAGCTAACGAACTCTCCCTTTTTTAGTCTCTTCCCTTTAACCATTTCCGGTCTAGCAATTTCAATTGGTATCTCCGCGCATTTATGTAATCTGCAAAAGTCAGAACATTTTTCTTCTTCGATCTGCTGGCATTACGCAATACGAAGAAGCTTCGTAAAAAATATTCGGAGATCGATTGTAACATAAAGCAAAGTTTTGTGTTGCTCAGTTTTGTCCTTGTGTTTCTCAGTTATGTCCAATTTTCTTGTTCCACGCTTTCACGCATGTCAGTGTCGGTGATTGTAAACATGTTATAATATAAATGCGCAATAATAAACGCTATAGACAGCTCTTTTGTAGGAGTTATTCCTACAGCACAATAGCAAACTCTTTTCAAGCTTGCTGTTATAATATCTCATTCTATATAAGTTTTCTTTTATAATATTCATACAAAAGGCACGCTTCTTTGTAACGCGTCTACCTAAAGAAAACCTGGTCTTCGTTGTGAGTTAAAAGGAAATAAAAAAATATTTGTTCAGTTATTTGTAGAATAGTAAAATTAATGTAAAATACAATAAGTACAATTTTTATTACATTTTCATAATATGATTTGATCAAGTATGTTCGAAATGTATGTTCGAAGGAACGGAGATTTCCAGTTAATATCTCTCACACGTGTTTTATAATGATCAACAAATATCGGAAACTGCGAGAAATGGGAGGAAAACGGGATATTACGAGATTGTCTTCTTAATTGAAAAAAAATACGTACAATTTAATCAAAACATAAATGTCAATATTAATCAATGTCTATGGAAATGATCTAAAGCTGATTTGAAATAATCGTTTTACGCGTAACAAGTACAAATATGTTATAGCTTGCATAAATTGGAAATAGAGAACCTGCCAGGTTCCATTATGATCATTAGCGTTAATATATCCGTCATGATTAATGTTCGCGACCCCGGGGAAAATCGTCGCATATTTGAAATTTCGAGGAAATAGACTTCTTTTTCTACGTGACATTGTGCCGGTGTCCCTGATATATTTCAGGACTAACGCGACCAGAAATTGTCGATATCTTATGTTAAAATATTATGAAATTATTTCTTCTCTCTAGCTCTCTCTCTTTCTCTCTGCAAGACGCGTATATAATGCGAATGTAAATGTCATTTCGATTAAGCGTAATTAATTCCTCCGAGCATGTGACACGAAGATTATCGATATCGATGCAACGAGGTTTCCTTTTTACCATACGACCATTTACCAATTAACAATCTCCGTAAATCAGCGATAGAGACCAGCTGAGCCCGTTATCGTTATTGATTAATGTGCCCGTGTCTTCATGATTGATGTTTGCAGCCGGAAAATTGCATCTCGACGTACGAGCCGCACGCGTACTGCGTCGTCTACTCCACGACCGATCGGACGTCGGTGCGCGTCGCCGAGGAGGTCCTGCAATCCCTGTGGCGGAGCGATCACGTATCCGCGAGGGCGGTCATTCTTGTGGGCAACAAGGTCGACCTGGCTCGCAGTCGACTGGTATCGACCGAAGGTGACGACATTTTTTCTCAGTCTGGCCCCGCGCCCCGGTGCGATCTGGCGCCGTTTCTCCCCGCGTGCCGTCACGCGCGCACCCCTAAATCGGACTGGCTCGCGAGAAACGGCACGCGAAGGTGGAAATTCGCGCTTAAGGAACGGCGTTTGTTTTATCTATCACGGCGAGGTGGCATTTAGCGCGAGATACGCCGATATAGGGCGATCGCAGATAACGCAGCACTTACGTAAGCGTGTACTGACGCAGCAACTCTCCTGCCTCGCCCTGATGCAAATTCTCCGAGGGCAGTGGAACGAGGAAATGCCATTTAACGCCCCTCCGGCGGTCGCGCCAGTGCATAGAATGCACGCCGTTCCTGTATTGTTTAAACGTGACTAGATTGGTAGCATCTTCTTCGTAATTACGCTTCTTTCGTATAATGCGTTTGCACGCCATAAGCGCATCGTTGCAAATTTATCCGTGCACTTTACATCAGAGTAATGTAGAAATAACTCAAATTTAGCATTTATTCCTCTTTCAAGCCTTTTTACATGTACAAATGAGCGATTTTACTGAAATGCTGCCAATCACGTTCTCTTCTTCTTGAATATTAAATATATTGCTTTTAGAACTGTTTTATAATAAAGTATATTAAAATTAATTAAAAATAATGTTAAAAAGGAACGTGAAATGTCAGAAAAAATAATTGAAAAATTCATTTAATCGGTTTTAACGGTATTATGTACCTACGTAGTATATTACATGTTAGGACTAGCGCCATGCACACGTCTTGCGTTTTAATTTTTCAGAAAGTGTATAGTACTCTCTATATACGCCAGAGGATTAAACTTAATCTACCACTGGCATATTGGTCTGGTCATTTATTCGTACTCGTTCGAAATAGCGAACAGATGATAAGAGATAGATAGATGGTAATTCCTGAATTATTATAGACATTACCTTAAAGAGAGTAAGCTATATTATTATATAGTAATACTATCGCTCATGTTTCATTCGATTGTCAAACAATGATGATACAGGCACATAGAATCATCGCATGATTGTTTACGTAAACCTTTTTGGACTGGAGGTAGGGCGCATGCAATACCATACTGGATTTAATCACTCTTGCCGATTACAGAGGGCAAATCCATGGCGACGTCGTACGACTGCAAGTTCATCGAGACGTCCGTCGGCATCAACCACAACGTCGACGAGCTGCTGGTCGGTCTGCTCACGCAGATTCGTCTGAAGCTGGAAAATCCCGAGAGGACCCGCGAGATGTTCCGGAAACGTTCGCGGAAGAATCGCAGCAAATCGCCGCTGGGCTCGTGCTCGGAGAACAACTCGCCTAAGAAGTATCGCGGCAGTCGGACCAGCACCAGCTTGAAGGTGCGCAATCTGCTCGATAAGGTGTGGGCACGCGACAGCAAGTCGAAGAGCTGCGAGAATCTGCACGTCCTGTAAAATCTCCCGGCAATAGGAGAGAAAGAGAGGACGGATCGGTGAGTTCGATCACCGTCTCGTTCCGGAATGATCTGGAACGAGCGAGTCATCGCGACAAAACGACGATGACGACGAGGGATTTCCGTCGAGGGTGTCTTCTTACTCTACTTCAGCAGCGGCGGCTTAAGCACGGGGTCAACGAGGGGCGACTCTCGTCGCGGAAGAGGACGACACGAGTATCGACCTGCACTCGACTGTAACTCTCGACTTCGCGGGAGAGGAGACACGTGCGTATCGCTTTGTAACGAAGTACGTAGCGACCTTTCCGGCCGCGTTTCACGACGCCACGTGGTTGTCATCTTCTCTGTGGGTGAGGTGATCCCTTCCGTTGCACCCGTTGCAAGGCACGCCGAGACCGATCATTGAAACTAGGCCGCGGAGATGATTTCTACTTTGCCCGCGCGAAGCTTGTGACTTTCGACGGCTGTAAATTTGGATCAGTTTCATCTTGCGTTGCGCTGCACGATTTTTCTATCACGTTCTAATTGCCCTCTAATTGCCAATCGAGGCGAGAACGCGAGAACTCGTTGAGTCTTCTCCACTTTTACGATTCAATTCAATTTTTTCCAAGGATCCTCGGATCCTTCATGGCTCTTAAAAATTCCGGGCGCGAGTGATAAAACGCCCTTAATCCCGGTGAGAAGTCCGGCGAGTGTACGATCTTTGTGATTACCGTAAAGCGTAAATATAGGCCACGGGGGGGTTGTTTTAAGCGCGCATATACCACGATGAGCGCGAGCGTCGTTATCGCGAGGGGGTACGTTTCCGCTCGCGCGCGCGCGCGGACGCGAGGAGGAAGGCGTGAAATAAAATACCCGTGAAGTAATGCGAAAAAGGCGACACCCCGCGAAGGCGCAGCGCAATCAGCGTAGATTACTAGCAGGGCGTACTCGTTATCGCGCATAACCGAGACCATTACGGGTAGGGAATCGCATCGATTCTTATCACGTCCGCTCGACGGGACGCTACACAATCGATCATGCTTACATCGTGTTCCCGCGACCGTAAATACGAGCGGCAAAAAGAGGCGACGCGCAAACAATTTTTGCTCGCCATAAGGACGAATGTTTGTACGAATAACGTAAGAACCAGCCACGTCCATGCACGGATTGGTCTGCAGCTTGCATAATAATAAAATGTGTGCGCGAGCGCGCGAAATTATGTTTGCACCGATATTTTGCATTTCAATCTCGTACAGAATTGCGAGCTATCGATCGGATCGCCGTAGGGATCGGCAATCCTCAGCCGTGTCGGCGAACCGACAGCTCACTCACCCTTTTGCGCTTGGCGTTTTCAGCTGAAATACCATATAGGCAAATTCCAGGATAGATAGCAATATGGGCAGAGAGATAACCGCCCCATTGCGGTTTGTCTAGTAGTCGCCGCAGCAGTGGTTCTCTAATGTTTTTCCGCTGATGGTACGGGGATATCGTTAGCGCGAGGAATTATGGCGATTATAAGTGGGCGAACTGATAGGAAATGCTACGTGTGCTGAATAAGCAGAATTGGGCAAAAGTAAGTAGGGAAATAATGGTAAGAGAGGTAAAGAATGAAAAATTCGAAATTTCAGGTTTTAATTTTGTTTTAGGTGTAATGAAAGTAAACTTGTGGAGAAATTATTTAATTATGAACATTTGATCTTATCAATCACATTTACTTTCCCAAATTTAATAAAATGAAGTATATAACGGGTATTCCTTCTGGCTTTTGTGTAAAACAAAATAATTATTCATAGATTTTCTGGAGATATTTCAAATTTATTGCCTTTGAGAACCACACTCTGTGCTAAAGCAATATAGTTAATACAATATCGCCGTTGCATATCAAACTTTTCGCCCTATTCGAATTTATTAAAAATGTGTAACTTTGTAAATATTTTATAAGCATTTCCCTATTCTGCACATTTAAAAGCTCGTGATTTATTTTCGCAATAATTCTGCTTTGTATTTATTTTAAGAATTCCGCTCATGCTTCCACGCATTACCTTCAATTTTTCTTTATCGATAGCTATTAAAGGAAAATTGAATTTTCCGATCGTTATATTTCGAAGGAGCTAGCACGTGTAAGATAGAATGCAATTTCAATTGTAATTACAAATCCAGGAAAGATACTTTTCTACCAAAGAAACCATTAATTATTATAAATCATTATTAAAGCGATTCGAAGAATGAAATCAAACGCAATGAATAATATAAGTCACCTGAAAATCTGAAGACTCTTCAGTTGAAGGTCCTTAAGCTTTTCAACAGTCATCACAGATTGCATTCGAGTAAAAGCATTTTACGTTTATTAAAAATTTTTTATTTATGAGATGCATCTGCAATTTTTCCACTCACAAATGTTCATTCTAAATGACCAAATATTACATTCCCTTTACGCAGGGACCTTTCAGTCACACGCGCAATACGTGTCGCTTCTCAGTGCATTATGTGATCAGCTGCAACATGCGAAAAGCACGACCGTGTCGGAACGTTAAGTGGTACAGCTTATATATGGCGTGAAATACATATGGGGCCATGAAAGATAAGTGGGTCGCCCGACCATCATGACTGCCGTTCTCCTGAGTTAAAGGGCCTCGATATCCGCGGCGAGACGCAAAGGCAATGCATGGCGCCAGCAGGTGAATCGAATCGAATCGAATCGTCGCCGCGAAAGGTCGTTCCGCGCGACAAGCAATTAATTTCCTAACGATCTTCCGATACACACCGAGCGACCGACTGGCCAACCGACGTCAGATCGAATCAACCTTAGCAACGTGGAACGTTTTAACACCGGCAAAAGCTCGCCTGGTGCTGAATTCATCCGTGAACGAGTTCGAAAGCGAACGTTCTTCCGGAGCAAAGAACGGTTGAAACACACGAATACGAAGTTTCATCAGTTCGCCGAGTGTGCGATGTGACAGTTCACCGAAACGACGTTAAACTTGGAAGCTTTGGCACAATGCGCGTTGCACATGTATCTGAAGATTGCGCATCATAGAGAAATCGATAAATCTAAAATTGTTTTTTCTGTACATTTATGTCACGATCAAAATTTAATTATGTCACGTAGCGTACTGTTTAGTTCCGCTGTAGGCACGCGTTGCACGGCGTTTTGTCTTCGTGATACAATATCGAAGATAAGCAAGCAGCTCATTTTGAGCTCGCGGAACACGAGCTGCCGTGATATCGATCAGACAAGCTTGTGTGATTACAGATTCGACGTCATGCGAGTGAAACAATATTGTTGCTCCGACGCAAATGGGGTGGGAATTCTATATTTTTTAACTCCGGACAAACCGGCGCGAATATAAACCTGCGAGCGGCATATAAAATAACGTGATTATTAATTTTTTTTGCATTCTGTGAAAATCCTCTGGCGTCGTGCCCGTCGCCGTTGCCCACTTCAATTAGCTAAATTACACGGAGATACGCTAAGGTGCGCCTACTCGCCAGAACTGCATGCGCCGCGTAATCCGTCGCGATGTGCGCGCACTGAAATTCTCGCAACTGCATGATTCATTCCGCCCCATTTTATAATCCTGCGGCTGTGCATTCTGTGCGTGTATATGTGTGTATTTTTGTGTATTTCGTCTTTCCATTTGAAATATATTACTCGAAATCTCTGATCCCTCTACGGCGGTACATGTATAAAGCTGTTTGCTTCTTTAATCCTTCCTCAGCGAGCTTTGATTTTATTCACGCACACATGTTATCATTGGGGAAAGCTTAAGGGTTCTGTTTGAAATAATTCATGGAAAATCGTTTGAAATATAGCAAGAGGAGATTACGCCATCAAGCGTCTGTACGTGCATGCTGTTGCAAGATTATTCTAAGAAGCAGATCGGCCGATAATTTACATTAAGAGACATCATCTCGATCAGGTTTTATTCCGTTCGCTATTATTCTTTCTCGTGATATGATTCAAACTGTTATCGTAGGCGAGGTGGAACCAGATTTCTAATTTAATCGAGTAAAACGATGTCTAGTCATATATGTCAGAGTAAAAAAATATAACGTGTTACATCTTTCCATATTTCTGCTGCACTTAAGTTACTCAGTGAAGTGTCTTTTTTATATCGCAGCCATAAAACGCACTAACACAGAATATGCACTCTTTCACCTTTTCACTAAAACATTTAACGCAAAATTATGTCTTGCCCCGTTCCTACGAAATGCAATATCTGCTGAATTTTTCAACAGTAACATTTCTTCTCTCGCGGTAATTGAGTGTTACTATGCTGAAAATGATTACATACTTTCGCATCGTGGAGTTGAGGAGAGAAGCGAGCTACTAATTGACGTAACTACAAACGCTCGGCAAAGTAAACTTCATGATACAAATTGCATACGATGGTTCCTGATTTGTATTATGAAGTTTATTTGGCGCATTAAACGCTACAAAGTTCTAATGCTGTTTCCTTGTAGCGTCGATAACGTAATAAACATGTTCAGAACATATAAGCGTTAACCAATTATTATCAAGTATGTATACGCATACGAATATCTCTCAGCCTCTTTTATTTAACTGAATATATTTTTTGACAAAATTTAAAAAACTTATGAGTTAATATCAATTGCTTATTTGCTAATATGTATATCATTTAGACTTGTGATTGATGATATTATAATTTAATTTTTCGTATCTTCAATTAATATTATACTTTTTACAGTACAATATTATATTTTAAATGTATTTGTCTAAAACCTTTTTTGACTCACATGTTCGAAAGTGCCTCCCCTTCTTTCTTTGAAACTCTTGAGCTTTTCTACAAATAACAATTTAAAAAGAAAGATTCGACTCGTTTAAAGGAAAAGTTCAATTTCCGAAGAGTACTTTTTTAAATCTCCCGCAGTAAAACGAACATGTAAAGTTGCAAAGTGCATCTTGCTCAGATTATCCTCGCCAATCCGAGAACTACCATTGTCGGTCATTATATTCGCTAGCGGAACCGAAAAAGCGGACCGAATATTTGCGGAAGGCAATTGCGAGAAATTCGGACGTAGCGGACTTTTTTCTCTATTTTTCAGCGAAGCTGCCAGCGCCGGAAATAAAGAGTTTTCGCAATATCGTGTTTCGCGCTGCGGTAAACGGTAATATCACGTAAAATCGCGTGTATCGCAAATGATTTACCATGTTTGCCGTACTTTTTTCCTTTTTTCGGGACACAATATCATAAATGTCCTGTTTGTTGAAAACAGCTCGTTTTCCAATAAACCTCTTTTGGAACACCGCATGCGGTAACGTCGCATTAAATTGTGAGGCGAACGATAGCGCGAATGTAAGATGAGAATTAACGTAGAGATTCATCGCTGTTGGTTTAACGTGAAACTTTAAACGTTTCCTATACTCGAGGTAACGACACTGCAACTTTCATGAGACGAATCAATTGCTGTTCAAACATAATCGAGCGGCTACGAAAGTCGGTCGCGTTAGCTCTATCGTCGGCCGAGAAGCAAATCATTGTTCAAGTCGCTGTTGCGACGACGCCGGAGAATTCGGGGCCAATTTGTCGATCGTCTTTGTTCTCATTGACTGGCAGACGGTCGTTTGCAACCTTTAACACGCGAAACTCGCTGATAACTTTCTTGCCCGTGGCTGAATGTGCGCGTAAATTCTGCGGCAAGCTATTGTGAACTGGACGTAGAATCGCCGAGCTGTGCAATTCTATCTCGACATTGGCCAGAGATTAATACTTGAAGACAGAAATTCGCAGAAACGATCCAACTACACACTTTAGCTATTAAATGTTAACATGCAGTCGACGCCAGCTTGTAAAGACTTAAATAAATCTTTTTTTTCATCAGATTTAACAGTTTCAACAGACGTGATCCGTTGATCGATCGTTCTCGTTTATCACTGTACGACACTTTAGCCGCGTCCGCGGTGCACGATCCTGACGAAAGAAGTGAGTCGAAGATGATGAAAAAAGTTGCGACCGATGACGCAGTTACGAGGGGCTCTTCTCTCGTTAAAGGGATCGCGAACTTTCGAGTTGGACGACAGGGGGTTGCGCTACAGTATCGTACACCTTCGTTACTCCGCTTTCCCGATAATTTAACGGCTACGGTAATATTCGCCGAGGCGTAATAATTTAATACGAGCGCGTTATCTCGCGTGACTCGCGCACAGTTCACAATAGCTCGTAATACGCTCGTAGCATCGCGCCCGGGTCCCGTTTGCGAACCACGCGCCATGGTACGAAGGAATCGATGGCACCCTTCCGTTCGTTTTCCGTCGACGGTGCCTGCCTTCGCGAACAGTCAATGCGAATTCGAGCGGAGCGATCGATGGCTCCTATCGTATCGCGAAGCACGCGCGAGCGGTTCTCTTCGTAATTTCGCCACGGGGGTTGAGTCAGCTCCACTTTCGCAACGGGATCTCTCTAGTACGTAACCGTAATTGTAATTGTAATTGTAATTGTACCATTATTATAACGCGCCGATCAAGCGCTCGTCTTCCTCGACCGAATCGCTGCGACGAGCGTTCCACGAGCGTTGCGCAATATCGCTCGATGCGCGACATTTTTACCTCCGATAGGTCACATTTCTTCCCGGAAGAGTGCAACGTAATATTTTTGAAAAGGTTCTTCATCGTGTCGGGATCGGTCGAAATTGTCGCGTAAAAAGTAGATCTGCAATATGCAAAACTGTCGAAAATGTTCGGCAGATGCTCCGGGCGATTTTTAAAATTCCAACAGCGCAAAGTACGCGATACTACCTTGCATTTCGAAATTCAAACGTCCATGTCACAGACACGCGCTCGGGATATCACGCCGATCTCGATGCATCTACCACAATGTTATTACGATTATAGGGAACGATAACGTGAAATCTCTCAATCTGCATTTCGCATGCTCGCGTTTCGCCCGTTTAAAGATATGCGAACGTCGAGATTTCGTGCGCCGATGTGCTGCACATCGCGCGTGGAATCTGTCCAATCGCGCGCGCGCCTGACCTTAATCCCTTAATGCCAGTGACCTTTCGCCGCGAAACACGACGAAATAAATGATCAATAAATCGTTTTCTTATCTATCGACAGGAGCAAGACAGTCGATCGATCCTCGTCCGAATGTAGCGAGTTGTGCTCGATTGCAATCGGAGCGTCGCAATAAAATATGTGCACGTGACGCTAAGCCATTTCTTTCAGTAGTATCCTTCTAGATATAGTATAATACAATCCTAGCGATGAATAAGGCGAGCATTTCCTTCCGAGGCTAATTGCACTCGCGACTTACACGCGACGCGTACAATCCGCGTCGGGCTGGACCGTTCGTCCGGATCTCGAGTCGTAGCTCGATCTTCCGTTTGCGTTTCAAGCGACGCACTCGGTCCTCGGTCTCTAGACTACCCCTTAACATCCCCGTCGTACGCGGCGATCCGCGACTCTCGCTGCGGTATCGGCGCGGCGTAAACTCGGCGAGTTCGGGTTTTCGGATGCGAGCGAACTCGACGAGGCTGAATTGCGGGCCGATTCCCGCGTTTATGCACGACTGCGAAAACACGGTAATTGGCGCGGGAGGGTCGCATTCGGCGCACAGGGCGGCACGTCGAAGCCGCCCTCGTCGAAATAACAACGGGTCTCGACCCCGCGTGTATCGGCCCGGGACGCATTTATACATGCTTATGTACGTACATGTAGCATGCGTACAATTTAGGATCGACATACGATAGCTCGTTAGCGGACTTCGATTGTCGATTTAGAACGTACGTATGCATTCCTTTATGCTCACCCCCTATCTCCCTCTTTCTCTCTCTCTCTTTCTCTCTTTGATGGACAAAGAGAGGAGAACCACGGCACATTGTATTGAGACTATTGATTGCCATTCGCCGTTGCGATATCGCGTATTAGGAGACGGTGAGTGGATCAAGCAGCATGTACACCGTATTAATCCGAAGCCCCGCGCAAGGCAACTGGCGCGCGCGATATTTATTTTTGTAATACGAGAACACACACGCGGGATAACTCGCCGGTACTCAGGCACACGCTTCCTTCTACGTGCCGCGCGTTATCGCGTTATCTCGACCTGGCGCGTTCGTTTGCACCGCGTTTACGTCGGGTTTACATACGGTAGCCGCTTGCGCACGATTTTTATTGCGTTTTCTTGACGGAGGAACGAACGAGCGCAATCTCGCAGTTAACTCGTGTGGAAACGGAGAGGAAAGTTCCTCTGAATTGATCGAAGGAGAGCTCGCGTACGCCGCTATTTGCATTCAAAGCTCCTCGATCGGATCGGAATACGGCTGCGTACGCTCTAAAGTGTTTCGTTTGCGAGCCCCGAGCATAAGTCTCTTTCTTTTCTTCCATTTTCCTTTTTTTTCAGTACCTCGTTCGAAGTTGGTAAGTGCAGCGAAATTCCATTATAACGGAAATTCGAACAGCGTGATATCATTCGAGTTTCTGGCCGATGTTGACAGCGGATAAAACAATTTAAACTTTCTAGCTGTCGCTATTCGCGTACGCGTACGTGTGTAACTCGATATAACAAAATTTTCGCGAACGTAAAGTCAATCTGCCGTGCGATAAATCGAAGGAAGAAAAACGTCGGGGGAGATTTGTCGTGGGATAGAGATCTCGGTGTGCGGAATTGCGGGATTTTGCGGTAACAGTTCGTGATTGCGTGTACGTCACCGGGGAGAGGGATATCGAATGTATCGATACGCGTGCTCTTCCGTTTCCGAACAAAAACGATTAGTACAGATCTCCGCTCGGAAGTGTCAATAGCGTCGCAACGGCCGTCAGGGCGATCTGATTATTAATCGGTATCGGCGTTAAATCCACCGGCTTAACGTTTAACGTCGTCGTTGCTCCAGGTGGCTTCGAAGGATGGCTGCTCTCATCGAGTTACTGATACGGCTTGATATTAAACCGCGTATTAAACGAGATACGAGTGATGGACGCGAAGGAGCGATACTCGTGGCGGATCGTTTAAGGGGGGAGCCTGCTTTAGAACGTTGAAAATAAGGTATAATTTTACGAAATTTTTTGGAGAAACTATACAGCGGATCATTATAAAACTTTGATGCATTTATTAGTACATGTTTAAAGATAAACAAAATTATTTTTTTATTTGAATATATCGCCTGTAGAGGTCGTTCTGGAGGCATCTTAGTGCAGCCGGCATTGCAAATTGGTGAGCATTCTCCTGCCTCCAAATTTCATCCAAACTGAAAAATTGAAATATTTTCTCGTTATTTATGAATTCCCATCGTCGATGAAGCTTTAATATTCATAAAAACATTAAGTTAAACAATTATTTTTGCATGAAAAAGTTCAAAACCTTTGCCTAAAAATCGTACTTTTGCGTTCTAAGCTCCACCATTTTGGCACTTTTCAACTTTTTTCTTCTCTCTTTGGTTCATCGACGATGGGCATTCATAAATAACGAGAACATATTTCAATTTTTCAGTTTAGACGAAATTTGGAGGCAGGAGAATGCTCACCAATTTGCAATGCCGGCGACGCGACTGCACTAAGATTTCTCCAGGACGACCTCTACAAGCGATATATTCAAATCAAAAAATAATTTTTTTATCTTTAAACATGTACTAATAAATGCATAAAAGTTTTATAATGATCCGCTGTATAGTTTCTCCAAAAACAATTCGTAAAATATACCTTATTTTCAGCGTTCTAAAACAGGCTCCCCCCTTAAGACGATCTTACAGCAAACTTTATCGTTTGCTATACAATCTTATAGCGTTGAGAGAAATTACAATACCGTGAAGTAATAATAGCGTAAAAGCACGATTCTGTGGGATCACGGATCTCGGCGTGCAAATGGACAAAAGGAAGGAAAAGAGATCGAAATGGTGGAGATGATGATTGTGAAGCACGTATGAAATACACGAGTGAAATGTATCAAAACGATTTAATTAGCGATAAAAATTCGGTAGATACGTGTCGTTCGTTTCCCACGTTATTTGTACGATATCAATGACCACTTCAAAGTTGAGCGCGGATTGCTGTGCCATATGCGATTTTGATAGTCGGCTCTCTCGTTTTATACACGAGAGGCGATTTAAAAATCACGCGTGACACTTTTTGGGTTTTTTAATTCACGACAAGACGACCTATTCGCGCGGCGAGGATTCGAGAGTTTCCAAAATCATTTCTTCCAAGCAACTTGAGCAAACTGAGCAAATTAAAGAACACCCTCTCTTGTGGATTCTTATAGACGTTATGTAAGTACCTATAGGAATAAATGTGATTTTTCACATATAGTTTGAAATTCCAATGATCTGTGATTTCAATCAGTAGGTTGAATTCCCTTAAAGATGACTTCGCGAGAGCACGATGCGGGAATTATCGTGCGCCGAACTGCGCGGGGCTTTATAAATAGAGCACGTATTAACAAATTAAGCGATTAATCGATTAATATGTCCAAGAGATAAAGATGCATACGACTGATTGTTAAGCGTCGACCTTGCGCACTCGCTGGGATTTCACTTGGAACACCCGCACTCACCGCGGCACTCGCGTTCCCCGTTGTTTATCATTAAGGGATGTTTCTCGATGCGCGATCGTCGTCATTAAACGAATAGCGATTTTCAAAATGAACGATGCACGCTGCGTCGACTTCCGTTACGCAGTTACCGCTTTGTACGTGGGATTTTAAGAGAGTTTCTTACGAAAACGTTCAATGAATCACATACTGAAAAATCACATTGAGGGGCTTCGAAAAGAAATACGCGTTAGAAATGTTGTGCAAGCTGATGTTGAGCGTACGTGATTCACAAACTGGATTTTATATTTTACTAGCATCCCCCGTCACGCGGGCTTCGCCCGCGATATTATGTGTAGAATTAAATAAAAACACATTTTACCCCTTCTCACCCGTTAGGGGTGGAATTTCGGAAAACCCACCCTTAGTGAGCACCTACGTAATAGTAGGAATATACCCTTAAAATTTCAAGTCGATAGATGCAGTGGTCCGGGCTGCACGTTGATGAGTCAGTGAGTGGTATTTGGCTTATACAGGGTGTCCCGGGTTTTAACCGACAAACTGCGGGAGCATATTCTACTAGTGGAAATAAGAAAAAATTCTTATATCGAGTTTGCTTAGAAATGCTTTATTACAAAGTTATAAACCAATATTGAAAAGAAATATCAGATAAGTAACAACGGAACATAGTGTAGAATTTGGAAGGCCGAAGATGTTTATGTTACGTGTATTCACATGTATTCATGTTCACTATGTTGAAACGATTCAGTATGATTGTTACTTTCACGACAGTAGCCGTTAGATTTCAATCGTCGTGTCAACTAGCAATTACTATCAGAATGCCAAAAGTGTTTTCAAATGAGGAATACACCGATATTCATTTCGTGTACGGATTCTGTGACGGAAATGCACGAGCTGCCGTACGAGAGTATCAACGTAGATTTCCTAACAGGAGAGTACCAGATAGATTTAAAGCCGTTACTATTAGTTAGAATACCGACATTCTGTCAATGTCTACGTATATGTCAGGACATTTGAATCTACTTATTGCGTAGATAATTTTTAATTTTGTGAAATCCGTTGTTACTTATCTGATATTTCTTTTCAATATTGGTTTATAACTTTGTAATAAAGCATTTCTAAGCAAACTCGATATAAGAATTTTTTCTTATTTCCACTAGTAGAATATGCTCCCGCAGTTTGTCGGTTAAAACCCGGGACACCCTGTATATATGTATATAGATTTCAAGAGATAATCTAATAGAGAATTTATTTCGTAGCAGAATAAGAGTAACTTAATTTTTTTCATAAAAACTCTGCATACATCCAGTTTCGAAAGTGTGTAACTTATTTGCCGTTTTACAGCATTTGCGTTTGCTTTTATAAACTTTTATTATTAATCGTGGCTAATCTCGACAATACGATATTAACTTAAATATAAATTACAAGATGAGTAAGATGAGCCTCACCTTTTCTACAATAAAATTATTACAGTTACATTTCTCGCTTATTTAATCGTGCGGGATCCTTTACCGCGATTTCGGGCTTTATTTTCAATTGGTGTTGTAGAAATTCGAACGGAGATTCGATCGAAAGGAGCGTAATGGAAGTTTCATAGTGATCGCTTCGTAAATTAGAAATAAGAAGCAGCTCCTAAGCGCTCGTAAAGGTCGCTCATTAACCGGAATATACGATAATCGAGAGTAAGTCTCGCTACTGGCTCTCGTTTCTCAACTCGCTCGTTTTCTTCAGATCGTAAATGAGTGCTCGGTATTACATATACGTTTTCTAGCTCTTTCTCATCCAGTGTGATCTCATAACAGCAGACGTGTCATATAGCATAGAGCAAGGGACGTTTTTGTCTACCTGGTAATATGGGAGAACGTTAAAATATTAAGGTAACGTATAATCTGATAAAATCCGCGTATAAGAATCTATTTATGCGCCTTTTTTCGCGACTAATGGAAGCACGACTAACGAAATACACCTGATCGTGGGGAACAGTCGGAGGACAACGACGCGCTTGGGGAACGAGGCGAGATATCGACATGGTAATTCGTAAACGAAATGCTTTTTCCGTCCATCTAGAAGCGCATGGCTTTGACGAAGGCGATCGCGCGGACAGTCACGTCCCGGCGAAATTGCGCGTGCGAGATGCATCGCCATGCCCGATGTATATTCTTTTTATCGATTCCCTCAGGGCATCGAGATATCCCGGCAAAGTGCCGTGCATCAAGGCGACGACAAAAAAATACAATTACCACGCACGATGGCCCTTGCGTCGACATCGCTCGCTGCGACGACGTTGTTCTTTATCTCGGGCGATAATCAAGTTCACGGGACGCGATAATGTTTACGGTAGGATTTTATCAGCGAATCGCAAATGTCCCTTTTGATTTCCCCGGTGATTTTACGCGGGATCTGTCGCGTATAATTCGAACCTGGAATAACTTTTCCCATTTTTTCGCAGAGGCTATTAAGCGTTCACGTACGACTCAATAATGCATACTACGAATAACGTTATCAATGTAGGCCTTTGAGGGAATGCAATAACCACTGCACGGTTTTAGCACGGTAAAAATTGTGGAAGTTATTTCAGGCCATAAAGTAAAGCGACTTGCCCGTTTATAGACCACAATTCCAATATGCTTGATGATATCCTACTGCTGCTTTTTTTACGTGCTTTCTTTTACTTTCTATTTTCATCAGCAGTGTCGCTTAAATTTATTTTATAGTTTATGTTTTGCAAAGTGCAGCAACGTAGTAGCAGTACATCATATTTGACAATAATGAAAATTCTGTCACATGCTGTGTCGTGAAAGAAAATTTGCGGTTGTAATATTATACAAACTGGAGTTTGTATAACGAAAATTGACGTCAAATCATATAGTCTATTATATAATTACATTGTTAAAACTTTCATTAATCTGTAAAGGATCATCGACTGGTGCAATCATCAGATAAACCGATATAATTATATGCAGTGAATAGAAACGCCAATGAACGCTTTCATCATCCACGTAATAATTTGCAATTATTATTTATGATTACACATTATCATAATTATCATAATTATCATAATTATCATAATTATCGTAATTACCGTCAGTGCATATCACAACGTATAACAATAATTGACATTCTCAATCGCCGATAATGTCCAGGTATACGCCCGCGGTTGAACCTGAGATAAAATCGTGGTCGACAGGGGAGACGATTGAAGATGCAAGGAACGTCTCGCGCGCACGCGAATTACCTATAGATTTTAGGTTTAGGACGCTGATCGCCAGGTACGTCGTATGCCGATCTGGAGCGGAAGAGTATCCGCTCGATATCCGCGCGTACCTGCGCACTGACGAATATATTGCGGACCATAGCCTAGCGATTAGGCGATTTCACAAATCGATGTTAATATATCTGTACCTGTACGTGTAAGAGATAAAAAAAATGAAGAAGAAAAAGGTGGAGTATTGTGTGCGACACCAGCCGGCAGAGTCGGCCGAGGATTTTCTTGTCTCTTTCTGTGAGTGTATCGTATAACTTGTACCAATGCCCCGGCACCACATAGCGATTATAACTAATGTAATAATTATCGATTAAGCGGGAGAATACGGCGCGCTGTATTCCGTGATTTTTCGCTCAAGGCAGCGGTTTCCAAAGCGCTTTCTTCCTCCTTCTGCAAAGAAGAAAGAAGCAGCCCCGTGAATCTTTCCCGTGGATTTTCCACAAACTCGCAGACGGTTCCATTTCCCTCTTTCCCGTGAAATAATTCACGCAAATAATTAGGATAGTATTTATTCTATTCGATTCAGGCTATTATAGGCGACCGCGCCGCTTCTCGAAAGCGTTCCCTAGGCTCGCGCTACCGAGAAGAGGAATATCGTCCTTTGGAAAACGCTGACCTTAAGGTTCTTAAGACGCGCGAGTGAAAGGGACTATTTTCTGCCGGAAAGTTTTTTCGGGATCGATAAAGCGCCATCGACGCGCCGTCCCTGTCATCCGCGTGATTCACTTTCGGGAACGATTCGTGGACATGTTGCGTCGTCGTGCGAAATGATAAATACATGAGAAAACGCTCCATACGCGCGACGAAACGAAATATGGAATACGCCGAACACGTCGCTATCAATTATGATGTCTCGTGCAAACGAACGTCGAGGGAATTGTGAGCGAATTGATAGATGTCTCCTGCCCCCGTGAAATAGTCCGATCAATGTTTAACGTTTTCATACACACCGATGATTTGTATGTAACACGCAAGAGAGGAATTTTCATAGAGAAAATCAAAAGCGTATTAAAATAGTGGACAATATATATATAGACACGAGAAAAGCCTGATTTTGTTACAGTTTTAATAATCGATAGGAGATATCGCGATATCCAAACAATATGTACATCGCATTCCACTTAGAAGCTTCAAGATCCTTTCTTAGATCCTTTCTTTCTTTGTAAAAAAACTAATGCTTTTATATCTTCATAAATCAATTGTAAAATTCATTTGTGAGAAGTGTAAGATATGTAAGATTCTCTTTAGCTTAAGATCCCGCGTGATTCTGCTAAGATTGTAGTATTCAATGAGATTATACATATTACGGTATTCAAGCAAAATATAACACGTTCCGTGCATGAGCGCTTCAAGCTAGTCCTTTTCTTTTTGAAATAATATATTTTCTGCCCTCATAAATCATTTGTAAAGCTCATTTGCGAGGAAGAGGTTTCCTTAGTTTAAGAAATTTCTACGTTCGCGTTTGAATATATTATTATCATTACTGTCTCCATTAATTTAGAACATCTTTTAGCTGCTGCAATTTAATATTCTACGCTACGTGTATAATTATTCCCTTTTCGTGCATTAAGGTTTCCTTTCTTGAATGAGTTAAAGACTTCTATTACGGCATGTTGATGCATTGATTAAATTGTTAAGTAACTTAATTTTCTACAAAACTCACCAATGATGATCTACGTTCTTCTTGCTCTCTTTCACCGTCTCACATCCGGTTGAGATGTCCACGAATCGCATACATCCGGGAACTCCGTTGTGACTTTCTGTCCTCTTCGATGTCCAAACGATGAGTCGATGAGTTTGATGCCTGCGAAAAGCGCACGGACTTGTTAACTGTTTGGAGACGCGATTACTCGTTCGGCGTTAGAAACGAGAAGAGATAAAAAGATAATTATCCCGACGGTGCTCCGTTGTCGCATATATTACGAAATTTTCGAGGGATACGCGAGAGGTTCAATACTCGGACACCAAGTGGTAGGCGTCCACGTGATTCCATTGAGACGACGAGAAATAATTCGACGTGTTAGTTTCTTACGATGTTTTTATCCCGTGTACTAGATCTTTATATATACATATATACATATATATATTATATATCGTACTTGCGGCATCGATCGGCACTCGATCGCCAGAAACGATCGCGAAGTGCATTCACACATTCACGTACACACATACATACACACACAAACACAAGCTACGCCGCTCCCCGCCCCGTATAGCATGTAACGTTACGTATTTATGTGAATTTTGTCATTTTACTAAGAACGTACTTGCCGTACAATTAATGAAATAAAAAGAAGAAACTAACTTATTATTATACATAGTTTCTTCTTTTTATTTCATACTTATTATTATACATATAAAATACCGCATACATCTCCAGCTCCCGTGCTTGGCGTTTTGTTTCACGAGATACCAAACTTTTTCAGATTATCACGACCCAGTAAAGAAATGTAATTGTAAAGTGTAATCAATAAAGAATTTTTTGCCTAATATCCCGAGATCGTTTATTACTGAGCATACCACTTATAATCGATCCTCGTGGCTTCTCGACAATGCTCGAGAGAAGCTCTTGATCTACATTTGCAGGAGCGAAGTTGAAATTAATGTCCTAGATATCCGTAAAAAGATTTAACATTTTTCAATATTCGACTTTTTTTATGCTAGAAATAAACTTATTATCGCAGAGAGAGAGAGAGAGAGAGAGAGAAGATAGAAATAGGTGGGTCTGAGAATAACTTATTAACTGATTATCGGTAACCATCGGTAAGAAACATGTATCAGTTTACATTTATTTATATGAAACACATATTTAATATATTACATTAATAAAATTGATATATAAATATAATATAAATATAAATAATATATATATTAAAATTAATATCGTATAATGTGGTACAATATCATATAGGATTCAGTTATGCATAATTATTATAGTCATTAATTATAACTCGAAAATATTATATAGATATAATCACTCTTCGAGGTAATAACAAACAAAAAATATTACAATTTGACAAAGTACCCTTTTCCCTCATTTTCGAGAAAAAATATCGATTTAATATACTGATATAATTAACTCTTTACATTAATAAAATTATTAGTTAAAAATTATAAGTAAACAATTATCTACATAATTACGATCGTTTCATGATTTCTCCACCATTGCTCGACATCTCCTGGGCTCCTTTTTTTTCTCATCGATGATCGTTCTTTTATTTCATTCATCTAATATCTCACTCACTCGCATACAATACCAGACTTGCCCAATCCGCGGGTTGGACACCCCAATACACGATTCGATCGCGAATTGCACTCCCTACGTGAAAGTATATTCGGGAGAACACGATTAATTATTTTAATCGCACGCATAATGATCATCACGATACGCGACAACAATCGCGACATGGAACTTTGAATCCCGAAGTCGCCATATTAGTTAATCGTGGTTATGATGTTCAATGCAATTTTTATGCGTTACAACGCGAATATTCAATATTTTTTACATAGAATTTTTTGCGACCGCGAAACTCACTTTCGAACATTAGGACCGTTAGATAAACCAAAAAGTTAAATAAATCTGAAATATAATTTTCCTTTCTTTCTTCATAAAATTATTACAGCATTCGTATCGCGATTTATTGGACATTGTACAATATAGTGATTCTGATTACAATATATTGCATACTTTCCAAATCTTCTTCATAGATTATTTTATCAAAGAACCCATCTTTATATAGACTTATGCAAATATTTATAATACGTTACATAAATGAACATTTTCTTATATTAGTCTATTTAATCATTCGTATTTTTATCTATTATATTATTATCTATTATTATCTATTATATTTTGGCGAAATTATAAGCGTTTTCTCGCTTGTAATTTGAAGAACCGTTTGTCTAGCTCCATTAAGACGAAGCTGCCTCGCCTTGATTGGCTGAATTGCGATCCGCAATCTCGATCCGATCCGCGTTCGCAATGCGTAGCGCGCTGTAAAGTTATAATCCATACTTTATTTAGAGGAAATGATCTATCTATACTATTATACATATATTATACATATATCTATACCTACTACAAGTTAATTAAACGCTGTTTAATGTAAACTGTACCGGGCAAGGCCGGGCATTAAAGCTAGTTAAAATATAAATTTAAACTTCAAAAGTAAACACATTGAATACTTCGTAATAAATAATTAAATTTGCGAAACATTACCTACTTATAAGGAAATGAAATTATAAGGGAATATGCGTTAAAATAATTGTAATACAATTGCCTAAACACATGGCTTTATTTCTCACTGTTTAACACATTTAAAAAAATAGATCTATCCCACATAACATTTTGCAAGTATTTTGCTAAGAATTTGCTCAGAAATGTTGCAAACAAAATGGCAACAAGGTGAGTCCTCATTTGTTTTAATATTGGTAGCAAAGAAACACGAAACAGCAACTTTACAGCACCTTTGGGGCAACAGTTGCGGTGAAAAATATATAATTATGGCATTATGTCAACAAAAGTTAATTTCTGTCATTATTATAGCAACATGACAGCAATAATTGCCAGCAAATAGATTGCACTACTTTGCTTTAGCAATAAATGTTATCTGGGTTACATTAACAAGCCTGGATTTTTGGTACGCGACTTGACGCAAACGTCTGTTAAAAACATTATTACATATGATTGTTTTCTTGAATTTACAATCCATACGATTGCTCATCTAAAACAGATTGTCACATCATATAAATACAATTTATAAATATATCCCAGCACTATATGTGCAAGAGACGTTCTATTTTGGTCGCAAAGTCACAGAAAAATATGATACGTCTTTCGCACGATGTCACGACTTAACGTACAAAATAATGTAATTATCTGCCTGTTGACAGACAGAAAACTTTTTGTGGTTCTGTGGTTAATACTTCAAAACTAAATTGCAAATACATTTATGTTATTCTTAATATGAAATTAAATTTGACATGTAATTGTTACGTCACAAAGACGTAGCATAGAATAATATATATTCAATATATGTAAATGTAAAAGTTAATATTAGTCTCAGTGTCATAGAAGTTATATAAATAATCGTCCGGTTTTGAGAAGTTAATTGATTTTTACTGTGTTATATATGTAAAATTTGATAGACAAATAATGCATGATTATACTTAACAGAAATTTAAATGGACATAAATTTTACTAAGTAAAACGTATGTCTAATGAAATTATTAGAGGAGAATCCCCTATTATGAGATATGCTCCTAATATGAGATAATGGGGTTTCTGCTAAACTAGTGAGCACCATCTGTTAGTTCCACCATGAACTTATTACTCTTGGTGTAAAATGTATTTAGTGAAAAATTCATTGTTCGTTATTGCGTTTAGCCTTTGCAAGAAAAGGTTTGTGAAATTGTGAACATGTCAAAGGAATTTGAGGTAAGTTTTTAACCTTGTTTATTATATAATAAGGAAATGGTTGGCAATAAATTCAGTATGCAATGATAGAGTAGAATCATAGTAACAGGAAAATACGCAATTTGTTGAATTGCTTAATTGTAGAGGTTAGATTTCATGATCGCGGAACCGCTAGGCGTGTGGCTCGTATAATGAGATATTCAGGGTACTCTTAATATGAGATAATTATTGCTCGAATATGAAGATTATGTAGTGTAATAAAAAGAAAGAAAATACTACTTACGGTTAAAGAAAAGTTAATACGAATTTATATTACGAAGTTTTGTGTATTTAATTTTATAAAATCTGACTATGGAGGTTAGAGATACGAGGAAGCGTCGACAGTGGAATCGTGAAGATTTGGCGAAGGCTGTGGCAGCAGTATTTTTATAAAACTATCTAATAAAGTTTTTTAATTGCAATACTGATGTATTTTGCACTTTTAACACCGATTTCTCGAGGTATCTTATATTAGGAGCACACTTTCTCGACCCTGCGTAAAGCTCTTTTTTCAAATTTTTTTAATTTTCAGAAAAAATAATATTTAAATTAGATTTTTCATTTTACCAACCTAAAGCTTATTAAATTCTCTTCACGATAACGTATTACATTTTTAAATTCTGCTTATAGATTTCCTTACATTCGGCAAAATCGATATGGTATCTCATAATCGGGGACTTTCCTCTATCTGTTTTAAATAAACCAAGTTTAATTATTTTGTCTATTAAGTATTTTATGCGTGTATTTTTGGTTATACAGAATTGCTATGTTCTATGAACATAGTAAAAATTAATCTTAAACTTCTCAAAACCAATCGATCATTTTTACGTCGCAAATAGGTGCTCAAGATGTCACACAAATACACGTCTGCAACGTTTCTGTAACCAGAAATTTGACTGTTAGTTACGTGCCAGCAACGTGGCAATTACGTTTCGAATACCAGTTCACACGTCGCTGCAACGTAACATGCGACGAGTTAGCACGTCATATTTACGTATTTGCCACGTATAGTGCTGGCAGGGATAGCACTCATATCAATAGTGCCAGCATATTTACACATAAGAATTCCGTCATAAAAATTACCTGTTCAATTTCCTCTTTAGAATATAAGTGATTTATAACAATAACTAATAATTTTTCTTTATCAGAAGGTGAAGCACTGCAAAAAAAACGAATTAAGTTGTAATTAAACTAAACTACTAAAGGAACCTGCTATAATTTTGGAAGAGCAATGTAAAAAAACAATTTTATTACTTGTAGGTCCGCAGAAGTTCTATGATTTGATTTGTATGTTTCACTGCATAATCAACAAAGATGGCATAAGAGAAAAGAGTGGAATATCTGTTTTTCTTGATAACAGATGAATCATAGAACATGTCAATAGCAAGAAGGGGTTTTTCGGCGCATGAAATATAATTAAAAACTTTAGAATCATTTATGTGTAATTCTTTCAATTTCTGCAAAACACTCTCATCCGCTTTCATCGCACCTTTACAGTACGTCCATTCTCTCCATTCCGGCGAAAGTCTATAACATGCAAAAACTAAATAAAATTCAATAACAGAGTTCTCATTATCATAAACGGTACAATCAATTATTAACAGATTTCGCAAAATTGAAAAATCTCTCGACAAACTGCTGAAGAAGAAAGGATAATACAACAATAGTAATGTCTACAAGATATTAATGCCTACATTTAGTTACAAAACAATCATTCTGACTCAATGAAAAACTAAACAATGTAATGTATTTTAAAGTTAATTTAGAGCGAAAACCAATTAATATAGTTATCCCATTTGATTTGTCACCTCATAATACGTTGTATTGTACTATTTTTAAATGTTATATACGAATATATAATAATATATAATATATATAATAATAGAAACAAGCTTTAATGCAATTGTCATTAATACTTATCTGTAGAAAATATTGCAGAAGCTCCCCAGATAACATTTTTTGCTAAAGCAGAGTAGTGCAATCTATTTGCTGGCAATTATTGCTATCATGTTGCTATAATAATGACAGAAATTAACTTTTGCCACACTTTTGTTGACATAATGCCATAATTATATATTTTTCACCGCAACTGTTGCCCCAAAGGTGCTGTAAAGTTGCTGTTTCGTGTTTCTTTGCTACCAATATTGAAACAAATGAGGACTCACCTTGTTGCCATTTTGTTTGCAACATTTCTGAGCAAATTCTTAGCAAAATACTTGCAAAATGTTATGTGGGTCATTATACATAATTTAACAAACAGTTAATGCTTTTCGCGAAAAGTTCTGCATTTTCGACTATTAATATCTCGAATTTTATACATTGTACGAAAGAAATCACCATAGAAAGAATGTACTTGCAGAAATTACTTGCGATTTGTGGGATCTTCTAGGTGTTCCTTCAATTTATCAGTAGCAGTGTGCTGACATTCTGTATAACCAAAAATACATGCCCATTTTATAGCTTCTTGGCGCAACCGCATAGTGAGATCATTATCATCGACCTCTTCGTTGTATGATAATGTGGAGAGCAACTTTTTCAAGATATAGCGCATATCTTGCTATAAACGTTGTTAAAAATTACGTGACCATCATATAAATGTTTTGTTGTTTATAAAAGTAAATATGGAAAGTTATTAATCCTTTAATATTACAATAAATATATATCTCCAACAATTTTTGAATTTGTACAGTTGAATTGATAGCATCTGCCATAGAGCATACGAGCTTACATAACACAAATACATCCTACATCATTTATAATTTTGCGACATGTCTTATCTATAAACACGTATGTATGTAACGTGTAAAACAGTAACGTTACACATTTTCTGCATTGTTGCTTTTAGTTTCGTTTTTTTGCACATTGTAATTGATATTAATGCATACATTTCGATATTCTCTTTTTATTAATTATTCATGTCAAATTTAAATATTATTATAATAATATGTTATGCATTACGCACGTACATATAACATGCTTCTTAATAACTTTTTACTAAAAATATTACTATCTTTACCTTTATAACTGCACTTTCTGCAAATGGTAAGAAATACGATAGGTCTATAAAAATTTGTAACATAGGATACCATGCTATGTAATCCCTGTCTCGAGCCAAATAGTTCATGAGACGCATAAACGTGTTGTATGTAACTTCCCCTCTCATCAAGAAATAATATGTATCATCGATGATTTGAGCACGGTTAAGAACATGAATCTTCTCATAGTTTTCATGCAGTAGATAGTTTGTAACGAACTTTAAGCTGTTTGTATCGTATTTTACACGATAGTATCCTATTGCATAATAAGTAATATTAAATGATACCGTCAATGAGATTCATAGTTAAAAAATAACTATGCATGTTGTAATGTACATCATTTGTGGGAATGTTGAAATCATATAAAACTGTAAATAAGGTAAAAAATAAATAATCTGAATATCAATTTAACGCACCTGTTTGTTGTAAGTTTAGTATGATCCACTCATTCTTATGAGTAAGTCGGACAGATATTCTATTGCTATTCTCTGGAGTTATCCAATCACGAGGGGTTGTGTTATTAAAATCTAATTGTTCCGATGTAGTGAAAGTGATAGGTAACCAGTGACGTAGCGCTTTGCTTCCATTATCGTTGTAAAATTCCTCTTCAGATTGACATATGAACAATGTGCTTTCATTGCGATGAACATGTGCAATAGGATAATTATTTGTTGTTATCCAGGTCTCCATTATATCTTTCATGGTATAGTTACATAGCTCTTGGTTATCGATTACGTCCATAGATCCACATAACGTATGAACTTGTATCAGATCCCATGAGTAAGTCGAACTAAAATATTCATAGTAGCTAAATGTATAAATTTATAGTTTCAGATCATAAAAACTATAATAAGTTGTATATAAAGGTCCACATAAGTTATACTAAATTTTAGAAATACAATTAATACTACACGCATATTATAATAACATTATATAAGAAGGAAAGATAATTTGTAATTGAATATAAAGAGTAAACCCAACTCGAACATAATCATAAAACAACTTGAATAAATTTATTATCGACAATCTGGCCAAATGGTATTTACATCAAGGACAACGTTTCGACCTCAAATTTAGGCCCTTATCAAGTCCATAACTTTAAGACAAATGTTCACAAAACAACGCAACTTGCAAATACATAAACATGTTCCAACAAGTCAATTTTATAATATAGAATTTCAAAGGTTTTTTATGATTATCAGTAGTAGTAATAACTTATAGTCGCCAGTAATGGAGAAACAACTTGAATAAATTTATTATCGACAATCTGGCCAAATGGTATTTACATCAAGGACAACGTTTCGGCCTCTAATTTAGGCCCTTATCAAGTCCATAACTTTA